>NW_003101668.1:0-187874 GCF_000003855.2 Blastomyces gilchristii SLH14081
ATTCTGTATGAAATGAATGAGATATATATACTAATATTTGTCTTTTGCAGCTGACTCTTACAGTTGATGATTAATTCATTATTTCTTTTCTTTTCTTACACTTTTTCTTTGTCTGCTAGTCACTACTCTTATACAATCTCTATATAATACAGTGTTCAGTGACTAGATTTGACAGCTTTCATCTTTTATAATTCTATCTCATGCATTATACTGTCTCTCTTTACTCACTCAGATCACTACAGTGAACAGCTCATTGAAACTAATCTCACTTAATCTCTGAGCATTCTCAGAGATTGAGATGACTTAGTCTCACATATCTGTGAATGTTTCAGATAATTTATTCTCTATAGTCTCTGTAATTGAACTAGTATAAATAGTTGAATTCAACTCTGAATTTCTTTTTCTTCTATAATCTGACTCATATGTAAGTCTGCTGCTTTAAGACTGCTCTTTACTATGTTGTATCTGCTATCTGCAGTATATTATCATATAACTGACTACAGTCTCATTACTTATTGAAGTGTGATATTTATCTGATTTCTTCATTACTTCTCATTCTTTTCTTATAATTGTGAAAAGATTGAAATAAGTGAGATCATCTGATTTATAAGTATCTATAATTTCTCTTACTTTGTGAGACTTTTCAATTATAAGTCTCTTCTTTTTCAACACTGATAATAGTGTTGTGAATAATTATAATTCACTCAGATCTTGTATCTTTGCTTTTATAAGTTATAAATCATTTATTAAGTTATATAAGACTCATTCCTCTGATTCTTTCAATGTGTATATTCTCAGAGAATGTGATTTAAGTATTTTATATAGCTCAAATCATCTAGATTGAAACTTCTCAGAACTCTCATTATGTATAAGAACTCATATTCTCATCTTGAGACTTGATTTCTTAACTAGTGAATCTTATATTCTTTTCAATTGAATTGCTCAGTTCAGAAGTAACTTGTTAGCTTTTGCACATGCATAGCTGATCTCTTTCAATCTTGATTTCATGTCTGCAACTGTTGCATCTGTAACTGCTGTTTTCTCTCTCATCTCTTCTGAAACATTCTCTGAGATGTGTGAATGCAATTCATACAACAGATAGAATAATAAATGCTTGAAGACTGCATGCTGCTGAATTCACATGATTAATAGTGTCTGACTGAGATATTCATCTCATAATCATATCAGCTTGTTCACTAGATATTTCATCAGCATGTTACTCAAGATTTCATTTAAGTTTCTCATCTTCTCATTCATCTGCAGATGATATAACATTGTTCTACAATGTCTTATCTATAACTGATTTATGAAATGCCTCACTGCTTCTTCTATGAGATTCACATCATTATCAGTTAAGATCTTATATGATATTTCATAGTTAATATAGATCTCATTATGTAGAAACTTCATTATCATCTTCTCTATTATCTCTGAAACTGCTTTCATGACTGATCAGTCAGTAGTATAATCAATAGCAGTGATTATTCATCAATTTTCATTTGACATTCATGACAGTATGTCTATGAGATTCATTCTTCATCATTTGAATGATTGTATTATACACTTCATCTGATGTTATACTTTCTCACATTCTAATTCTTTCTTAGATTCTTTCATGACCTGGTAATTCAGGCACTTGTGAGTGTATATCTGAATGTTCTCAATCATGCTTGACTAGTATACTCTTGATTTGAGTACACTCATGAGTTCAGAGCTTTCTAAGTGACTGAATTCCTTGTGTATATAAGTCATCAAGTCACATCTAAATGAATATTCTAGATAGAGAGCTTCTGCATATTCTAGATCATAGTAAAGCATAACATTATTTTTTAATTTTCTCAGCTTGAAGTTTGAAAGCATCTCTTCTACTACTTTCACAAGATACTTGTTATTCAATATCTTGCTATTCTTTAAGTAAGAGATTATTACATTCACTCATTCTGATTCCTTGTACTCTCTTAGTGTATTTAACATGAACTTCTCTTATATCTAGTTCACAGAATTCTCATTCACGAAATTAGATCTGTGACTGATTGTATCAGATATCACAGTGTTCAATTTCTTTCAGTATTTGATATGAAGATTGTATACTTAGAACTTCAAGATTCAACATACTAAGTATTTAAAAGGTTTTATTATTGATTGTAGATAGATAAGGCTTTTATAATCTGTGATCACTGTTATTGTATACTTATTATCAATATATCTATCTCATAATGTCAGTGTGTGCTTAATTACTAGCAATTTCTTTTTATATACTGAGTAATTGAGCTCAGCATCTGATAGTTTTCTATCATTATATATCACTAAGTTCAGCTTGCTGTTCTTACTGATCTGTAGAAGAGTATCTCTAATAGCTCATTTAAATACATCTGTCTCAATGTAGAAAGATTTATTATAATCTGATTGAATAAGCACTGAGAATATTATTATACATTTTCTCAGTGTGAGAAAAGTCTCTTCACACACAGTATTTCAGATAATTGAATCAAACTTCTTCTTTTGCAGATTTATATCTGTTTCTCTTAAGAGATCTGAGAGTGATGCAGATATTCATGTGAAATTCTTGATAAATCTGTGATAATATGAGATTAATTTAAGAAACTGTTGTACATAATGTACATTTCTCAGCTGCAGTCAATTCACTATAACATTCAATTTCTTCAGAATGAGATGTATATAGTTATCACTTACTATATATTCTATAAACTTCAACTCTTCTATTTCAAACACACACTTTGTTAATTTAATATAGAGCTTATACTCTGTCAGAGTTATAAGCACTTTATCAAGATACTTCAGATATTTATTATATGAGTTTGAAAAGACTAGAATATTATCAAGATATATGAGATATAAGATTTCATTGTGTTTATAAAGAATTGTATTCATTATTATTTAAAAGATGATAGATGCATTTATCAGATTAAATAATATTATCAGAAATTCAAACTTCTCTCATTGCATATTAAATGAAGTTCACAGAACTGATAGTTCACTCATACAGATCTGCTAGTATTCTGAGAGAAGATTAATCTTTAATAAATATCAGATATTTTCAACTGTATTTGTGACAGGCTGCGCCCGATCAATCATATAGACTATTTCATTACACTCCATAGATTCTTCCATTCCCGATCGCCGATCCGCGGCTGCTACGAACGCGCGTAGCATATGCTCTGATTCTCAGCCATTTCTGATCACTGATCCTCAGCCGCTACAGATATGTGCATATTCTTTCACTCTGAAGCTTCACTGTGTACATCATCACATACGTGTATAAATATTCATCTCAATTGCTAATTCTCACACTTTCTCTTTCTTTCCTTCTTTAATGTTTTTATCTTTGTTATATAAGACCTATCAATATTATACTGATCTATTCAGTGTAGATCTCTTACACTATAAAAATGTTCATTATCTTCTTATTAGAAAACAATTATTCATGCATCATCTCCTTATCAGAAATGATTATTCATTGAGAGATATCTGAACATGTAACAATGCATAAGAAATAGAGAAACAGTCAAACAGTTAAGCAGATACTGAGTTCTCAGATAGAAGCTTGCTTATCAGTTATTCTGATCCTGTAACAAGATCTTACAAAGAGAATAAGATCTTACAAGAAAATGTTAGTGAAAGATCTGAGAGTTCTGACACTCAGACTTATGAGAATACAATTACACTTCTTCAGATTTCACAGATATCATACATCTAATGATTGATATAATCATGTTTAATAATAATATGAAACTCTTGAATACAAGCATAGACATGATGTCACAGTGACTCTGAGCAATGTTGAAATTACAATAATAATAAATAACTGATATACATACAACTCAATAACTTCAATATAAAGAGATTTAATAATTAATTCATGTGATTTCAACATCTACAGAATCAGATATAAAAGCACTGAAAGAACACTTAAATGCTTCTGCATATTTCAATACTTTCAATCTCACTCTCTACTCATCATGAAGAATGAAAATACTTGTAAAACTGAGTGTAGATGAAGATTTCATCAGTTTATTAATCAATCAAGATTGATATATTAATGAATAATTGAAGGATCATGTGAAACAGAAGTTTCATTCATGAATGAAAGCATGTAAATCAGCATTGCAAACATCTGATAATATCATTAAATATCTTGATATTCTGTTTCAAGACACTGCTATGCAATAGAAAGTATTAGATTGATTACAGAGCATCTGATAGAGAAACACTTCTCTTACAACATTTATTTCTAACTTCAACATCAAGATTCTAGAAGCAGGTAATTAATCTTGAAAGAATTGAATGAAGATTAACATACTTAAGAAGACATTAACTTTCAAACTCTTACAGGCTCTTGTAAGTATAGATAAAGACCAGACTTATAAAGACTTCTACACACAGCTCTGAACAATGAATGATCATCTTATCAAGCTCAAGAATATACAGAACAGTGATAGAAGATATTACATCTCAGCAACTCATACATCTGTGCTGAGAAATAACAATGATGCAGATGTCATGAATTGAGTAGACTTGAATATCTACATATAAGTAAGAGTCTTCATCATCTGAACAGACTTCTGAGTCTCTGAGATCACTTCTGAAGAAGTTGTCAATCAACATTAATATGAAGTGTGCATCAACTGTAACTGATCAGAACACATTGCTTTCAACTGTCAATCAATTTATATGTCTTCACACTCAAGAGAAAGATCAGTGCCTGTCCACATCAATCACATTGCAGTGAAGAAAGATTCAGAAGATAACTATAAGAATGTCTCAGTGAAACAGAGAAAAGATTAGCTTCTATTCAAATTCACAAACAGAAGCTTGAAGAGGTCAGATGACAATGATTTGAAGAGAAGATAGCAATGAATGTAATTCTTGTATCTACTGTGATTGATAACATGTATAATATGAAAGCTATGATAGACAGCAGTCTATACTACTATGCAATGATAAAATCTTCAGTCATAAGATGTTATAATCTTCAGTGTATCTCTCTATTAAAACCTCAACTTCTTACAGAATTTGATGATTCAAAGAACATTTGTACTCATTACATGATGAAGCTGATCATAGATGTGAGAGAACATCAGTGTGAAGATGTCTATGTATATAAAGTTGATAATCTTGATTATAATCTTATATTAGAACTTATCTGACTATCTGAACAAGGCATCTTATTAAATACTTGAAACAGAAGCTTGATATTTTCTAACAATGATAGAGTTCATGAAGATGATATTCACAAGATCATGAATCTGACACAGATCTCTGTCAACATGTACAAAATACTCTGAAAAAGAAGTCATTATTAAAATCACTGACAGAGTCACTGACAAGTTCACTGATAGCAGAATTATATATCAATCTATTTCATCAGTCTGACTGATATCAAAAAGACTCTAGAAAAGTTATTCTGCATTATAATAACAGATTCTTATACAAAACTCTCTCAATAATATCATGAATATCTAGATATCTTTTAACAAGATAATATTATAAATATATCTCTCTTACAAGATTCTGAAGTAAATCACAGTATCAAGTTAGAGAAAAAGAATAATAAGAATCTTGAATTATTATAAGGCTCTCTTTATAACATGTTCTGAGATGAACTTCTTCTTCTTCAAAAGACACTCAATGATCTGTTGAATAAAGAATTCATATATATTAGAAACTCTTTCATCATAGCTCTCATTCTCTTTGCAAAGAAATCAGATAAAGAACTTCAATTCTGTGTAAACTACTGAGATCTGAACAGATTAACAAAGAAAGATTGATATTCTTTATCTCTTATTAATGAAACTCTAGCATGAATCAGATGAGCTTAATAATTTATAAAACTAGATATTGTTACTGCATTTTATAAGATTCATATCACTGAAGAAGATGAATGACTTACAGTATTTTAAACATGTTATAATCTCTTTGAATGAATAGTCACACTCTTTGAACTGACTAACACTCTCAGTATATTTCAGAAGTATATCAACTGAGTACTCTGAGATTTTCTTAGTAAGTTTGCATCTGCTTATCTGAATAACATTCTCATCTTTATCAATGAATTCAGAAAAGAATATCAAGAATATATGTGAAAGATATTATAATAGCTACAAGAAGCAGAACTACTGATAGATATTAATAAGTGTGATTTTAAAGTCAAGAGTATCAAGTATCTGAGTTTTATTATAGAAGCTGGCAAGAGAATTCAAATAAATTCTGAGAAAGTCTCTGTCATTCTTGAATGAGAAGCTCTGTATACTGTGAAAGATGTATAAAGCTTCATCAGATTTACTAACTTCTATCAACAATTTATATAAAACTTCTCAGATATTATGAGATCACTTACAGATCTCACTAAGAAAGACTCAGTATTTCAATAATTAGCAGATACTGAAGCTGTATTTATATAGATAAAGAAGATATTTATTAATATCTCTCTACTAATAACATTTGATTCTGATTATGAGACAGTTATTGAAGCTGATTTCTCTGATTATATAATAGAAGAAGTGATATTATAATATGATGATAAAGATGTTCTATAATTATGTATCTTCATATCTAAGAAACTGAGTCCTGCTGAATACAATTATGAGATTTATAATAAGAAACTTCTTATAATTATACACTGTTTAGAAGAATGAGACTCTGAACTTCAAAATATCTTTAAATTTGAGATAGTCATAGATTATAAGAACTTCAAATACTTTATAACTATCTGTAAACTTACTGAATAACAGATACAATGATCTGAGTTTCTAAGTCACTTTTATTTTATAATACACTACTGTTCTGGCAGCTAGAACTTGATGACAGATGCTCTCTTATAATAAGAGTAAGATATATCATTCAATGTAACAGATACTCACTGAATGAATCAAGAGCATCAGCTCTTGAATTCAAAGATACTAGTTAATTAAGATAAAACAGCTCACAGTATTATATATACTTCTCTGATTAGAACTGACATTGATATCTTCACTTTCTCTACACTGAATGAACTGTGATATATAGCAGTTCAGACTGATGAACTTCTTCAGACTCTTATCAAAGCAGTATATTAAGAAGCACTCTGATTTCTCTCAGAACTATGTATAAGAACTGATATCTCAGAATATTCAATTAATGATAATAATACTCTATAATTCTGTAAACAACACTGAGTCTCTCACTCTGAACTCTTACACACTTGAATAATACAAGAGATGTATGATTTATATATAATCAGTTATCTGAGCTGTGAATAACTGTATAAAATAATCTTCTAAGAATTCTACTGATCTGAAATATTAAATAGTATCAGACACTTTATCTGAAACTGTAATCACTGTTCTTCTGTTATCTTATGAAAGAATCATAGAAAAGATCTACTGAAATCACTCAATATTACTGATAGAATCTGATAAGATGTAGTAATTAACTTCACTGTTAATTTATTTAAGAGTAAGAATTATAGAAACATTCTGATCATTGTTAACTGACTAAGTAAGAATGTAATATTGAAATCTTATAATAAGATAAACACTGAACAAGTCACTGAAGCCTTCTTACAGAGTTTATTCTATCAGATATATGAATTACTGTGATCAATAGTATCAGATCAGAGCTGTTAATTTATAAGTACTCTCTGAATAAGAATCTGTCAAGTTCTCAAGATTATACACTATCTGTCAACTATCTATTACTCTGAGACTGATAATGCATTAGAACAGATAATGCAGACTGTAAAGAATTATCTTTATAAGTTCTGTAATTACTTATAAGATGATTGACATGATCTTCTTCTATACATAGAGATCACTATTAACAGTTAAAATGCTGTTTTAACAGATATAAGTCTGTTCTTTCTTATATATAGATATTATATAAAAGTGTTAAATCTTCTAGAGATTATACAGTTCATACTGAATCTCTGCAGTTTAATTCAGATTACTGATAATATAGTAATAAAGCTCTGAGATATTTATAACTGAGCAGAAGTCTTTATAACAATCACAAAATAAGACTAAGAAGATTAAATTAATATCTGATAAGATCTCACAGAGTAGTATAAAATAGAAGATCTTGTATAATTGAATCTCAAGAATATATGAATCACATATTCATCTCATACACTAGACTACTATCATGTCAGGTATAAAGTGATAGAAGTTCTAGATAGTCACAACTACTGTCTTAACACATTATCAGAGATTCATGATGTATTTCATACAAGCTTGCTTCACTGCACTATCATTAATTCATTCTCTTCTCAGCTGACTTCTGACTGACAACTGCCAGACATTATAGAAGAAGATAATGAGCTTGAGTGAGAGATTGAAGATATTCTCAATGAGAGATTTCATGACTGCAGTCAATAATATCTTGTGAAATGAGTTAACTATGATTAACTGATCTGAACTCTGAGTTCTGTATTATTCAAAACAGCAGCTCTTGACTGATGAGAACTGCTTCTGAAAAGAGAGGGCTAATGTGACAGGCTGCACCTGATCAATTATATAGACTATTTCATTACACTTCATAGATTCTTCCATTTCTAATCACTGATCCGCGGCTGCTATGAACGCGTGTAGTATATGCTTCAATTCTCAGCCATTTTCAATCACTGATCCTCAGCTGCTACAGACGCGCGCATATTCTTCCGCTTCGAAGCTCCACTGCATACATCATCACATACACATATAAATATTCATCTCAATCACTAATTCTCACACTTTCTCTTTCTTTCCTTCTTTAATGTTTTTATCTTTATTATATAAGATCTATCAATATTATACTGATCTATTCAGCGTAGGCCTCTTACAGTATTCAACTATTGTTAAATCTATGACAGTGAATATTCATTCTTGATTATAAGCTTATTAAGTGCTTAATAATTGATACACATCTATCACTTCTCACTCATCTTTTTCATGAATAGAACTGAGAAGTCTTACACACTTGATAAGAATTGTATAAGACTATGTTCTAGAAAGTCTGTGATCTGACACTTCTATTCTTCAAGATATGTTTGTGACAGAGAGTACACATTCTGATTGACTGATTTCATATTCTTTATATCAATCTCATGTACAAATTCTCATTCTAACAGCAATTTCAGTGAAAGATCTATTCAGAAGATTTTTTCATACTTCTTCAGAAGCTTCTTCATATACTTATTCTTCTATATATTCTTTATCTTGATTTTCTCCACTTTCAGATTCTGTATAATATATAGAATGCTTTTAGATAAGATCTTGCAAATCATTCTCTTTACTTATTAATATATAAGCAGATTTAATTCTTCTATATCAGAGATGTGAAATGTTCTTCTTATATCAGTTAATAGAATCATATGAATCATTTTCTTCTTATCAGTTAATCATATATAGCACATATATCATTAAATCTGTGAATTGAATCTTTGAAATCAATTAAGTCTGAGAATAAGATTGTATTTCATATTCTACAGCTCTCACACTTAAATATAGTAAGATCATTCTCTGAAGTATAAGAGAACTCTTACTCTTGCAGATGATATTAAATATTAGTTATCAGATAATCTTATACATTGAGAATTCTTCACTCAGCAGACCTCTTTTAGTCTTTAGATTATATAATTATTAATATATTATGTAACAGCTTCTATATTCACTAATACTTTTATAATCATCTCTTAATTCTTATTCAAGTGCTCTTTATATATTAACATTTCAGATCTCAAGACATTGAGATGAGTGTCTGCTTCATCATTCTCACTTATATCTTATTTAGAAGCCTGCTTTCTCTTAATATTCACAGAATTCAGAGAATCATTTAATACAGACATCTCTTTCACTTTAAAGACTTTTTATAGAATATCAGTAAGTGTCTCTGAGCTCACTGATTCTGCTAGTTTTTTAACTCTCTTACTTCTCTTAACTGTGTACACTGTGTATAATCTTTTGCATCATGATTTTGACATCTGCAGTTAAAGTAAGCTTGATACTCATAATATCAAGATTTTCACTCAGAGAATCTCTTTTTTGAGAAATTCAGCACTTTAGTAATAATATTCAAATCTAGCTTTATTATATCTGAGTGTGTGACTTGTGTTGTAGAAGTCTGATTATCTATTCTCTGTTAAGATATACTTAATTACAGTATTTTCTATCATAATTAACTCACTTATTTCTGTATAATAAGAATATTGTATACTTCTTTTACTGTGTCTGATTATAAGATTAAGCATTTTCATTTCACTCTTAACTTGAGTATAAGATCATGAATAAAGATCTATAAACAGAAAGATGTTAAAAGCTCTTCATTTAATACAAGATAGTGTAAGCTGAAGTGTATGAAGTATAATATAAGATTACTCACTTATCTACACTTAGTGAAGTGTTTATAATACTTATCTTATATATTCACTTTTTCAAAGTTATGCAAGATTCATTTGAAAAACTCATTTCATATTTATGAAAATGAATATCACTTCAGATCTGTGAGATTTATCTTTTCATTAATTATTTATAATGACTTCACTTTTCTATGTAGAAACACAGCAGATCTTAGAACTTGTTGAAATTTCATTGACTGTCTATCTGTGAGTTTACATTCAATCTGATAGTATGATTGCATCTGACTTAGCCAGCTGATTACAGCATCATTTTTTCAGTTATTATTAAAGCTTAATGACTCTAACAGATCTCTCAGCTTGATATATTTCATACTCAGATTCTTATTCTGCACAGCAGTCTCTGATAATATATACACTTCTGAAGAGATTATGAACAATCATAATAAGATCTTCAGATTCAGTGTAGTTATCTGTCTGTATAAACATTTAATCTCTCACTGCAGGTCTAAGACCTGGTTTTCTCCATTCTTATTGATAATAATGATTGTGTCAGTGAAGCTCTTTATTATAGATACTTGATTTACAGTAAATGTCAATTGTTGTTTAACTTCTGCCTCAGTCTGCCACTGTGTATACAAGGTCTTGATTTCATTTAGAATTCTTGTACATGTACAGAGCTTTGATTCTGATTTGACAGTTTCAGCTGCTTTTCTTACTGCTTTGAGTAAACTCTCTGAGAGATTCTGTATATCTTCTGATTCAGATAGCAGAGAAGAGTGTTTGTATTAACTAGAGAAGATATTCATTTCAGTGATTTCTTATTAATTGTATGATATCTATCATTATATTGCTATATTATTATATAATTTCTGTTATTATTGTACAACTCTGATGATGATTATTCCCTCTTTTATTCTTCTGAGTAGAGAGTGATCTTCTTTGAATCTGATTCATCACTTACATCTTCTTTCTCACACCTCATCTGTTTGCATATATAGCATTCATCTGAGTATAGAGTTTTTCTCTAACAAGTAAAGCAGTATCAATCAAATGCTCTTCTACTCACTGCTCTTCATACACTATCTTTTGAGATGTTCTAGAATCACACTGACATGATAACTATAAATTACTTCATAGACAGAATTTTCATGCTCTGAAGAAGTCTGCACTTCTCACTGATTTTTAGACATGCTATCAGATGTGATTCAAAGGTTGCTTGAGTCAGTGTACAATTACAGACATACACTGACTTCTTATATACTGTACACTAAATTAATTGATGGCCGCTATGGCCTCTTTACATTCGTAAGCAAGTTCGGAAGCGGCCGTGTTATCATCCGGCGGTCGTACGTTCTTCCGAACCACAGATCAGACTATTTCAATTAAGATATTTATTAAACTCTTTTAAAAAGTTAATCAGACTGTTTCAATTAAGAGATTTCTAAGTCTGTTTTCAATTGAAAAGTTGATCAGACTGTTTCAAAAGAAGAATAAAAGACTTTTATATATAAAATACCTGATTTTTTTCACACTAGTTCAGTAACTAGATTAGATTTTTGAAGAGAATTTAATAAACTAAAATTGATTTTTAAGATAAATCAATAAAATCTTTACAATCTCTTTCTTAAGATATAATGAGAAAAAGTATGATATTAATTGATAATAAATCAGATAATATGACAGTTTTTAAGAGAAAAACTGATAAAAAATAAATCAATTTTTTGCAGAGAAATTGATTAAAACTATTCAATTTTATTCTAAATTATTCAATTCTTCTCACACAATAAGTGTACAACTCAAATCAGTTAATAAAGAGTATAAAAAAGAATTAAGTATTAATAAAAGCTCTTCAGTCACTGAAAAAGTAATTCTTATTTAAAAGAATATGAAATTATGATAGAAAACAGCTCTGTTTTTAATTCTTTGTAAGAATATTGTATAAAATTCAGAGAAAAACATCTTACTTTTTCAAGAGAAGTAAAAAACTATTTCTAAGATCTTTTTTTTTTTTACATTAACTGCTGCAGAAGAATGAGATAGAAACTGCTAAGATATATACTACTGTATACTCTCTATCAAGACTTTCTCTCTTCAGAGTCTTGATATTATAGAGAATATAAGTCTGTTTCTGTATAATAATATAAATATTATCAGCAGAATGTAGAGGAACTGATTATTTATATCTTAAAATAGAAGACTTTATCAATGATTATATTAATATAGAGTTAATTCTCAAATTCAATAGAAATCTAGTATTGCTGTTCTCAATTCCTTGCAGAATCTATTGAATATTGAGATATTAAAACTAGATTTAATATATCTCACTGTGCAGGGATCAAAGGCTCAGTCAGATCTTGAAGTATACTGATTTTATAGTTATTGTGTCTACTGATTATGTATCAAATACAGTTGCTGAGGTATCTTTTTGTACTTTTCTGCCGGGGATGGGCCAGATCGGAAGGGGCGGTACAAGGGTGAGACTTGGTGTAAAGACAGAGAGGGTTTTTCACAGAGGATGCACTTCAGATGTGTCTGTTAATTATGTGCTTGATACTATTACTGAGGTATCTTTTTGTATTTTTCTGCCGGACGTGGGCCAGATTGGAAAGGGCGGTACATGGGTGGGACTTGGCGTTGATGTTTTGGAACATCAAAGATAGACAGGGTTTTTGAGAAAGTTGCTTCTCAGATATCTTCACAATTACAGGTCAGAGATCTTCCAAAATCAAGAAGATTGATGTATATGGCTAGATCTCTTTGCCTTACAATTTGTATGGCAATTTGGCCCGGGGTTGTGGTGTGGTAGGGGTGAATGGGGGATAATCCCACACAGGAGTTTCAAACAACATCTGGTTCACATTTGGCTAGATAACTCCACCACCACACGGGGTATACGGTCGGCGATGAGGTCAAAATGCTCATATGATCAAGGACTTTTCGATGGATCTATCAGCGGGTTCTTATTCAAAAAATTGAGCAAGTTCGTGATGAAGCACTTGATTTTTTTTTGAAGATAAATAGTTGACTTTATAGATATAGAAGAAACTCTGAGAACTAAAAGTTCTCAGATAGATGTCATAGTCTCTGACTGTATACATTTATAATTGAAGAATAATAATAATATAACAGCTATACACTATCTTTTAATAACTTTGTTTTATTATAATCTCTCTTTACTTTACTTTTTTCTTTTCTGTTCTTTTCTATCTACTTATTTAATATGTCTATTATTATTATTATTATTCTTCAATTATAGATGTATGCAGTCAGAGACTATGACATCTACCTAAGAACTAAAAGTTCTCAGGGTTTTTCCTATATCTATAAAGTTAACTATTATACATTCATCAATTTCAGATATGTAAAATCAGAAAATTCCAGCTCAGAATACAAAAACTGTTTATAAATTGCAGTATTTTAACATCTTCTGATACTTTGAGACCATTTGACATGACAAAAGAAAAGAGAACACAGTCTTAAAGATAGACACATTAAATAGATAGATAGAAAAGAATAGAAAGAAAAAAGTAAAGTAAAATAAAGAGAGACTGTAATGAAACAAATTATTAAAAGATAGTATATAGCTGTTTTAACAGACTATATCTGATCAATTTTCTCCTCTTCATATTCAGATATTTCTGAATTCAGTCATTTTCTTGTAGCTGCTTGAGTTTCTGATAGAAAGTCTATTAAATATTTAATTCCTGTCTCAGTTAAGAATAAGAATCTCATATTTAATTGATTTAGATCATACTTCTCTTTCAATCTGACTCTGAGACTATTGTATAATGCACAGTGCATTATAATATACTCAGAATTCTCATTTGCATTGCAGAATGAGCATTCTATTGAATCAAATCTATCATCAAATCTTTGTATATAAGATTTGAAATAGTCATGTTCTAATTTCAGCTGTATTATAGATGAGAATATTTTCTTTTTATATTTAATTGAACAAGATTTTCACTTGAGTTTTGTTTCAAATCTTGAATAATGTATACTCTTCTTTTATTTCTATCAGCTTTCATTTCACTTGTCTAAACAAGATTCTTTTATTTTTCTCTTTATAAAAGATCAGAATATAATTTTTTGAATAGATCTGCTTAATTCTGAACTCTTTTTTACAGCTGAATCAGCCAATTCATTATCATGAATATTTATATAAGCAGGAACTCGGTGCAGATGAATTATCAGCTTTGATATTCTTCTCTTTTGAATTTTTAAAATGAAGTTTAAGATCAGTTCAAGATTCATTTAATCATTATAAATCTGACTATTTCTAAGTCTTTTTAAAGCAGCTTGACTATCAGAGAATATTCATATCTCTTTCAAACTATTTTTTCTTTTATGAGATTTTATTTTAATAAGTTTGAAAGCTTTCACTATTATAAATAGTTCAGTGTCAAGGACTTCAGATTCACAGCCTAAATTCCAGAAATCTGAGATAAAATTAATATTATCTTCAGTATAAGCAATGTCTGTGTCTAATCTATTCAAATTCTCATTTTTTAAGTCATCTGAATAAATCAGAATAGAGTCTTTTATATTGATTGTAGAAATTCTCTTTAAATACTGTTCATATTCTTTCTCTTTAAATAGTTCACTTATTTACAAGTTTATAAGAGATTCAAGCTTTTCTCTTCAGAGAGATAACTTCTCATGATTAACTTTTTCAATATTTAAAGAAGAAAATTGATTTTTAATCAGTGAGCATAGTCTGTACAGTTGAGAAGACATTTTCTTTGAAGAATTATTTTCATTTCAATCAAGAAATCTATTTCAATTCAGTTCATTTCCAGAGTTAATTGATGAAAATGAAGAAGAGACTCTTTCTCTGATTATATGATTTGAGCTCATCTTTATAACTCTCAGAGCATAGTTCATACAGGTCTTTTCAAATCTAATAGCAGAAGAAGGAATTGAAGCTTCAATTTCCATTGCTTTAATAGAAGATGATTTGAATGCTCTCAGAATTCTTCTCAAAGCTCTGTTTTGCAGACTTTGAAAGAGTTCAGTGAAATTTCCTTGATTATTTCATCAAACTTGAACTTCATAATTAGCTACTGAGGTAATACAGGCTATATATAACTGTCTCATAGTCTGGAAGAATAGATCTCTCTCTGTATTTGATAGTCTGATAATGTTGTTCAATAGTCTTTCTGTCTTGATTAGTATATCTATCTTTAAGAGTGTGTTCTTGTTTCTTTTATCATGATATTTTCAAATGGTTTCAAAGTATCAGAAAGTGTTAAAATACTGTAATTTATAAAGAGTTTTTATATTCTGAGCTGAAATATTTTGATTTTACATATCTGAAATTGATAAATGTATAATAGTTAACTCTATAGATATTAGAAAAACTCTGAGAACTAAAAGTTCTCAGATAGATATTATAGTCTCTGACTGCATACATCTATAATTGAAGAATAATAATAATAATAATTAATAATAAATCAGATAATATAACAGTTTTTAAGAGAAAAACTGATAAAAAATAAGTTAATTTTTTACAAAGAAATGAATTAAAACTATTCAATTTTATTTTAAATTATTTTAAATCATTCAATTCTTCTCACATAATAAGTATGTAACTCAAATCAGTTAATAAAGAGTATAAAAAAGAATTAAGTATTAATAAAAGCTCTTCAGTCACTGAAAAAGTAATTCTTACTTAAAAGAATATGAAATTATAATAAAAAATAACTCTATTTTTAATTCTTTATAAGAATATTATATAAAATTCAGAGAAAAACATCTTACTTTTTTAAGAGAAGTAAATAACTAATTCTAAAATCTTTTTTTTTTTTACATTGACTGCTGTAGAAGAATGAGATAGAAACTGTTAAATATACACTACTATATATCTTCTATTAAGACTTTCTCTCTTCAGAGTCTTGATATTATAGAGAATATAAGTCTGTTTCTATATAATAATATAAATATTATCAGTGAGATGTAGAGAAACTGATTATTTATATCTTAAAATAAAAGACTTTGTCAATGATTATATTAATATAGAGTTAATTCTTAAATTTAATAGAAATCTAGTATTGCTATTCTCAATCTCTTACAGAATCTATTGAATATTAAGATATTAAAACTAGATTTAATATATCTCACTATGCAGAGATCAAAGACTCAGTCAGATCTTGAAGTATACTGATTTTATAGTTATCATTATCTGTCAGATATGTATTAAATACTGTTAATAAAGTATCTTTTTATATCTTTTCTGCTGAAGATAGACCAGGTTGAATGAGGTAATATATAAGTGAGACTTGATATTGATGTCTTGATACATTAGAGACAGATATGAAGATTGCACTTTAAATATATTTATTGATTATATGCTTAATACTATTACTGAGGTATCTTTTTGTATCTTTCTGTCAGAGATGAGCCAGATTGAAAAGAATGATATATGAGTAAAACTTGATGTTAATGTTTTGAAATATTAAAGATAAACAGACTTTTCACAGAGATTGCTTCTCAGATATCTTCATAATTACAGATCAGAGATCTTTCAAAATCAAGAAGATTAGTACATATGACTAAGTCTCTTCATCTTACAATTTGTATGACAATTTGGCCCAGGGTTGTGGTGTGATAGAGATGAACAGGGGATAATCTCACATAGAAGTTTCAAATGCTGTCTGATTCACATTTGGCTGAATAACTTCACAATCACACAGAGTATGCAGTCAGTGATGGGGTCAAAATGCTCATATGATTGAGGGCTTTTCAATGAATCTATCGCCGGGTTCTTTTTCAAAAAATTCAGTGAGTTCGTGGTGAAGCGGTTGTGTAGTTGTCTAATTGTTTTTTGATGATTAGTTTCAGCAAGATTCATATCAAGAAATGTATAAGATCAGATTAAATGAGATTAAACATGAAATTCATGATCTCATCAGTCAGTCTACATAGTCAGTTTAGTGATGACTGAGCTCTTTTACCTCAGTAGTCTACAAGTGTGTGAGCGGAAGTTAATCAGCTTATAAGAGAGGCAATCTGATAACAAGCAAGTTCTTCTCTTAACAACTGATAAAGTATTTTTTTATTTTTTTATTTTATTTTTTATTTAGTTGCCTAATGCTTTTGTACTGAAAAATGAATCTCTATTTATATTTACAGTTCTATTTCTTCTATTATTATTAATAATAAGCTATAAAATCAATCTTGCAGATTCTTCTATTTTGAGCTTAACTTTACAATGTCTTTGCACACAGAGGCTTGTATGCATTAATTTGCGGAGCGAAGTGAAGCAATATGTTAAATGCTTTAAAAACCTGATTAGAATAGAAGATGTGATCTTGCAGACCTCATTCTATGATATAATTGATTGAAAAAATGCACACTTTATGTGACCGCTTATAGAGAAAGCTATAACAGCCTGTATAGATAGTTATCACTCATTAAGCAGATAATTACAGCTTTAATTACTGTAATTGCTACTGCTATAATATAATAAAACACTCTTTTCTATAGAAGTGTGATATAATCTATATCTAGACTGACCGTGTGACCGTGTCTGAAACCAGGACCAAACTTTACAGTTGTCATGTTGCCTAAAAGCATTACTCCTGGTCATGGTTTGTGTTCATTACATTGATTTCAAATCACATTATTTCAAATATTAAAGATCTCAGATTCACTTTTCAAATAAAAATCTAGTTTCAGATAAAGAATATGTTTGAATTCTTAGTCACATATTCATTCTGATTTCATTATTGAGAATGATATTAAATGAGATCATGAAATCATTTCTCACTTACATAATATCATAACATAGTGCTCATTTGTTGAAAATTCAACAGAGAGTGTTATCAAATATCATTACTTTTCTGAACACAGATCATAATTTATATAATTTTAATTATAAAAAAAACATAAAATATAAAAAAAAACAAAAAATAAAAAACAAAATAAACACAAGAAAAAATCACAATAAAAAAAAAAAAAGAAAAGGAAAAGAAAAAAATAAAAAATAAAAATAAAAAAAAATCAAGGTCACAGAACTGCAGTACTCTCAAAATACTTACTTCTCAGAGTCTTCACAATGTTTATTATCAATCATGTATCTCTCACAGTGAGAATAACACAGCTGTGATGAGTCATTATCTTAACATCATCTAATAAATAATCAGTATATATCTGTATAAATGTGAATAATTAGAAAATATACACTTAAAAAGTATGATCAGGATGAACTCTGCTGTCACTTGAATAATATCAAGAGTAGAACACTGAAATCAATGATTCTCTTCATCAATTTCATGAACAAGGTGTGTGAAGATGATCTTGAAGAATATAAGATTCTCTGACTTCTGATAAAAATAGATCTCACAGAGAGACTCTATTTTCATGATATCAGAGACTGAGTGTTATTAAAAAGTGTTACTTTCATGCAATGCACATGCACTTACTGCAGTGATTCACTCTCTGTGTACATGGCTGAGAGTTGTGGCTTTTTCACATCACACAGCTCTTCCTGGGATGCTGCTGTCAGTTTGCAACTCACACAGCCTCTCAGTTCAGCATGCACTGCATGTATGCAGCCCTGCATGCTGAGACTGTGTTGATCATTATGGCCTGATGTGATACTTGCTTTTCACGAGCCATGTTTCATTTGAGAAGGAAAAGAGGAAAGATATGACTGTTATTTTATTGAGAAGAGAATGAATAATTAGTATTATTAAATATAATTTAGTTCATCTGCATTTAAAATTTGATTAGTCTATACTCTTCAATTTGAGAGTTTCTATGAGTGTTTTAATAGTTTTCATACCAGCTTGAACTTAGTGATGAGTTGAAGAAGAAGAGAAAAGAGAGAAGAAAGAAATGAGAATAACTTATCTTTATAATATGAAAACAGAGAATCACTGTAATCATTCTTTCTAGTAACAAAGATCTGTTTTCTACATGTATCTCTGATATAGATTATATAATAAATGCATACAAAGAATATCAATAGTGCATGCATTGAATGAAGATAATATTGCTATGCAACACTGTAGCTGTTTCTGTACATCTCTGAAAGCTGTTAATAGTTTCTTTATCTCTTTATATTTAATAAGTCAATAATATATTTCAATACACTTCTCATTTTATCATTATTATTATCATTATCATCATCATCATTATCATTATTATTATTATCATTATTATCATCATCATTATTATCATTACTATCACTATCATTATCATCATCATCATTATTATTATTATATCATTGCCTGCCTTCATCTCTCTCTCAATGCTTATCAAAATCAATCATGTCATTCTTCTTCAAATATTCTGCGGTTCTGTGGACCATCAAGGCGCATGAGCGCTGTCACAGATTGAAGAGAGAGAAGAAGAAGGCATTCAAGTGTGAGAAGACAGATTGTAAGACATGTTATAATGTCTTGAAGAGGCTCTGTAAAAGAGTAGAATGATAACAATTTTAAGTAACACTTCTGATAGATTTAGACTGAACTAAGTATAGAAATAATACAGATAACACTGCTTGTGAGAGATTGAAAAAGAAGACAGTGAAGAGTCTTATGCAGCAGTGATAGAACTAGAAGAAGTTCTGAGAATGATTTAAGATCAAGATAAAGAGAGAGAGAGAGAAGAAGAGTGTTACTGTAAATAAGCAGCAGCAGAAGAAGATTGAGAAGATATTAAAGTGAGAGATAAAGAAGTCAAAACTGGTAAGTTTTTTATTGAGAGATAATGATTTTTGATAACACTTCTGTTCTCTAATTGATTAGCAGGAGCTAGCAGATGAGAGAATTGAGGCCTTGTTCAGGTCTTGAATGCACTTCATGATTCAGAACATTGAGAAGACAGCCCTGCTCTCTGAGCATGTCAATCTGCTTATCACTGAGGTGGAACCCGAGGCAGCAGACCAGAAAATGCGGGATTTTGAGGTGCAGATTGACCTGGCTGAGAGAGAGCAGTGAGAACTCTTCTCTGAGAAGGCAGCAGAGGGAGATTTTGAGGTGATTATCATCTCAGATGAGAAGGAGGAGAAGAAGAATAAGAATGAGAAGTGAATTATGAAGAATGATGAGAAGAATGAGAAAGAGAAGAAAGATAATAAGTAGAAAAAGTTTTTTCTTTTTATATTAGTTAGTTATAAGTTCATAACTATTAGTTAATAATTGAAATTAATTTTGAGTTTTCAAAAATTATTGTATAAGTTATAATCAATTATCAATGTCAGGAATAATATATATATATATATTCAACTATCATGTCACTATAATGTATAAATATCAATATTTTTTCAATATTAATATTTATAATATTAATATATTTTTAATGATATTATCTGATAACATAATTTGATAATACTCTCTTTCATAATATTAATATATTTCAAGAAATATGACAGAGATTAATCAAGATTATTTATTTACTTTTATACATTGATAATATTCAATCTGAGTTAGTACTAAAATTATAACTAAGCTAAGAAAGAAGATTATTTTCTCTTATATTAATTCTTCTTACACACATCAGTGATCAGTTATTGAAAATAAATTATTATCTTTCTCAAATTATTATCATATCTTCTGAATTCACTTCTTTCACTTCTTTTACTTCTATTGAAGATTCATAAACTCTTCAAGAAATCACTGTAAATCACAAAGTCTATATTATTTATAATTCAACACAGAATGCTCTCTTTCAATTATAATGAATAATCACTTCATTCTTCATATCTGATTTCAGGTTACAAAATTTATGAAAAACTCAACACAAATACTGAGATGAACTATGAAATAATTATCAACAGATTGTATTATAGATTACTGAAGAGTCATCTCTCTACTATAATCACTGCAACTTCATTCAGAAACATTCATCATAAACTAGTCATGATTCTGAAGAAATTTTCTGACACCTGAAGTCATCAGAATGCAGACAATAAAAGAAAAATAATCAGAAAATTACTACTGAGCTGGTAAGTTACTCTATCAGATAACAATTTTTAATAACACTAACTTTCTAATTTGAAGAAAATCATGTGAAAATAATCATGTATCAGTACTCTGATTTCACAACTCTTATCTAATAACTTTCATGAATAATTACTTCACATATATATATCTCTGAATCTTTCTCTTCAATCAATTAAAAACCCTGAATTCTGAACACTTCTTTAAATACTTAATTCAAATCTTCATATTCCACATTGATTCTGTCTTCAGTTCAATCTCAAGATATACTACAAAGTTAATATATAATATCTAGAATCAGAGTTGAAGAATCATTGAAGAGTGTCTCTCACAGTGAATACATGAACTAGTATAAACAATCTTGTATTTATAAGAGTTACATGTTATTATATTGATGAGAACTGAACTTATTAAAAGACATTAATTGAATTTGAATCATTGATCAGTAGTCATACTAAGGATTATATAACAGAGATATTAATAACTGTGATTAAAAATGACTATTGAGATATTAGTCTCAGTCTTCTTACAATTATAACTGATAATGCTGTGAATAACTATACTATAATGAACAGCTTGAAGTAAAAATTGGCTTTGTATTTCTGAAATAATAAACAAGGTCATATTCTCTGCATTGCTCATGTGATTCAACTTGTAATACAAACACTGATAAAGAATCTTAATATCAAGATAAAGAATAATGAGATGACTGATTCTTGAGAGAAGAATGAGATGAAAGTGATTACTCAAGTAACTTTTGTATTCACTTTGTAAAAGATAATGTTTTTTAACAACACTTTTTAATATTGCTTTTTAATAATGCTTTTTGATAATACTACTGTTAATTTTAAATAGATTGACTAATAATTTAAATATCACAGATTTGAAACATTGCTAATGTGATTTGTATCTCCTCTAAATAATAATAATGATTTCATGATATTCAATAAATAAATAAATCAGTCACATCACTGAATATAATACAGAATATTAGAATATGATGAAGTTCAATATATAATATAACTGTTCAGACTCTTCAATTATGTCAGATGATTGATCATTGAGTGTAACACTCTGATCAGGAAAAGATTCAGATATTAAAACTTTCTGATATGAAGTGAACTTAGTTGAAATATGTGATTGATTTACTGTTTCAGTTTTATAAGATAATAAAGACAGTCTCAATCACTCATACATCAATACTGCAGTCAGCCTGATGAGTGTATAACAGTTTATTTACTCATCTTGAGAAGCAGTTGAATCACTCAAAAAGAAATTCAGTCTGAGATAATACTATAGCACAGGCTATTATTACTGCAAGGAATAAACTGGCATATTATTACAGCAAAACTGAACAATCTTTTGCAGAGTACTATACTGTAGCAGCTCTACTAGATCTCTTCTGTCAAGTTAATATCTACACTTCTCAAGATTGAACAGAGAAGAAACAAGACTCATATATTAAATTAGTCTGAGACTACTACAATGCCAACTATCAGAGATTTGAATGAGCAGATGTTCAAGATGTGAAGACAGTGAAATACAATTTTCTAGTAAGTAATGATCTTTGATAACACTTCATATTTCATAGAACTATAATACTAACTTTGAAACAGAACTTGCATACATTGATTGCAACTGAAAATCAGACAAAACTACATGCTTATAAAACTGAATTTAATCACTATCTTCAAGATAATTCAATGAATTTACACATCAAATCAATTCTAGAGTTATGAAAAATTATTAAGAGTATATATTCAACTGTTGCACTGATAGCATGTGATATTCTGACAATTTCATTGACAGAGATGAGAATGAAGTGAAAGTTCAACTCAAGTCAAGATATTTATCACTATCATCAGAAACAATTACAAGGAGAAACAATCAAGAAACTCATAATTGTAAAACATGAAATTATCAGACAGTTTAATATCTCTGATCACAGTATATCAGAGAAGTGTAGTTTTCATGAGAAAGTGAAGAATAAACTTACACAAGAATGTATTTAGTTATTTCATGAGTGTTACTAATAATCATTACCAAATTCTGATTATATAAGCAATCACTGAATGAACTGAATGAGACTGATTTTAATCTTCAGTCTCAGTCTCATTCTGATTTTGAAAGAATGATTATCTTTCACAGTTTATTCTGAGAAATTACTCTCATTTCACTGTTCTTGAATTAAATCTGGTCATTTTTCACGCCATTTCTCTCAGAAATGATTCATTTTCAGATTTTTTTGAGGCTTGGTTCTGATGAGACTCACATCAAGAAATGTATGAGATCAGATCAAATGAAACTAAATGTGAAATTCATGGTTCTGTCAGTCAGTCTATCTATATCTCTCTGCAAAGATTTAGTTCTTCTTTATTTATAACTTATACTTACTATGAATATACAGTTCTGCAAATCTTCTGCTTTTTTTTATATAAATACAGCTATAAACTCATACAGTTCTTACAGTTAAAGAATTAACTAAAAATGTTTATAAAAGTGTATCTGAGATGAAGACTTATTTACAAGTTGTGTTAATTTTCAAGATTATTATTAAGATATGTATATCAGCTGTTACTATAGCAGTATAAAGAGCTGTTAAACTAACTATGTAACTATGTCTAAAATCAGAATCAGAATATTTAATAATCTCATTTTCAATTTAACTAATTTCATTACATAGTTTTAAGATTAAATAGTAGTTTTATACTGTCTCAGTGAGACTTACTATCTACTCTTATTATATTTTTTAAATAAGATTATGATTTTCACTTCTTAATTTAAATTATTTTTATTACTTTAAATAACTTTAAATCTTATTTAAGTATGATTAAAAAGTGTTACTTTTTAAAAAATTTAAAATAGTCTAAAAAAATCTTAAAATGTCTAAAAATAGTAACTTTATACTAAGAATGAGACTAAATAAAATTAAATAAAATTATTTTCTTATTTTTTCTAAGTCATGATTTTATTTTAAGATCTGATATATAGTTACTTTGCATGTTTTTTTAATAACTAGTCTCAGTAGAATTCATGTCAAGTGGGCTGGGCCCGATCAATCATATAGACTATTTCATTACACTTCATAGATTCTTCCATTCCGATCGCCGATCCGCAGCCGCTACGAACGCGCGTAGTGTATGCTCCGATTCTCAGTCATTTCTGATCACTGATTCTCAGCTGCTATGAACATACACATATTCTTTCACCTCAAAGCTTCACCGCATACATCATCACATACACATATAAATATTCATCTCAATCACTGATTCTCACACTTTCTCTTTCTTTCCTTCTTTAATGTTTTTATCTTTATTATATAAGATCTATCAATATAATACTGATCTATTCAGTGTAAGCCTCTTACACTATAAAAACATTCATTATCTTCTTATTAGAAAATAATTATTCATGCATCATCTTCTCATCAGAAACAATTATTTATTAAGAGATATTCAAACATGTAACAACATGTAAGAAAGAGAAAAACACAGTTAAGCAGACACTGAGTTCTCGGATAGAAGCTTGCTCATCAGTCACTCTGACTCTGTAATAAGATCTTATAAGAGAATATCAGTAAAAGACCTGAGAGTTCTGAAACTCAGACATATGAGAATATAATTACACATCTGACAATTGATATAATCATGTCTAACAATAATATGAAATTCTTGAATGCAAGCATAGACATGATGTCACAGTGACTCTGAGCAATGTTGAAATTACAATAATAATAAATAACTGATATGCATGTAACTTAACAACTTCAATATGAAGAGATTTAATAATTAACTCATGTGATTTCAACATCTACAGAATTGAATATAAAAGCACTGAAAGAACACTTAGATACTTCTGTATATTTCAATACTTTCAATCTCACTCTCTACTCATTATGAAGAATGAAAATGCTTGCAAAACTGAGTATAGATGAAGATTTCATCAGTTCATTAATCAATCAAGATTAGTATATCAATAAATAATTGAAGAATTGTGTAAAACAGAAGTTTTATTCATGAATGAAAGTATGTGAATCAGCATTATAAATACCTGACAATATCATGAAATATCTTGATATTCTGTTTCAAGACACTGCTATGCAATAGAAAGTATTAGATTGATTACAGAGTATCTGACAGAGAAACACTTCTCTTACAATATTCATCCCTGATTTCAACATCAAGATTCTAGAAGTAAGTGATCAATCTTAAGAGAATTGAATGAAGATTAGCATGCTTAAGAAGACATTAACTTTCAAACTCTTACAGACTCTTATAAGTGTAAACAAAGACTTAACTTATAAAGACTTCTGCACACAGCTTCAGACATTGAATGACTGTCTTATCAAGCTCAAGAGTATACAGAACAGTGACAGAAGATGTTACATCTCAGTCACTTATACACTCACATCAAAGAACAATGATGCAGAGGTCATGAACTGAATAGATTTAAATGCCTATGCATAAGCAAGAGTTTTCACTGTTTAAACAGGCTTCTGAGTCCCTGGAATCACTTCTGAAGAAGTCACTGATTGACATTAATGTGAAGTATACATCAACTGTAACTGATCAGAACACATTGCTTTCAACTGCTGATTAATCTATATATCTTCATACTTGAGAGAAAGATCAGTATTTTCTTGTTTAAAGAATGAATCAGTGTCTGTCTACATCAATCACATTACATTGAAGAAAGATTCAGAGAATAACTATGAGAATGTCTCAGTGAAACAGAGAAAAGATTAGCTTCTGTTTAAATTCATAAACAGAAGCTTGAAGAGGTTGAATGACAATGATTTAAAGAGAAGATAATAATGAATGTGATTCTTATATCTACTGTGATTGATAACATGTATAATATAAAAGCCATGATAGATAGCAGTCTATGTTACTATACAATGATAAAATCTTCAGTTGTAAGACATTATAATCTTCAGTATATCTCTTTATCTAAACTCTGACTTCTCACAGAATTTGATGATCTGAAAGATGTTTGTATCTGTTATATAATGAAGCTGATCATAGATATAAGAGAATATCAATATAAAGATATTTATATATATGAAGTTGATAATCTTGATTACAATTTTATATTAGAACTTGTCTGACTATCTGAATAAGACATCTTATTGAACACTTAAAATAGAAGCTTGATATTCTCTAATAATAATAGAGTCTATAAAGATGATATTTACAAGATCATGAATCTGACACAGATCTCTGTCAATGCATATAAAATACTCTGAAAAAGAAGTCATTATCAAAATCACTGATAGAGTCACTGATAAGTTCACTGATAGCAGAATTATATATCAATCTATTCTGTCAGTCTGACTGATATTAAAAAGGCTCTAGAAAAGTTATTCTGTATTATAATAATAGATTCTTGTATGAAACTTTCTCAATAATATCATGAATATCTAGATATCTTCTGACAAGATAATATTATAAATATATCTCTCTTACAAGATTCTGAGGTGAATCACAGTATCAAGTTAGAGAAAAAGAATAATAAGAACTCTGAACTGTTATGAGACTCTCTTTATAATATGTTCTGAGATGAACTTCTTCTTCTTCAAAAGACACTCAATGATCTGTTGAATAAAGAATTTATATATATTAGCAACTCTTCTGCTACAGCTTCTATTCTCTTTGTAAAGAAATTAGATGAAGAACTCTGATTCTGTGTGAACTACTGAGATCTGAACAGATTGATAAAGAAAGATTGATATTTCTTATCTCTTATCAATGAAACTCTAGCACAGATTGAGTGAGCTCAATAATTTATAAAACTAGATATCATCACTGTGTTTTATAAGATTTATATCACTGAAGAAGATGAATGACTTATAGCATTCTGAACATGTTATAATCTCTTTGAATGAATAGTCACATTCTTTGAACTGACTAATACTCTCAGTATATTTCAGAAGTATATTAACTGAGTACTCTGAGATTTTCTTAATGAGTTTATATCTGCTTATCTGAATGACATTCTCATTTTCATCAATGAATTCAGAAAAGAATATCAAGAATATATATGAAAGATATTACAATGACTATGAGAAGCAGAACTACTAATAGATATTAATAAGTATGATTTTAAAGTCAAGAGTATCAAGTATCTGAGTTTTATTATAGAAGCTGATAAGAAGATTTGAATGAATTCTGAGAAAGTCTTTATTATTCTTGAATGAGAAGCTCTGTATACTGTGAAAGATGTATAAAGCTTTATCAGATTTACTAACTTCTATCAGCAATTTATATGAAACTTCTCAGATATCATGAGATCACTTACAGATCTCACTAAGAAAGACTCAGTATTTCAATAATCAGTGAACACTGAAGCTGTATTTATATAGATGAAGAAGATATTTATTAATATCTCTCTACTGATAACATTTGATTCTGATTATAAGATAGTTATTAAAGCTGATTTCTCTGACTATATAATAGAAGAAGTGATATTATAATATAATGATAAAGATGTTCTATAATTATATATCTTCATATCTAAGAAACTGAGTCTCACTGAATACAATTATAAGATCTATGATAAGAAACTTCTTATAATTATACACTGTTTAGAAGAATAAGACTCTGAACTCTGAAGTATCTCTGAATTTAAGATAGTCATAGATTATAAGAATCTTAAATACTTTATAACTACTTATAAACTTACTGAATAATAGATACAATGATCTGAGTTTCTAAGCTGCTTTCATTTTATAATACACTATTATTCTAGCAGTCAGAACTCAATAACAGATACTCTCTCATAATAAGAGTAAGATATGCTATTTAATATAATAGATACTCACTGAATAAACTGAGAGCACTGACTCTTGAATTCAAAGATACTAGTTAATCAAGATGAAACAGCTTACAGTATTATACATGCTTCTCTGATTAGAACTGATATTAATATCTTCACTTTCTCTACACTGAATGAACTGTGATATACAGTCACTCAGACTAATAAACTTCTTCAGACTCTTACTGAAGCAGTATATTAAGAAATACTCTGATTTTTCTCAGAACTATGTATAAGAACTGATATCTCAGAATATTCAATTAATAATAATAACACTCTATAATTCTGTGAATGATACTGAGTCTCTCACTCTGAATTCTTACACACTCAGATAATGTAAGAGATATATAATTCATATATAATTAGTTATCTGAGTTATAAATAACTGTATAGAATAATCTTCTGAGAATTCTACTAGTCTGAGATATTAAATAGTATCAGATGCTTTGTCTGAAACTGTAATCACTGTTCTTCTATTATCTTATGAAAGAACTGTAGAAAAGATCTACTGAAATCACTTAATATCTCTGATAAAATCTGATGAGATGTAGTAATTGACTTTACTATTAATTTATCTAAGAGTAAAAGTTGTAGAAACATTCTGATCATTATTAACTGACTAAGTAAGAGTATAATATTGAAATCTTATAATAAGATGAATACTGAATAAGTTACTGAAGTCTTCTTACAGAGTTCATTCTATCAGATATATAAATTACTGAGATTAATAGTATCAGATCAGAGCTGCTAATTTATAAGCATTCTCTGAATAAGAATCTATCAAGTTCTCAAGATTATATACTATCTATTAACTATCTATCACTCTGAGATCAATGATGCATCAGAATAAATAATTCAGATTATAAAGAATTATCTTTATAAGTTCTGTAATTACTTATAACATAATTAATATAATCTTCTTCTATATACAGAGATTACTATTAATAATTGAGATGCTGTTTTAATAGATATAAGTCTGTTCTTTCTTATATATAAATATCATATGAAAGTGTTGAATCTTCTAGAGATTACACAGTTTATATCAAACTCTCACAGTTTAATTCAGATCATTGATAATATAGTAATAAAGCTCTGAGATATCTGTAACTGAGCAGAGGTTTCTATAATAACTGTAAAATAAGATTAAGAAGATTAAATTAATATCTGATGAGATTCTGCAGAGCAGTATAAGATAGAAGATCTTGTATAATTAAATCTCAAGAATATATAAATCATATATTTATCTTATATACTAGACTACTGTCATATCAGATATAAAGTGATAGAAGTTCTAGATAATTACAACTATTATCTTGACACATCAGTAGAGATTTATAATATATTTTATACAAGCTTATTCTGTTATACTATTACTAATTCATTCTCTTCTCAGCTGACTTCTGACTGACAGCTGTCAGACATTATAGAAGAAGATAATAAGCTTAAGTAAGAGATTGAAGATATTCTTAATGAGAGATTCTGCAGCTGTAGTTAATAATATCTTATGAAATGAGTCAGCTATAATTAACTGATCTGAACTCTAAGTTCTGTGTTATTTAAAACAGTAGTTCTTGACTGATGAGAACTGCTTCTGAAAAGAGAGAACTAATATAATAGACTGTGTCTGATTAATTATATAGACTATTTTATTACACTTCATAGATTCTTTCATTTCTGATCACTGATTCATAATCACTATAAATACATGTAGTATACACTTCAATTCTCAGTCATTTCTGATCACTGATTCTCAGCTGCTACAAACACATGCATATTCTTCTGCTCCGAAGCTTCACTGTGTATATCACTATATATGTGTATAAATATTTATCTTAATCACTGATTCTTGCACTTTCTCTTTCTTTTCTTCTTTAACATTTTTATTTTTGTTATATAAGATCTATTAATATAATACCAATCTATTCAGCGTAGGCCTCTTACATCAAGAAATGTATGAAATCAGATTAAATGAGATCAAATGTGAAATTCATAGTTTTAGTGATCAGTCTAAAAGCTGTTACTTCTATCATTTGAGTAAGTCTATACTATGAATTCAAGTGCAAATTAGTAATAAGCTGATATACAATTAGACAACTGAATTATCAATTTCAAGAAGAAGAAGAAGAAGTAGACTGATTACTAAGATTAGACTGGCCGCTGAGATCATGAATTTCACATTTGATCTCATTTGGTCTGATCTCATACATTTCTTGGCATGAATCCCGCTGGGACTGGCTATCAAAAAAACATGTAAAGTGACTATATATCAGATCTTAAAATGAAACCATGACTTGAAAAAAATGAGAAAGTGATCTCATTTGATCTCATTTAGTCTCATTCTTGACATAAAGTTACTATTTTTAGACATTTTAAGGTTTTTTTTAGACTATTTTTAATTTTTTAAAAAGTAATGCTTTTTGATAACACTCAAATGAGATTTAAAGTCATTTAAAGCAATAAAAATAATTTAAATTGAGAAGTGAAAATCATGGTCTCATTTGAAAAATGTGATAAGAGTAGACAGTAAGTTTCACTGAGACAGTATGAAACTACTATCTAATGTTAAAACTGTGTAATGAGATCAGTTGAATTAGTAATGAGACTATTAAAAAATCTGGTCCTGGTTTCAGAAACGGTCACACAGTCAGTCTAACTAAGATTATGAATTTCACATTTAATTTCATTTGATTTAATCTCATACATTTCTTGATGTGAATTCTGCTGAGACTAGTTATTAAAAAAACATGCAAAGTGACTATATATTAAATCTCAAAATGAAATTATGACTTGAAAAAAATGGGAAAGTAGTCTCATTTAATCTCATTTAGTCTCATTCTTAGTATAAAGTTACTATTTTTAGACATTTTAAGGTTTTTTTTAGACTATTTTTAATTTTTTAAAAAGTAATGCTTTTTGATAACACTTAAATAAGATTTAAAGTTATTTAAAGCAATAAAAATAATTTAAATTGAGAAGTGAAAATCATGATTCTATTTGAAAAATGTGATAAGAGTAGACAGTAAGTCTTACTGAGACAGTATGAGACTACTATCTAATGTTAAAACTGTGTAATGAGATCAGTTGAATTGGTAATAAGACTATTAAAAATTCTGATCCTGGTCTCAGACACGGTCACACGGTCAGTCTAAGAAGAAGACAGAGAAGAAGGAGAAGATGAAGAAGAAGACAGAGATAGAGAAAAGAGAGAAGAAGAAGAAGAAGAAGAAGAAGAAGAAGAAGAAGAAGAAGAAGGAGAAAAAGAAGCCTGCTGCAGTTGTCAAGCAGAATCTCTTTCTCTGCAAACAACCCGCTGCTGCTGTTAGCCTGTTACAGCCCTGGCCCACCCTGTCAAATGTCATGTCAGGGACAAAAGCATTGAGTTGCTTGATGCTAAAGAAGTTGAGATTGAATACCTGTGCCATGAGAACACCTCTCTTCAAAGAAAATTGAACCATGTTCAGTACCTCTTAAAAATGGCTGTTAAATTCATCAAAGATGATTAGATAGCTTGCAGGCCGGGCTGTGTAGATGTTGTTTTTTAAAAAAATTAGTTATTACAGAGCAATCAAATTGATGATTTACAGAGAAGGATAATGATGATGAAAATATTCAATTCTACTATATTACAGTCCGCCTGTAGAATTGCTATTTTCTAATGTGAACTAGCCCCGCAATAATTAGCACACCAAGGCTTGTATGCTACAAAAACATTTTATATTTTTATATTATCTCTCTCTAACAATAAAATCATCATTAGCTCTCCCCTGCGATACACCTTAGCTACTCCTCACCACTGTTCAAACAGAATCATGAGGACTTGATTGCGAGGACTACGGCCATAAGGGGCCGTCTTTGATTGGGCCTTGGTATCATGAGATGAGCTTTCAGACATCTCCACAAGGATTACCGGTTGAATTGTCGTCTCCGTTTCCTGACACGGAATCCCGATCCCGTGTCTTGGCATATATATCTAGACCTAGACGAAAGTGATTCGGCAGGGCTGCCGCCCTCAAGTCAACGTGTGCTTTATACCGTCAGTCATTGACGGATTCTATTGTTTTCAATATACTGCTCAGCCTTAAATCTCAATATCTCTAAGACACCCCGTACTCCCCAGGGGAAATCCCGTCTCTCGGAAACTCGGGTGGCTTTCTATATAAAGTACTCCCCGTGCATCCACCCGAGATGAAAGATAACAACATACTAGTTCTCTACCCTCCTTTTATCCTCTACTATTTGTTTCAACCTTCACCGTATGCTCTAATTTGATAGTTTGTCAAAGTTTGACCTCCATGGCTCGTATTTTGCGTCAAGTTTGGACCTTTAACTCACAAAAATCTGATTATCACACTCTACAGACATTGGCTATCGACTCCTTTGCGGGCGCTTTTCTTACCACTTCTTTTTGTTATTTTCCTGTGCGACACTTCCCCCTTCCCCTGACAAGTAACTGAGCTGACTCAAGGCAGGTCCTACTCGGGGAATCTTTTCTTTCCATCATCACAATTTGGTATTGGAGAACCGCGGCCTGTTCGAACTCTGTCCAATGCAATAGACGGAGCATCGGGAGGACGTAACCGGATCGTCCTTGTCAACAGCGGATTCTCAGGGGGTGAGATTGATCTGGTCATTAAAAATGTGACGGCGCCTTTGCGAGATTTAGATATCGAGGTTAAAACATTTCAAACCGAGAATGAGCTTCGCACAGAATGTCGCGGCTCTTTCAGGGGATCTTCCCGGTGTATCTGCGCTGCTGTATTCTACGCTTCTCCTTCCGAAGGCAGTGGTGGTCGATGGAACTATTCCATTCGAGCAGATGGGGTACTTGGAACTAAGATCAACACAAAGGCCGGTGACAACGACGCACAAATATATACCTTGCCGCTGCAGCACTCCATCGACTTTGCAATCAGCCGTCTCGGGGCGCTTAAATCCAGCAATGGCGGCAGCTCATCAAAAACGATATTTGAATATCCTTTCACTGCCAGGACACATGAGCAGCAACAGGACGACATTCATTCCAAGTATATGAACAACGTCGTCAATATTTTGGCTGTTGCGTTTTATATTTCTATGGTCGGAGTCCTGTATCAAACGACGGGCCTCATCGCCACTGAACGAGAAACCGGTATGGCTGCCCTGCTCGATACGATGATGCCTAATCAATCACGTTGGCAAAGGCAAATGATAAGACTCACGTCCCATCACCTGTCTTTTGTCATTGTTTATGGTCCTGGCTGGGTTGGTATGGGTACGATTCTGGGAGCCGTGGCTTTTCGCGAAACTTCAGTTATAATTCCAATCGTATTTAATACGCTTTCCGGATTATCGCTTACTTCCTTTGCAGTATTTACTGGAGTTTTTTTCAGAAAAGCGCAGCTGAGTGGCATACTAGCAGTAATCCTCAGCTTAGTCCTCGCAATTCTAGCCCAGGTTTCAGGAAAGGTGACTACATGGGTCATGGCTGTGCTCTCCTTTATATTCCCTCCGATGAACTACGTCTATTTCATCATTACAGTTGCTAGATGGGAGAGTCAAACTAAGGCGGCCAAGTTGCTACTCCCAGCCCCAAATAGCCCGTCCACTTTACCCGCCATTGTATTTTGGATATTTGCAATACTCCAGGTGGTTATTTATCCACTTTTGGGGGCGTTCGTTGAAGGAGGTTTTTACGGCAGGGCATCCACTTCCAGGAAAACGAAAATCTCAAACTCCCCCGTTGCCATCCACTTGAGCAGGATGAGCAAGACATATCGACCCTCGTTCGTCCGAAGAGCGATATCATTTATGACTAGGGAGCTTCTCACTACAGTCCATGCGGTAGAAGATTTAACTCTTCAAGCATATCGAGGGGAAATCATGGTTCTTCTAGGAGCGAATGGAAGTGGCAAGTCTACAACACTTGATGCTATTGCGGGGATACATTCCATTTCTTCGGGAAGGATTGTGATAGACTACCCACACAGTCAAGGGACACTAGGGTACTGCCCGCAAAAAAATGTCTTATGGGACGACCTGACAGTTGCCGAACATGTAAAGATTTTTGACAGCATCAAAAGCGTTGGACCAAGGTCCTCAGCAGAAAATCTCAGGGTCTTAATCGAAGATTGCGATTTGGCCAAGAAGGTTTCCACCTACTCAAAACATCTCTCTGGAGGACAAAAGCGCAAACTACAGATGGCAGTGATGTTTGCTGGCCGCTCCACTATCTGTTGCGTGGACGAAGTTTCCTCAGGAGTTTACCCATTATCACGCCGTAAATTATGGGATATTCTTCTAGCGGAACGGGGCAAACGCTCAATAATTTTGACAACCCATTTCCTAGATGAGGCTGATTTGCTTGCGGACCGGATCGCTATCTTGGCTCATGGATCACTCAAAGCGGAAGGGACGTCCGTGGAGTTGAAACAAAGACTAGGGACAGGATATCGTGTTCATTTATATAACATGCCTGGGGTGATCAAACCGCCTGTCTACGGCGATGTGCTTCATGCGAATGATGAGCAAGGGACGGTATACTACCCGGGGACATCCGCATGCACTCTGATGTTCCTTAAACGGCTACAGGGAGATGGTGTGAAAGAATATCAAGTCAATGGGCCAACGATAGAAGATGTGTTCCTCAAAGTCGCTGATGAAGCAAAATCGGGTCATGACAGCTTCGATCATGGGTCTGATACTCGCAGACTTTTGGCGAAGCCACCGGCACCTTTGGTTTCCATGGAACGAGGCAAATCGTCCACTCGCCTGGAACTGCTCAGTGGCAGGAGAACCAGCTTGCTTAAACAATTAACGATTCTTTTCTCGAAAAGATTCACTATCCTTCAAAGGAACCTTGCTCCATCTATCGCCGCTCTTGCCATTCCCATTGTCGCTGCTGGTTGTGCCTCTATCTTTCTAAGAAATGTTGAATCCGTGGATTGTAATCCTGCATTGGGAGCATCCGTTTCTGCTTTGGAATCGTCTTCGCAGAGTTTTCGTTTGATAGCGGGCCCAAAGTCCCAGCTTTCTGAAGTCGCTCACCAAAGAATTTCCGAAGCTCCTCCAGGGTCTGTAAATTTTGTGGAGACTTTATCTCAGTTTGATTATGAAGTTCGGCGCCAATTCGCAAATCTGACTCCTGGCGGGTTCTTTCTTGGGGAAAAACCTACTTTCGTGTGGCGGGCAGATGTGCCGATAGTGCCAGGAATTATAGTCCAAAACGTCATGAATAGTATGCTTCTGAATACCACCATTATCACCGACTACAAGTCACTCGATCTCCCTTTTGTGGCAGAGATTGGAAATTTGCTGATCTTTGTTACATTCTTCGGACTGTCAGTGGCGGTATACCCGGCTTTTCTATCTCTCTATCCAACCGTTGAAAGATTACGCGCAGTCCGAAGCATGCATTATAGCAATGGCGTCCGTGCCTTGCCATTATGGTTGGCTTATCTGGCTTTCGACTTTTTGATCACACTAACTATTGCCTCCATCACCGTTGCGATTCTTGCGTCGGTCACTGGTATCTGGTACCGCATGGAATACCTGTTTTTGATTTTTCTACTCTATGGTGTCGCCTCGACTCTGTTCTCCTACGTTATTTCCTTATTCTCTCCATCTCAGCTAGCGGCATTTGCCGTCACCGCAGCCATTCAGGCGGGGATGTATCTCGTATTTTTGGTTGTTTTCGTAGTCACATTGACCTATGTTGATGCTTCACAACAGAACTCAGTATTGAGTATCGCTTACTACAGCCTTGGGGTAACTTCGCCGGTGCACAGCTTCTCAAGAGCACTCTACCTTTCGTTGAACATTTTTGGAGCGACCTGTCGAGGTCGTGAAATTGCAGCATACCCCGGCGCGATGGATGTATTTGGAGGGCCGATTTTATACCTCTTTATTCAATCGTTTATTCTATTTGGAATGCTTCAGTGGAAGGATGCGGGGCCTTCAGTGCAGTTCTGGAGTAGGACAAAATCAGGAACAGATGCAGAGGACAGAGACACGATTGAACTCGAGACGACTGCCGAATTTGCGAGGATTTCCACATCCAGTGACGATGGTCTTCAGGTCCTTCGATTGAGAAAGCAGTTCAAAAAACATTTAGCAGTTAACGACATCACTTTCGGAGTCCCGCGTGGTGAATGTTTTGCCCTCATCGGACCCAACGGGGCGGGTAAGTCTACCTGCATTTCAATGATCCGCGGAGACGCTCAGCCAAGCAGTCGCCAGAGCCAGATATTTATCGACGGTGTCTCAGCCCTAAAACATCGCGCACTAGCACGTTCTAGGCTCGGAGTCTGTCCTCAAATCGACCCTCTGGACCCAATGACGGTTGCTGAGCACCTTCGATTCTACGCCAAAGTCCGTGGTATCAGTAACCCACGGCACAATTTCAAGGAAATCATTAAAAGTGTTGGCTTGGAAGAATACGCTGATCGAATAGCAACAACTCTCTCCGGAGGCAACAAGAGAAAACTCTCACTTGGTATCGCACTAATGGGTAATCCCAGTGTGCTCCTTTTAGACGAACCGTCTTCAGGAATGGACGCTGTGACCAAGCGGAAAATGTGGCGGACTCTCTCATCAGTTACTCCTGGCCGGTCCCTTGTGTTAACAACCCATTCGATGGAGGAAGCAGATGTGTTGGCAAGTCGTACAGGGATTATCGCAGGGAAAATGCTCGCGCTGGGGACCACCGATGCGCTGAGACAGAAGTATGGGAATGGATATTCCATCCACATGGCGCACAGCCAAGCGCCACATACGAGACCAGTAGATATGAAGAGAATGGAGATGTGGATACAGCAACAATTTCCCGAAGCGGAAATGGAGAAAGGCATGTATTACGGACAAGTTCGGTTTGCAATTCCGGGCAGGTATGGCCAGGGGCGGTCTCTAGTCGAGATTTTCGAGCAACTTGAACAGGGAAAAGACAGATTAGGAGTACCATATTACAGTGTTAGTAGGTCAACATTGGACCAAGTTTTCTTGTCTGTTGTTGGGAGGCATTTTGAAGAGGAGGACAGGGGGTGATGGGCACCAGCTTGCTCAGCTTTTCTTTATTGTATTATCTTTAAATTTCCTTTGGGGAAGAACTCCAATATCTATAGAATGTTTTAGTTTTGGTCTTTGGTTTTTGAGTAGCCTTACATAGAGAATATAATTATCCATTTCTAGCCATACTTGGGGATCTACTACTCTGTAATATTTACAAGAATGAAAATAACGAGTATGTATGGATAGTACGGTAGTTTACCTAACTAAGTTAGTTACGCCACGCCACAAGGAACCAGACACGGAATTTTACCACTCCCAGCGGGTGTCTGCAGGGCTCCAACTTAGAAGCAAGCAACCTCCAGCAACGTCAGCTTCAACTCAGCCACTTGCGTGTCAGCTACCCATGGCCCAACTGTCCAGCCGCATTAGACTGGATCACCATGCGTTGACTGTGACCATTGAGTGATATATGAAGCTGTATATCCATGCAAGCTGCCACAGATGCTGTGTATAACACAGGCACTCGTGAAGACATTCGGAACCGGAAGCTGAATCTGAAAGTATGAACGGTATGAAGACGCTGAAGGCCTGCAAGGTCTGTGCCAGCGCCAAAGTAAGGTGTGAGATCGAGAAGGGTGATCGGAAATGCAGGCGGTACGTGGCTTTTGCGGACTTTCAATTTCCTGTCCCATACTACACTACAAATGTAGTAGCTACATTGATTTAGTTATTCGAGACTGATTTTGTCTATAAAACCACACCGTCAAAGATGCTTTCGACTCAAGAAAGAATGTACTCTCCAGCCCCGGGGAAGTCATAGTCGCATGGGACGCACAACAGCAAGGTGCGTATCATGAGCTACAGATAATATATCTATCTATCTGTATTTTTTTGGTTCGGTTTGCAGACTGATCTGATAAGGAGGGTAGATCTGTTTCTGACCGCACAGAATCTTTGATAGCAGATTCTCTTCCATCCCCACCCTCATCCGCTCTTTCGTCATCTTATGCCCACACTTTGTCTTCTGTCCCGAATATTTCTGTCGAATATTCTCCTCTTTCAGCATTTAAACAACTTATCCCGCCAGACTCACGGGAAGCCAGTGGATTATTAGCTTTTTTCTGCTCAGAAATGGCTCCTCTGTACCCCTTCACCCGACTTCCATGGGGCATAACCCCGCAAGAATTACTGCTTGAGAAGCCCTTGTTATACATGGCCATTCTGGGTGTTGCCTATCAGAGCGATACCCGGAGACAACAGACTCTCGCCAAGATGTTTCGTGAAGAGATCAGCCGCTCCATTCTAATTTGTGGAGAAATGAACCTAGGATTATTGCAAGCTTTGTTGGTTTATTCGGCATGGTGAGTTTTGTAAAACTTCCAGGACTGTGTGTGTGGGACATGAAAAGTCACCATTAACCTGCTAACTTCTTATTTAGGAATCATGTTCACATGCAGCTCAAGTCTCAACTGTCCAATCTCCTCCCCTTGGCCATGGTCATGGTAACAGACCTCGAGCTAAGTAGGGAACCTCACACACGATCAAAAACTTCACCCGCGGCCCTAAGAGAAGTAGGGCGGGCCCCCGCGGCCCCAAATGCAAGAACTTTGGAGGAACGGCGTGCCTTCCTAGGGGTATTCTGGCTGAGTTCAGTGTCGGTCAAATAAATGATCCCCTTTGGGCAAAACCAAAATGACTGACAATATCATAAAATTAGAACGAAGACATGCGCGAAAGAAATTGACGGAATGAGATTTAGCAGATATGCCGATAAATGCTGTCATATTCTGCAAGAGGCGACGGAGTACCCGACCGATTCGTACCTTGTGCATCTAGTCCGCATTCAGCAAATAGCTGATACAATTGGTGCAACAGTATACAATGATAACCTCATGGACTCATCCACGCTAAATGGGCCAGCAGCAACGCCCCTAGTTATCTCATCTTTAGAGAAGGAAGTCCAAGCAATGGGTGATAAAATAAGCGAAATGCGACATCTCGTGATCCCACCGGCATGTGAGTTCCCGGATGCTTTAGTGTGAAGACATGCCCGTCTGGCTAACAAAGAAGGGAGGGAAAAAGCGATGTTGATGATATCTTACCACTCGATGCAAGCCTACCTTTATAAAATTGCCTTGGATGATCGGCTATTTTCATCATTATCAGCAACGACCTCAGGATGCCCATGGGCAAGCAACACAGACGTACTGCCGTCTAACACGACTTCCACAATCGCTCTCACAGTCCGCCGCACCGACCTGCTGGTCTCGTGCCTCTTCGCTATCAAATCCCTAGCGGACCACTTCTTGACGCTGACTGACATGGTAATATTTTCGCTGCCATACCCGACCTGGCTCCAGCTGGGGCACTGCATCCTCATCCTGACGCGTGTGATGGAGATCCGGCATAACACATGGGATTTGGGGTATGTGTCTCACCTGTTGGATTTTCGAGAAGTGCTGAACAGGCTGGCACTGCGGTTGGATAAAGTTATTAGCCGGGGCAGGGAGGCCAGGCCAGCACAACATTTACCACTAATCTTTGAGGGGTTGGTAGAGAGGATGGGGGAGATTGGGAAGATGATTGGGGAAGGGCTGCATGCCGTGGGGAGCGGGAACACTCGGAATAGCAGTGCTCATAACGACATTGGCGATGGGGATGGGGATGGAAATGAGGAGTGGACTAGTGCGGGAGCGGTAGGGGATGGTGCTGTACTTTGCGGATATGAGACTGGGATGGTGTTTGATGACGAGACAACGCAGGCAATGCATGACTTCTTCGGGGTTGGGGGGTGATTGTTCTTTTTTGACCGGCGGGTAAAGAAAGCTTTGTGACAAGTTGAACTAAATCATGATGTTTGTAGGAATTTCATGGCGGACATGATCTGAGTGCAGATCAGTGATGATTCATTTTGAAATATCCGTGTCCCGTCTGAGTGCTGAAATATGCTTTGAAGGTTGATGTAACGTTAAGTCTAAAATCCTCGATGGAGAAAATGAGCGGAGGATGAGTCGAATCTGATATATCTGAGATTGAGTCTGATATTCTAAAATGAGACTTCGCAAAATATTTGTGGCTGATGATTGCGCCGCTGAGGGTGAGTTTTTGGATCGTGACCTTAAGAGCTCATATAACTTTGTTCTCGGCTCACTTTCCATCCTAGCCGCTGAATTGGAGGATAGATGGCTCTCCTCTACCTCGCTGCCTCGACCATTAAGCGCCGAAGATGATCTTCTGGAACCATGGAGTATTGAGCCCTGATGAAACAGAGGGGGTTCTATAAATATGAAGAGAACAAAGCAAGCGCATCATCAGTAGATCACGCTATGTAGGCAACATAGAGATGGTGAAGTTGAATAGGCATTGAATATAGCTAGAAGAGCGACGCCTTAAAAAGTGCTAAGATGTTAAATTTTATCCATGGCCTTTGCGATGTTGATCAACTTGAAGCTTTTAAAAGCTTCACCATTTGGAATTGCTTGCCGCCGGTCCTATCAGAGCCTATGCAGGAAGTAGGGAGCGAAGCGAACGAATTGAACAGCACCAGGAGCTGCCAGTTGATTTTTCTTGTGGAGATAGGAAAAGTCCTGAAAACGAGCTATTTAGGCCACATCCCCCGGAGACAAAATGGGAGTGAACTCTCTCTCTTTACATCAACTCAATTCAGCTGAATTCCAAAAAAACAGTAGTAAACCATTTCACAAGTTATACTTCAGATCTTTTGATCAACTTCACTCTTTCCCTCTCATTGAATTTCATAATCATCGGCCTCCATGGAGAAGAGCGAGAGAAACTTCAAAGCCTAATTCTTCTCAGAGCAACAACACTATAATTCTTCCCCCAGTTCTATCTGCTGTAAATCTCAAATGCATCCCCAACTTTTGTGCTGTCACTCAAAAAGAATTGGCAGACTTTGTGGAAAAAGAAGAAACGCCCATTGAGCCAATAACAATCAAATCTCCACTCTTCAGTTCTTACCATGCATTATTTCCAATTCGATTTCACGATGGGCTGCAATGGGTCCTGAAGATTCCAGCCTGGAGGGACACCTGAGCATTTTAACAAGCCTGCCTCATCAGCACACTGTGATCTGAAGCTTTGACTATGCAACGTATCTGCCATGAAACCTCAATCCCAGTTCCTGATGTCTTTCCATTTGATGCAACATTGGATAATGAACTTGCTGTTCCTTTCACCCTCATGAGCTTTATCCAAGGAATGTTTCTGTGTGACTGCTGGTTTGACATGAGAATCTCAAAAGAAGAGCAGAGATTGCACCGCACCAGAACCCTGGACAATATCAATTGAGCTATGGCTAAGCTAAGTCGACTCTTGTTTTCTACCGGCGGGATCCCAACATTTGATACGGAAGGAAACTTGACCGGCACCGGCCCAATGAGATTTGTTGACCATAGGCAATGCTTGAGGGACTCGCACAGAGTGATGACGATGACATTGAACCAGCAATCTATTACGAAGCAGGACCCTTCGTTCACCCACGAGATTTCTACCTTCTCTCATTCAACAGGGCAAAGCAACCAACTCATGAGATCGAGGTGGGGATGCTGAAACCTCTTTTTGCACTGGGCGCGGGCACCGCAAGACCCAAAGTTCGTGCTTACACGTCCGGACTTGAAAAGCTATACAGAATATCCTTGTATCCGAAGATGGGAGTATGCGGGGCTTAATCAATTGGGACAATCTCGCGGCGGTTCCCCGCCTTGTTGGAAACGAAAGATATCCCTCTTGGCTCGCTCGAGACGGAGAGCTGTCGATGTACGTATGGAACGAAGAAATGAAGAAAGGCATTGAGCATGCTACACCGTGGGAGGACTATCCAGAGACTCTTGCCTCGCATCACAGAGAGTACAATGACTCACTGCAACTGAAATACTTTAAAAGTATCAAACTTCAAAAAGTTCACAATCATTCATTATTATATATCTATTTATAATATAAAGATCACTCACTATAATAGTGTTAAAATTTCATGTCACAGCTTATACCTAGTTAATTCAGAGCTCAGTTGTTAATGCATATATAATTTGAGACAACTGACACTTCATCTTTGAATATTTAAAAATCAGTTCAAATAACATATCTGTAAAGAGTATCACAGTCCATCTTCTTACTGTCAATGTTGAATATTCAAAAATTTCAGAATAAATCCCAGCATTCTGTCAGTCAATTAGCTTAACATTGCTCTTGATAAAAAGTGCAATGTCTTGTCATATAAGAATCAACTGATCAAAACTGAATAGCAGAACAGCAGAACAGTATGCAAGGCTTGCTGGAAGCTTTGGCAAATTCCAAGTTTACGGTTAAAAACCAAGCCTTCATTGATGTATGTAATATCTCTGACTGAGCCACTTCTATATCACTAAACCAGCACCCCTTTGGCCTTGCTAACTTCACACTCCACTGGTGTCTGCAAAACGTGTCTTGTATTTTGATATTGAGAACTTGATGGACTTTGAGGGTACCGAGATTGATATTTCTACTTCACATGGTCGTAATGTACATGTACATGTACATGTACAAGTTCCCCTCCCCTGAGAATCAATGCGCCGGAGAGGAGCGCAATGGTGGAGCAATGGTGCAGTATTTATTGAAGAGATTGGTCAGATATTCATCGAGAACCTCTATCTTAGACTGCCTGCTCGGAAGCTTGGCAGGGCATATTCCAACAGCAGCTTCCAGATTGGGAAGTGGTGGCTATGGCGGAGGATTTGCCTTCACATCAAAATTGGGCGTAGCAAGGCGGAAGTTACAACTTTTGTCATTTCGCCATTTCACAGAGACTTCGCGGATCATGATTATCTTCTCGTTAAATGTTGAGACGCACAAAGCCCCGTCTGTGGGAGGGAGGATGGATGTGATTGGCTTGGTGATGATGTTGTGACCATCAGCTGTTGTCAGGCGCGGAGACAGATGGGCGGTTAGCTTGATTCTTAGCTTGGGTGAAGAGGGGTTTAGAGATGAGGGGAGGAGGGATGTGGAACTGTCTGTGTGTGTGTGTGTGTGTGTGTGTGTGTGTGTGTGTGTGTGTGTGGGTGGGTGGGTGTGTATATATGTATATTCTGTGTATATATATATATATATGTGTATTCTAATATATGTATTCTATGCTTTAAATTGACTCTTGTGAACTCTGTCAGTATCATCCCATGGATGGATCCTGGGCCCAGTGTGTGGAGTAGTTATGGATTTAAACTCCTAAAAGACAAATTAGAGTTGGGAATAAATGTTCTATTTTTATGTAGCGCCCAATGATCAATCCTTGCTTTTTTGCCCATCTGCCCTGCTGATGCTCAAACTGGATCCAAACCATGATTCCCATTGTCCAACAGCGCAATCCATAAACAACCGTAAATGTAATTTTGCTTTCTTTCTATACCAGCCGGAGTTGCCTTTTCACTACAGAGAGTTAACGGCACATTAGACATGAATGAGGATGCGAAACCTAATCTCTTTTTTATTTAATTAAGCTCGCTTCTCCAAAGTTTAGTTAGAGATAGATGAATGAATCATCCCATCATGAAACAGGCAACCGCATAACTCCAAATCATTTTCAAAGAAATTGCTTCATGTGTTTCTCCGTTCTCTTCTTCTTCCCTTAGAGCAAACATCAACACTCTCCCAGCTCCTAGCTCCCCGCCACAAAGCAATAACTCGCATGAGTCAATAGCAAGAACATTAAATACGAAAAGAAGAGAGAGGATCAATCCGGTAGAAAGCTAGTCTCCTCCGCAGCCAGCGGCGGTGGCTTTTTTTCCCGGCAATATTCGACCCATCCTCCTCTAACCTATCTATCCTCCTCTGCCTCCTTCACTGTCGCCAAACCTCCGCAACCATCCATATGCCATCACTTGACCTGTGTATCCCTGTGCTTGTTTGTACTGCTAAATACTGCTCCTCCAAGTTGTATATCAGCTGCCTTGGTCACTAACTCTCTCATCCTTCAACTCTCTCATCTCTCTCTCTCTCTCTCTCTCTCTCTATCTCTCAATCATAGCGCTGATCAAACTATATACTTCGTCCCTTCTGTCTCGCTTCTTTAACCATTGAAGTCATCCATCCATCTTTCATCATCTATCATCTACTCATCTATCATCTACCATCTATCTCCTATCATACATCACGCCCCTCTCAGCCTTGTCAGCTGCTGATCGCCTATCAACAAGTACAGCCAATATCATTGCTATTAATATTAGCTAAATCGCTGTCTTGCTACGCCTGTTTACCCCTCTTGTCGTCTTGTTAGTCTAATAACGAGTAATAAGACGCGGCGCCAGGCTAGGCAAAACCCCATAGCCTCGTCGATCCTCCAAGAACCCATTTTTTTTTAAACGAAGCGACCAGACCAGACCCTTGACACGGTGAACTAACTTACTCCCTGCCTGCCTAAGTTACCCGCTTAGTTCAGACACATTTAGCAGCTTAACTCCGACTTTGGGAGTCATCGGCGGTTATTAACCATTCTTACTTATATATTATTATTATTATCATTATTACATTATTTAAAGCGTGGAAAGTTTACGGAAACATCCAAAGTATACCTAGGTAAATCCAGCCCTTCCAGTCATTATATATATAGTTAATACAATTGATCAATTAATTAATAATAACCTCCCACCGTTGCCACCCAACCTAGTAACTTGTCTCCGGTCAACCAGTCACCAGTCACCAGTCACAGGTCATTCATCCACCTGCCCGCCTGACAAATCAAGCCGCCTCCCAGCAAACAGTACATACATACATAGCAACCTCCAATTCGCAGCGCTGGTTGGCTCTGGTTGGCTCTGGTTGGCTCTGGTTGGCTCTGGTTGGCTCTGTTGGCTCTGTTGGTTCCCTTTTGGTCCCTTTGGCTTTGGTCCCTCACTGGTCAACAACAACTCACTGGTCAAGGTCAGGCCGCAAAACTCAGCCTTTTTCCGTCTGTCGCCTTCGCCCTTCACACGTATTTCTTCTGCCTGGGAACGTCACTCACTCCTCCTCATCCATCACATCCATCACCTGTACCTTTCTTCCTTCTTCTCTTCATCCATCATCGTTCTTCTTCTTCTTCTTCTTCTTTCTTGTGTCTTCTTCTTCTTCTTCTTCATCTTCATCTTCTTCCTTTTAATATCACAAATCAAACCACCCTTACGACACACGCCCTTCCTTTCTATCTCCCTCACATTTCAATTCGGCCTATTTCATCATCGCAATTCGCCTATCGCCATCCGCAACTCAATTCACACTCACCCACGCACACACATACACACACAACCATCTTGACACTTACATTGCCATGAATCGTCTACCGCCCGTATCTAGCCTAATGTCGCCGCCAGAGGCAAAGCCTCTCGACAGTTTCACTCGATCTCTTTCGCCATGCACCTCTAAACAGTCTTCGTTTGACGAGAATAACACCCTTCCTCCCATCTCTTCCCATCGAAAACGCACCCAATCCGAGATGGATCTACCCTCGCCACCCGTCACCCCGTACACAGGGAACAAGAAACAAAAGTCAAACGTCCACGATCAGATCGAGAATGATGCCTCTGTCGCTTCTTCGAAAGATCCAGTCCTCTTCCCCAACAATGAAACCGATATCCTGCCTGATGAACCACTGTTTGGCCCGCAATTGGCCCCCGTCGCTGAACGCCTCGTCGACAAACACATGGAGAGCCAGATGTTAAGATTCCAAGACAAGAAGAACAAACCGACTCGCAGGGAATACATGTTCGCCTTGTCCTGCGTTCCCATTGTCGGAAGGCAGTACAATCGGAATCCTGGTGCCTGGGCAAGGAAGGAAAGAGAATTCTTGGACCGTCAACTTTCAGAGACTAAACGGGTTGGCCACGAGACCGCCATGAAATTGAAAAAGATCGCTCCAGCGCCAGAAAAGCGGACCCCAACCGGTGGCGTACGGGCCCCACGACCGCGGCCAAGACGTACCCCCAAGTCCACTCCCAGACAACGAGTGTACGATTCTTTCGATGTCGCCACCTCTACACCAAAGCCTACTCGTGTTATCGGAACCAATCGCGATGATACAGACTACAGATCTCTGCCTGACTACTGCCCTCCAGTCGAAACTCTTCGTGGAAACACAAAGGGCTTGAAGGCGGACTGGAAAGGCCAGATGCTGGATCTTAGTAATGACCCAGACCGTCACCAACTTGACCCCGCAGAAGTGGGTCTGGCCGCCACCCTTCGCCTTTCCTGCGCTACCTATCTATGTAGCAAACGTCGCATCTTTGAAGCACGCCTCAACGCCCTCCGCATCGGTAAAGAATTCCGCAAAACCGATGCTCAGCAGGCTTGCAAAATCGATGTCAACAAAGCAAGCAAGTTGTGGACTGCCTACGAAAAGGTCGGCTGGTTCAAACCAGAGTACTTTCGACAGTATCTGTGATTCGCGCCACTTAATTCCGTCTTTTCTACTTGAGTCGGTACCTAGGCCAGAGTGGGACAATGAGAACTGAAAATTGAATTGAATCGCTGATTGAATCTGTGATATCGCATGGTTGTTATTTTATGAAACGGGAATGGAACTCATATCTCCGCCAAGCCTGCTCCTTGCATGATGTGGGACTACTTTGACTACATGTTTCCCCCCTCTCTTTTTTACGACTTGAATGTTTTCCTAACGTTTTGTTTCGGATCTCTTATGCATCATGGGTTTTAAAGGTTCGAGTTTTCTGTTTTCATTTCTCTATTATTGATTTGGATTTTCCCGTCCCTCTACTTATCAAACACCCCCCGAACCGAGATTATCATTTTGCTATTGTTATGCGGAGCAAGGTATCAGCCGGCCTATACTTTGTGTTTCATGGTTCCACATTGCATTTGATGATAGTCTGGGGCAGGGCAAGTTACGACCTTAGCCCATTTGTTTGGTTTATTTGGCTTTTGCGTTCTTACGTTCTTACTTTGATGATTTGCCTTTCGTCATCTTCGATGGGGCGTATTCTTTTGATTCGCATTTACGGGGATTTTTTTTTTTTTTTTTTTTTTTTTTTTTTGCGAAGGAAACGGATGTGGGGGCGGGGAGGGAAATGTTAGTTCGGACACGCGAGGGCTTTTCATATTTTGGCATGTGCATGTGCATTGCATGCACTTTACCATACGGCATTCCTTAACTTCTTTCTTTGTTTCCTTCGCTAGGTACATTGGAGTGGCGTTCTTCATCATGTTGGGCATTTTGTTTTGTCTTTCTGTCTGGGATTTCTTTCTATCTTTCCTGTCTAGGTTGGTTGGTTGGGAACCGGATGAACATTCAGAATGATTACAGGCCCTCGGCTTTTCATTTTCAATTTTTTTTATTATTTTTTATCATGGCTTAGTGGCGACTGGCTTGGTTCATAGCATTTGAAATACCCAATACCCAATATGAAGTCTTTCCTTAACTAATACCTTCTATATACATTTCTTGCGTAGGTGCAACCCAGAATAATAATCCCTCACACACCGCGTTGCATTGGCTACTTCAGCCACCACCTACTCCATGTCCATGCTCTTCATATCAGTAGTCTTCACCGGTCTTCTCTTTGACACACTTTATGAGGCAGCCTAAGAATCTAAAAGCAGAAAAGCTTGAAACTGCAGATCTGTTCTTCTTATTGCCCACACCGTGTAATCCCAGTTGCCAATGGGTTAAGAGAGTCTTTTCTTTGTTGGAACTGAAAATCATTTTTAGAGTTGATAGTTAGTTATGTTGGTTTGGCACCTTTCCGCCTGGCGCTAAATATAGAATGAGGCACAACATCAAAGTTCAAATGCATGAAGCGAGGGAAATTAATTGCACAGCCATCAGAGTGATTTAGACAGGCCCCTTTTGGTTTTTCCCTCTCTAGAACAATTACATCGCGTTTCTTAGCCATCGCCTTAGGGGAATAATAAAGTCAATTGCGTCCTTTTCCACCTGGAGTGTAGGGAGTACGGAGTAGATGTATGTAGATGTACGGAGTAGAAGTCCGTTGATTGGGGCTTGGTGGATGAATAAGCAGGCCGGTCAATCTCTGGCGATTCCATCAGCCACTTTCCCGTACCATACGCAAGCTGAACATCAGCCCAACCTTCCACGAACGACTTGTTCTCGTCTCTGCTACTAAGCTTTCTACCACCACAAACAAAACACCAAGGATTGCAGCCTAACACAGAGGACAAAGGAAAGGGGAGGAAGAACGACAAGACATCTACATACAGATACCTGACAAGCTCCCAGAGGGACTTGGCCTGACCACCCACCCACCCTTCGACACCACCCTCCAGGGACTACTAGGCCCCCTCAAATTCTGCCCTTTGAGCCGCAGGTCTACGTCGTCGCCATTCGCGCCGTCATGGCATCAGAACCGGATTCTGTAGACGAACAGGATCCTCGCAATGCTGGAGATGAAAAGAAACAAAAGAGCCGGAGACCAGCCAGTGCGCATAATCCCTACTTCTCTACTTGGCTTCCTACATGCCAGCGTGTTTGTTCATATGGAGGTTGTTGCGGACAACGTTCAGCTGACAAAATGATATTGCGGCGACGACTCTTTTAGACACGGCATTCCGGCAACAACGCTTGAAGGCCTGGCAGTAAGTACCTATTTTACAACTCTGTTGTTAAGGACTATTACGCTTTTCTTCTTTATTTTTATTTTTATTTTTATTTTTATTTTTCTTTGGCGGTCATGGGCCATATATCGCTGACGCGGCTTTTGCGACAGGCCTATCCTAACTCCGAAAACTGTTCTTCCGTTATTCTTCATTGTCGGAGTTATATTTGCGCCGATCGGAGGTCTACTGATATGGGCTAGTTCTACTGTACGCAATACATCCCTGTGTTCTTGTGTGGTTTGGGGAAGGCTTTGTCCGGGCCAGTGACCGATTGCTTGCTGATGCGGCTCTTCCGGGATAGGTACAAGAGGTGGTTATTGATTACACGAATTGCGCGGCCGAAGCTCCACTTGACAAACCCGAGCCTATGAACGAAGGGAGATACAGCTCGTCATTCCGGTCCCGAGAGATTGATACCCCATCTTGGAAGCGTGAGGAAAATGTGAACAGAACCTTCCCCGGTGGCGTATCCGTGAACTCAACCGTATGCTCGCTGTATTTTGAAATCCCGAATGATATCGGGCCATCGGTATTCCTCTATTACCGCCTCACCAACTTTTACCAAAACCACCGGCGATATGTTAAATCGCTGGACCTAGAACAACTCAAGGGCAAGGCTCTCCCCAATAGCACGATAGAAGGGAGTCCCTGTGACCCTCTCAGGATTGACCCGGAAACTAAAAAGGCATATTATCCCTGTGGCCTCATTGCGAACTCGGTTTTCAATGACAGTTTCTCTTCCCCTGCCCTCCTAGGAACGTCGGACACACCATTCTATGAAATGACCAACAAGGGCATTTCATGGAGTAGCGACAAGCAATTATTCGGGAAGACTGAATACAAACCCGATCAGATCTGTCCTCCTCCCAACTGGAAGGAGCGATACCCCAATGGCTACTCCGATGAGACTCCTCCGCCAGATTTGCACGAGTACGAAGAACTCCAGGTGTGGATGCGAACGGCAGGCCTGCCGACTTTTAGCAAACTGGCGAGACGAAATGACAAAGACATTATGAGGGCTGGCGATTATCGAATTGACATTGATGACTGTACGGTTCCTTCGTCCTCAACCGCCGTTTTCTACTCCTCTCTTACTCCGTTTATGTACCCCTTGGCTAACAGACATTTTCACAATCAGATTTCCCAGTCCACCGCTACGGAGGGACGAAGTCTATTGTGATATCCACAAATACCGTGATGGGTGGTAAGAATCCATTCATGGGAATTGCATACGTAGTCGTGGGTGGGATTTGCATCGTTCTCGGCGCCTTGTTTACACTGGCACATCTAGTTAAGCCACGGTTCGTCCTTCCGCTCCCTCGCCTGTCTTGTTTTTTTTTCTACCCGGCCAATAATCCAAGCACCATCTACCAAAATCGCGTTCGGCTAATCCAACCTACTTAAATCAAATAGGAAACTCGGTGACCACACGTATCTGACGTGGAATAACGAACAGCCGAGTACAGCCACCGCGACCGGTCGTGAAAACCGATTCGGTGGCAGGTCATGATTCATTACTTGTAGAAAATTGATTTCCGCTTTTTTCCCCATTTGTTATCAACGATTTCTTTGCAGTTCCTACTCTGTTCATTGTGAGGGAGTGATTGTCATTAGGGATTTGGGTCTGGCGTTATTTTTCTTTCCTGTTGAAAAACCACCCCCCCACCCCCCATTTTTCTTTCCTCATTCCCCTTAAACTCCCTTTTTTTCTCTTCGTTTCCTTGCCATTATACATTACATCTTTGGGACGATAGCTGAAAAGAGCTCCCATTTTTTCTCCCATCTTATATTTATACATGTTTAGGCTACTCGCTTGTATATTCTATCTTGTTTTCTGGCGTTTTCTTGGATCCTCCTTTCCTCCTTTTCTCCTTTCCTGCTTTATCTGATGTCGCAATTTGATTTCGAAACTATTTCTATATATTTCTTTTCTTTTGCTTTTCTTTTCTTCTCCATTAATCCAATGGAGGCAGTACAAGTTGAACACCCCACCAAGGTGTTTTCGCAAATATTATCCAGCACCCATTGCAACTATTTCGATGGCCTAGTAGGATTCTTTCAAATAGTTAGCGGAATGGAAGTATACTACTTTCTTCTACGTGTCTGAGTTTACTATATGGGCCGCGAACCCCCCTCATATCATATTGGAGACGTTATGTTCCATCAACCGTAGATATGCGTACGAAGGAAGTTGCTTAACAGGGGCAGATAGATATCATTGCGACCTTAATGGTTTCCGTCTTGGGGTTGACTTTATTCGAGATCAGCCGAGCATACTAGTTTGCCTGGTAGAGAGCCATTTCTACGGAGTACTCTGTGGATAAACAACTATTATGATGGCCCCGCGTTTTACTGTGGCGAACGAGCAAAAGAAGATAGTGAGTTTTGTAGAAGAGAAAGAAGAAATTGACCGCCAATAATTATGAACACCCCGTTTGATCATATCTTCGTTTCCCGCCACCCGCCTCCCATATTATTATTTTCGAAAAAAAAAAAAAAAAAAAAAGTCCGCATTTCGCAGAGATGATCCACGCAATAAATATTCATACTTCATGCTGCCCACTAAACAAAACAGATAATTCGGACTGAAAATATTTAATTTACCGTTTCCGTTTTTTGCCCTTGTCACTATCATCGAGCCCGCTTTCACGATCTTTCTTCTTCGCCTGCCTCTCAAGCTCATCCCAGTCTTCACCCGCGCTCTCATCCTCATCACCGCTAAACGCTTCGTCGCTGGCCTCTGCACTAGCCTCATCGTCAAATTCACTATCATCTTCAGAGCTCTCATCAGAAGCTGCGAGTTCGGAGTCTGACATCTCGAAGGCAGACTCCTCTTCCTCCTCTTCCTCTTCCGAGTCGGACTCCTGGCCCAAGAAGGCCCAGCCACCATCAACGAAGAAGCCGTGCGGATCACTAGTGACTGTCTTCATAATGGCGCCCCAGTTGAGGTTGAGGGGGCCTTCAGAAAACGCAATGTCGACCGAGTCAAGCCAGTCTTTGACACCCTCTAGTGACTCGACGGGGATAGTATTGATATGAACCGGGGGTCGGTGGAAGTCTTTGAAAACAAACACCATATCGAAGTTTTTGAGGCCAAACTGGTTTTCGCGAACGTCCTGTTAGCCCCGTAAAAATTCCCAAGACACAAATATGGGAAGAACAACATACCTGGACACGCTCCAAATGGGCAACCTCAATTTCACTCAACGTCACCACTAGGAACGGAGGCTCTGTCAATTGAACAATAGCATCCGTGGTGGGCTGGATGAGCACATTAGAGCGGTTAGGGACACCGTTGAAACCGATTTCTCGGAAGGGAACATCAACGTCAACCCCCTCATCTCTGCCAGCATCGGAGATCTTCTCGGCAAACGCTTTGAATTCTCGGTCCAACGCAAGTCGACGGCGTCTTTCTTCTTGCTCAGCTTCGAATTCCTCTTCGTCTCCATAACGGTGCTTCCGTCTGCGATTCCCTGTTTCATCAAACTGCATTTCCGTAGCTTCCCGATAGAACTGGATGTCCTTGGTCTTCCGTTTACCAATCATGATAGGAGTTTTTAGGTGGACATGAATGATAACAATCATTTCGTGTGCACAGGGCTGGAAAAATAAATGTTTGACATTGCTGAATAAAACATCAACATGCTCACTCCGTAGTGGCGACTGATATCGGAGACCGTTCTGGTGGATTTCAACTTCTCCTGGTACTCTTTTTCCATCCAGCGGTGGTCGAAGATACACATCAGGAAGCTTTGCAGGTCGACGATCTGGAATATATCTTTTGTTAGTAAAATCCAAAACAGCAGACAGACAAACAGGAGTTTATCATACTTCTAATTTCAATAAGCTTGTCCTGCTCAACGACATCTTCCATCTCCTTCTTTTCTTGTTCGCGCCTGAGAGCATTTTTCCGAAGCTCAGTAATATCTTGCGCAACTTGCGCAAGTCTGTCATTGTCCTTCGATCTTAATGTCAAATTCCTCACGAAATGCGCGGATGGATCTTCGAACGGCTGGTCATCTTTCCTACCTACACCTTGTCCAGGAGACAGGAAGTTGATACGTAGGTATGCGTATTCCCCTTCATCGCTTTTGCTCGCATTTTTTATGGTGTTGATGTGGAACGGAACAGGCCGACCCATAATAGGAACGATCACGGTTGAGGCTTTGTGATCAACGTACACCGTCAAGTCTTTAACTCTAATGGGAAGCTGGTTGTCTCGCTTGTAGGATTCAAAACGTTTGAACTTTTTCTGTAATGTCCCATTCTGATCGCCTGTGGTTCCAGCAAAACGTTCTAAGCCTTCTTTGAGTTTCTTTGCAGCCAACTCCTTTTGGTGTTCACGTCGACGGGCTTCTGCGCCTTCGTTAATCTGCGTTGGTCGTTCAGCTCTCAATTTAGACTTTGTGATATTTTTACTGGCGATGGCACTAGACTTTGCAGTTTCGCTTTTGACTTTTGGCTTCTCAGTCTCTTCTTCGTCACCAAAATAAAAAGAGACAGAGTCCATGTCAACTCCCGCATCTTTCGTAAAGATATGGGGCCCACTTTCGCCAACACGAACAGTGTCCGTGATAATCATGGAATAAGTTTCGTTCTTCTTGTCCTTCGGATCTGGGTCTTGAATGTCAGTAAAGCCGATCATGACACAGAGGGTCATTCCGCTCTTAAGTACTTTGTTGTTTTTGCCGTTAAGAATCATATTGGAATCTCGCAATTCTATTCCAATTCCGGCGCCGATATTCTTAAGGAAGTGCTTCTCCAGCTCCGGTTTCTTGGCTTTTATCATTCCAAGCGCTTTATTATACAGGTCCTTGGCCACAGCCCCATCACGGATGTCTTTCATGACAGCTTCTTGGATGCTTAACAAGAACGCGTAGTTGGTCTCTTGAGATTTGCTAGGGTCGACCAAAAACGTCCGTGCGATTACGGAACTGTAAGTCTTGTAGCGAATACCAAATCCAGCGATGATAATACCGGTATGGAGGTTGTTGGCGTCGGGAACGGCGGTAAATCGAAGATCGTAGCTGCCACCACTTTGGATAATGGGGCCATAAGCCCAGTCGATTTGTTGTGGATCAAACTCGGCGGGCAGTTTAGCAAGCTTCTTAAAGAACTTTGCATCATCAATTTTCGCATCCACTCTGTTTGCCAGGTCCCTATGAGATATCTTTTTCTCCTCGTCGAGAAGCTGGGACATTTCGTCCACAAAGTATTCCGACATGAGACCGCTACAGGCACGGGAGGCATTTCGCATCGAGATCTATTAACCTAGTCAGGACGGGTTCTACGTGAAGATACAGAGAAGTAAACTTCTTACCAGTTCCTCCGGGCCCTTAACAGCGAACGCAACGGATGACAGAGCAGGCGCAATATCGACCTCCTCTACCTCTTTCGATATTTCGCCAAACACCCGCTTCCACTCCTCCGCGAACGGACCGGAGGACGTATCTTTGGGTAGGGTGCCCACTTTCTTCTATAGATTTGCGTATGGGTTAGGCCAGATCAGTTGGTTATCAAGGGGAAGAAATGACAACCTACCCCGGCGCTTTTTATGACATCCAGACATTTCTCGAAAACCTTCGTTCTCTGTTCGGCATCTTTGGTGGTGACGAGGATTTCAACTGGTATCTTTCCACCCTTTAGATGTTCAAGATGTTTTGCTATAATACATGCAAGTTAGCACTAAAGTAATTGATCCTATATAAGAGGGGTGGGAGGCGTTGGTATGATGTTACCTTTCTTTGTGGTTGTTACCACATACATGGCCTCAGTTGTGAAAACGAATAGAGTCGCCGGGAACTCATAACCCAGCAGCCAGAACTAAACAGTAGGATAAAACCGATTAAACGAAGGTCTAAAACGAGAGCGTTAATGCCAACAGCATGGGACATCAAACTTACGTGCATAGCATTATTTTTCTGAAAGGAATTTGCCTCCTCTGTTCTTCCCATAAGGATCACAATCGAACCAGCGCCCCCAAACACAGGATTCGACGATCGCTTGTCTGCTCTCCATGCTGAATAGAAGCTAGAGAGGCGATTGAAAAACGTCGCTTTGTCAATTTTTATCTCTTCCGCCATCTTTGGCAAAAAGATCTTCTAGGGCCAGGAAGGGAGTTATTGAGGAGGACTGTGAGCTTCAATAGGTGGAAAATTACTGAGCTACCACATGGAAACGAGAAGAGCAACAAGTCGCAAGGAACACTTGGAAGCGGAAAAAGGTGCTGGAGGATGTAAGAGTGAAGTCGAGGGAGTTGACGATTGACAGAAGAAATCTTGCGAGACGGCTGCTGTCTTGCGGCGTTTGACGTGACGCTGGGAGAACGCGTTTGTGCTTAGCCCAATTGAGTTTAGCGTATATCTTGACTTAAATGGAATGTTTTCTTTGTTTGCACTTCGGCGCATTTTACTCGTGAGATATTACATACATTGGCTGGTATTTTGGCCTGTTGACAGCTCATTTGTTAATATTCTCCACTCTCTCGTTAATCTTTGCGATCATGATATTTCTCTAGGAACGACACGGCTCTAGTTTCATCGCCCCAGGAAGTCAATCTTCTCTGTACAGGGCCTCGAGTAAACCCCATCCCATGGAGCCATCGCCCGCAATCACTTCAGTCACGGAACTATGTCCATCGCTTCTGTTGACCCCTCTAATACCAGCTTTGATGAAATCCCCTCGACCGACTTAGATTCCTCGGAGGATGGAGCGCGCAGGAAACCTCGAACAAATGCCGCTACAGGCGCATCCGCGGCGGGTGTTCGTGCCCTGAGCGCGCAGGCTGTAGCCTTCTATTTCAGAGCCCCTGCCAAAGCGTTTTTTCGCACACGAGTGGAGTAGGTGTTCTACTTGTATTTATCATGTTGTATTCAGGATGGCTGTTGACGATCTACTTCCGTAGCTATATGGTACGAAATCTCCTAGTTTTAGTTAACTACCTGCCTAGGTGACTACCCAGGTAGATGTCTGCTTAGCACCTCCCTGCATAGATTTGCTTGCACCGGCCAGAGTCACAGCCAGGCTGATTGGTAGACGGATATCCCTAGGCTCTAGCCAAAGCTATCAACCCGCGAGTCGCGGAGGGCGGCTGGTCATGGCATACGACGACTCCAGGTCTCCTTGCCCACGCCGTCCGCACATATGGCTGGCGTTTCCTTCCAGACCAAGTCCTCCCGCCGCTCATGGGAAATGTTGTGTATGTCATCACGTCCCGCCAAATCCTATTTTAAACAGTTAAATTTCTTTGCTGCGGGATATGATATTTCTGACCCATTGGCACTATTCTTTGCAACAGGGTTGGGGCAGTTCTATATACTTCATATCTCCAAATATTAAGCGGACTCCATGAGCCTACATTACAAGCGACCAAGCGCATTTACCCACCTCCAGCTCCGAGTTTGACGTTCACGGCCGGTTTTGCCGCGGGAGGAATACAATCCATCATTGCAGCCCCATTAGATGCGCTCCAGGTGCGATTTAGCACCAACGATATGATGAAGGGCCAGTATAGGAACGTATGGCAATACGGAAAGCACAAACTTCATGAAATAGGCATCCGGGGCATCTTTTCTGGCTGGGGTCTGTCATTCCTCAAGGACTCCTTCGGTTCTGCTCTCTTCTTTGGCATGTTCGAAACGATCAAGTCGCAAGGATACTATACCTTTGTTAGATATTATTACGGCTCCCTTCAGCCGCACCGGGTCGAGAAACTGTCTGTGTCAACAGCAGGCATTTCATCTGGAGATATCCCCACGATCCGACCGCACTATGGTCTAGAACCGTGTTTCCTGATGTTAGCCGGCCTTACGGCGTCCCTGGTGCAGCAGTTTGTGCATCATCCTCTCACTCTGGTGCAGGCGGTCTACTACGAGAGGTTGGAGCACATCGATGCGATGGCCAAGTTGGATCACTCGGGAAGAAAGATGATGAAGCATCACTATGAAGCGTACTTGGAACTGTTTATGCGATGTCAGAGGCGGGCGTTACGAGCGGGCGGCTGGCGCCCGTGGCTTTTTGGGGGCTTCTTTGGGAATGCTCTCCGCCAGGTGCCAAGCACTAGCGCCGGTCTTATCATTTTTGAGCTGGTGCGGCGTAAATATGGGGTAGATGCGGAGGTGGTGCATATTCAGCAGGACGGGTATGATATCATTTTGAGGTGATGATCGTTTCTGCGGGGTTTGGATGTCCCTTTCTTTTATTTTTTGTATTTTTTTGGATGTTGGATTTCTAAATGCTTGGGGCAACGAATCTTTTTTGTCGGGGTTTTGTTTTAGAATATATACCACAGGTAGACTATTGTTTTCTTTGGGCGTCTTGGTTTTGTTGCTATATAGATAGGAGTGTTTTACTAGACAATAACCACCAAGATATACATAAATAAACGTACGCCCAGCCAGTGTCCAGATTCATCCATTCATGTCTGTGTACGGATGATTGCTTCGAAGAAAAGAATAATGACGTATTGTCTGTCCCCTGACCCAGTCAGCCACCGTCTGTTCTGACAAGCGATGGGTGGGACACCATCGCGTATCATGTCCATATGGGAAGAACGTAGGGTTAATTTACGGTGATTACACCGTGGATCCACCATTCCACCCGTGTCACGTGTCGCCGATCGTAACACATGTTCCACCATTATATTCAGTGACACATCACTGAATATTAAACATCAAGATGGCATTGAGACAGTGCAGAACTTCCTAACATCATCATAACACTACTCAGTAACTGTGTAATTGGCAGATATCATCATCAGAATACTACTAAGATACTATGAGACACTGTATACTGTTCTGTCAGTGAAATCAATACTATTAAGCTAGTTATCTATTACTTAGTACAACTGCTGCTATTCATCAACTATCTATTCTATTTAAAGAAATAAGACATCTCAATTGCAATGCAAATATCTTGTTGTCTGAGACTCATATATTAAATAATCATCATTTTTATCACTATTCTGTATCAGAATATTATACAATACTGTCTTTCAAATTATCAGTAGTTCAATAATAGTGTAATTGTCAGAATTCTCTTGTAAAATTAGCAGATTCAGTAGATAATCATACATAATATGATATAGAGAAATAAGTGTAAAGAAAATTCACTTAACTTCTCTCATTTCATGAATAAATATGATTGTAATTCAGTCAAGCTCTGTCTCTTAATATTGAATAATATTTTCTTTCATGAGAGAGATTCAGTGAATATAATTCCTAGTTTATATATTAATAAGTCAATAACTGATTGATTGATTGATTAATTAATTAATTGAATAGTGTAAGAGATCTACACTGAATAGATCAGTATAATATTGATAGGTCTTATATAACAAAGAGAAAAACATTAGAGAAGGAAAAGAAAGAGAAAGTGCAAGAATCAGTGATCAAAATGAATATTTATATATATATGTGATGATGTACACAGTGAGAGTTTGAGATGAAAGAATCTATACATGTTTATAACGGCTGAGGATCAGCAATCAAGAATGACTGAGAATTGAAGTGTACACATTCAAGAATGAAGCAGTTGAAATCTGTGAAGTGTAACAGAATAATCTATATAATTGATCAGACACAGTCTGTCACATTAACCTCTCTCTTTCAGAAGCAGTTTCTATCAGTCAAGAGTCACTGTTTCAGATAATATGAAACTCAGAGTTCAGATTAGTTAATTATAGCTGACTTATTTCACAAGATATTATCAGCTGCAGCTGCAGAGTCTCTTATTGAGAATATTCTCAATCTTTCACTCAAGCTTATTATCTTCTTCTATGATGTCTGGCAGCTGCTAGTTGAAAGTCAGTTGAGAAGAGAACAGATCAGTGACAGCATAGGAAAACAAGCTTATATGAAAGATATTATAAATCTCTGATAATGTATGAAGACAGTAGTTATAACTATCTAGAACTTCTATTACTTTATACTTGATATAATGATAATTCAGTGTATGAGATGAATATGTGATTTGTATATTCTTAAGATTTAATTATATCAAGTCTTCTATTTTATATTATTCAGTGAGATCTCAGTGAATATTAATTTAATTCTCTTGATCTTGTTTTATAGTTGTTATAAAGATCTCTGCTCAGTCACAGACATCTCAGAGCTTTATTACTATATTATCAGTGATCTGAATCAGACTGCAGAGATTCAGTATGAACTGTATAATCTCTAGAAGATTCAACATCTTTATGTGATAACTGTGTATAAGAAAGAACAGACTTATATCTGTTAAAATAACATCTCATTTATTGATAGTGATCTCTGTATGTAGAAGCAGATCATGTCAATCATCTTATAAGTAATTATAGAACTTATAAAGATAATTCTTTACAGTCTGAATTATCTATTCTAATGCATTATCAGTCTCAGAGTGATAGATAGTTAACAGATAATATATAATCTTGAGAACTTGACAGATTCTTATTCAAAGAGTACTTATAAATTGACAGTTCTAATTTAATACTATAGATCTCAGTAATTTATATATTTAATAGAACAGACTCTGTAGAAAAGCTTCAGTGACTTGTTCAGTATTTATCTTATTACAAGATTTTAATATTATATCTTTATTTAATCAATTTACAATGATCAGAATGTTTCTATAATTCTTACTCTTAGATAGATTAATAGTGAAGTTAATTACTACATCTTATCAGATTCTATTAGAGATATTAAGTGATTTTAATAGATCTTTTCTATAATTCTTTTATAAGATAATGAAAGAACAGTGATTGCAGTTTTAAACAAAGTATCTGATACTGTTTAATATCTCAGATCAGTAGAACTCTTGAAAGATTATTCTATACAGTTATTCACAGTCTGAATAATCAGTTATATGCAAATCATACATCTCTTACATTATTCAGATGTGTAAGAGTTTGAAGTGAGAAACTTAATATTATTTATAAAATCATAGAGTGTTATTGTTATTAATTGAATATTCTGAGATATCAGTTCTTATATATAGTTCTAAGAGAAATCAGAGTGCTTCTTAATATACTACTTCAGTGAGAGTCTGAAGAAGTTTATCAGTCTGAGCTGCTGTATATCACAGTTCATTCAGTGTAGTAAAAGTGAAGATATCAATATCAGTGTCAGTTCAGAGAGAGAGTGTTCTAATTAAAGAAGTATATATAGTGTTATAAGTTATTCTATTTTGATTAATTAATATCTTCAGATCTAAGAGCTAATGCTCTCAGTTCATTCAGTGCATATCTGTCATATTAAACAGTATATCTTATTCTCATTACAAGAGAGTGTCTGTCATTGAGTTCTGACTGCTGAGACAGTAGTGTATTGTAAAATAAAAGCAGCTTAGAAATTCAGATTATCACATCTGTTATTTAATAAGTTTATAAGTGATTGTAAAGTACTTGAGATTCTTATAATCTGTGATTATCTCAAATTCAGAGATACTTCAGAGTTCAGAGTCTCATTCTTCTAGATAGTATATAATTGTAAGAAGTTTCTTATCATAGATCTTATAGTTGTATTCAGTGAGACTCAGTTTCTTAGATATGAAGATGTATAATTATAAGATATCTTTATCATCATATTATAATATAGCTTCTTCTATAATATAATCAGAGAAATCAGCTTCAACAACTGTTTCATAATCAGAATTAAATATCATAAGTAGAGAGATATTGATGAACATCTTCTTCATCTGTATAAATACAGCTTCAGTATCTGCTGACTATTGAAATACTGAGTTCTTCTTAGTAAGTTCTGTAAGTGATCTGATGATATCTGAGAAGTTTTATATAAATCATTGATAGAAGTTGATAAATCTGATGAAGCTTCATACATCTTTCACAGTGTATAAGACCTCTTATTCAAGAATAGCAGAGACCTTCTCAGAATTCATTTAAATTTCCTTGCCAGCTTCTATGATAAAGTCTAGATATTTTGTACTTTTAATCTCAAAATTATACTTGTCTATGTCTATCAGCAGTTCTGCTTCTTATAGTCATTATAATATCTTTTACACATGTTCTTGATATTCTTTCCTGAATTCATCAGTGAAGATGAGAATATCATCAAGATATACAGATATGAATTTATTAAGAAAATCTCAGAGTGCTCAGTTGATATACTTCTGAAATGTACTGAGAGTGTTAGTCAGTTTAAAGAGTGTGACTACTTATTCAAAGAGATTATATCATATTCAGAATGCTGTAAGTCACTCATCTTTTTCAGTAATACAGATCTTATGAAATGCAGTGATAACATCTAACTTTGTAAATTATTAAGCTTATTCAATATAAGCTAGAGTTTCATTGATAAGAGATAAAGAATAACAGTTCTTCTTCATTAATCTGTTCAATTCTTGATAATTCATGCAGAATCAGAGTTCTTCATCTAATTTCTTTGCAAAGAGAATAGAGACTGCAGTGAAAGAGTTGTTAATATGTATGAATTCTTTATTTAACAGATCATTGAGTGTCTTTCAAAGGAGAAGAAGTTCATCTCAGAATATATTATAAAGAGAACTCTATAATAATTCAGAGTTCTTACTATTCTTCTTTTCTAACTTGATACTGTGATTCACTTCTAGACCTTGTAAGAGAGGTGAGTTTATAGCATTATTATCTTATCAGAAGATATCTAGATATTCAAGATATTATTAAGAGAGTTTCATATAAAAATTTGTTATTATAACACAGAATAACTTTTCTAGAGTCTTTTTAATATCAGTCAGACTAGTAGAATAGATTGATACATGATTCTGCTATTAGTAATTCTTTCAGTGACTTCTTTTTCTGAGTATTTCATAGATATTGACAGAGATCTGTGTCAGATTCATAGTCTTGTAAATATCATTCTCATGAACTCTATTATTGTTAGAGAATATTAAACTCCTGTTTCAAGTGTTCAATAAGATATCTTATTCAGATAGTCAGATAAGTTCTAACATAAGATTATAATCAAGATTATCAACTTTATATGTATAGGCATCTTCATACTGATGTTCTCTGACATCTATGTTTAGTTTCATCATGTAATAGATGCAAACATCTTTTAAATTATTAAATTCTGCAAGAAGTCAGGATTTTAATAAGAAGATATGCTGAAGATTATGATGTCTTACAACTGAAGATTTAATCATTGCATAGTGACATAGATCACTGTCTATCATGACTTTCATATTATACATGTTATTAATCACAGTAGATATAAGAATTGCATTCATTGTTATTTTCTCTTTAAATTGTTATTATCTGACCTCTTCAAGCTCCTGTTTACAAATTTGAACAGAAGTTAATCTTTTCTCTGTTTTATCAGAGCATTCTCATAGTTATCTTCTGAATCTTCTTCTAATGTAATGTGGTTGACATGAACTGTCAGCATTGATCTTTCTTTTAAATAAGAAGGTATATAGACTGATCAGCAGTTGAAAGCAATGTGTTCTGATCAGTTACAGTTGATACACACTTCTCATTGACATCAATCAGCAACTTCTTCAGAAGTGATCTCAGGAACTCAAAAGCCTATTTGAACAGCAGAGACCCTTGCTTATATATAGATATTTAAGTCTACTCAATTCATGATATCTGCATCATTGTTATTCTTCAGTGCAGGTATATAAGTGACTGAGATGTAACATCTTCTGTCACTGTTCTGTATACTCTTAAGCTTGATAAGACAGTCATTCAATGTTTAGAGCTGTGTGCAGAAGTCTTCATAAGTTGAGTCTTTGTTTACACTTATAAGAGTCTGTAAGAGTTTGAAAGTTAATATCTTCTTAAGTATACTAATCTTCATTCAATTCTCTCAAGATTGATCACCTGCTTCTAAGATTTTGATGTCAAAGTCAGAAATGAATGTTGTAAGAGAAGTATTCCTCTGTCAGACACTCTGTAATCAATCTAACACTTTCTGTTGCATGGCAGTGTCTCAGAACAGAATATCAAGATGTTTGATAATATTATCAGATATTCATAACACTGATTCATATGCTTTTATTCATGAATAAAACTTCTGTTTCACACAATTCTTCAATTATTCATTGATATATCAACCTTGATTAATTAGTGAACTGATGATATCTTCATTCATACTCAGTTTCATAAGCACTTTTATTCTTTATAATGAGTAGAGAGTGAGATCAGAAGTATTAAAATATACAGAAGCATTTAAGCATTCTTTCAGTGCTTTTATATTTAATTCTGTAGGTATTGAAATTGTCTGTGCAGAGATTTCTTATTGAGATAATTGTTGAATTTCTTCATATTGACATTGTTAAGTTGCATGCATATCAGCTATTTATTGTTGTTGTAATTTTAATATTGCTCAGAGTCACTGTGACACTGCATCTATACTCATATTTAAGAGTTCTCTCATACTATTATTAGACATGATTATATCAATTGTCAGATGTGTGATATCTGTGAAATTATAATCATATAAATATCTCATATATCTGAAGTGTCAGAACTCTCAGATCTTTCACTGATATTCTCTTATAAGATCTTACTCTCTTTGTAAGATCTTGTTATGAGATCAGAGTGACTGACAAGCAAGCTTCTATCTGAGAACTCAGTGTTCACTTAACTGTTTAACTGTTTCTCTATTTATTATTATTATTATTATTATTATTCTTCAATTATAGATGTATGCAGTCAGAGACTATGACATCTACCTGAGAACTTTTAGTTCTCAGGGTTTTTTCTATGTCTGTAAAGTTAACTATTATACATTCATCAATTTCAGATATATAAAATCAGAAAATTTCAGCTCAGAATATAAAAACTGTTTACAAATTGCAGTGTTTTAACATCTTCTAATACTTTGAAATCATTTGACAATATCATGACAAAGGAAAAGAGAAAGAGAATACAGTCTTAAAAATAGACACATTAAATAGATAGATAGAAAGAAATTGAAAGAAAAAGATAAAGTAAAGAGAGCTACAGAATAAGATCTCTGCAGTTTACATCTTAAGCTATATACATATTTTAACACTCTATATAACTGACTGCTGTCTCTGTTCTCTCAGGCCTGCTTCAGAGGTTATCATTCTCTCTAAAGAGCTGCTGCTCAGCTAGCTCCTGTAACTAGCTTACTCATAAGTGAGATTCTCACTAAGAATAACATCAGAGCTACTCAATTCTAGTTAAGTCTCTAATCTTCCAGCTATCAATCTCAGCATTTCAGCCTATCAATTGACTGTCACAGTCTTGCTTACACTAACCACCTATTAAGGGCATCTAGGCCTCATCTCACCTAGGTTCTTGCTAGGCCCAGAGTGTTCTAATCAGATAGTTTTTAAATCTCATTCCCTGGAAGTGGGTGCCTAGAGTGAGGGGGATGAGGCCTGGCCAGTTAAGCTTGACAATGATTCACTATCCTGCGGGCATTCTAGACCTCAATCACTCTAGTACTGATCTAACTTGAAGCACCTGGGGGGCTGTTAATCCTAAGATCAGTGAGAATTAGCATCTGAGAACCCCTGAGATGAACATCTTAAGCTTGACAATGATTCACTATAGTGCATCCAGGGGCTCTTGGTACTGTTTTATGACTTAACAGTGGAAGCTGTGATTAAGATGGCCCTTACAGGGTTTGAACCTGCCCCCTCTTAGCATTCATTCCCCGGGGGGAAGGCCGCTAATTGGGGCTCCATGGTAGCATAGTTAACCACTACGCCACCGGGCCTGTTTCTCTATTTCTTACACATCATTACATGTTCAGATATCTCAATGAATAATCATTTCTAATAAGAAGACAATGCGTGAATAATCATTTCTAATAAGAAGACAATGAATGTTTTTCTAGTATAAGAGGCCTACACTGAATAGATCAGTATAATATTCATAGATCTTATATAACAAAGAGAAAAATGTTAGAGAAGGAAAAGAAAGAGAAAGTGCAAGAATCAGTGATTGAAGTGAATATTTATATGTATATATAATGATGTATGCAGTGAGAGTTCAGAGTGGAAGAATCTATATATGTTTATAGTAGCTGAGAATCAGTGATTGAGAATGGCTGAGAATCAGAGTATACATGTTCAAGAATAAAGTGATTGAAATCTGTGAAGTGTAACAGAATAATCTATATAATTGATCGGGCGCAGCCCGTCACAAATAGACATATTAAACTGAGAATGTTAACTTATTATAGAAAAGTATTAAACAGTGACCTGATTTCAAAACTGAGAACTTATTTCAATCAGTATTATAGAATTCTTATAGCTTATTGAGAAATAAATGAAGTAATTCAAGCTTGAAGAGATTTATAAATTATATACTGACTTTCTCTGATATCTTATTTAATAATAGATGATTAAAAATCTTTAGAGTAATATAATCTTTTATTAACTTTAACTTAATAGAGTAGTTCAGTAAATTATCATTCTTATCTTCAGCTTTTTCATTCATTCTTAACAGATTATTGAACAGTACTGAGTAAACTGTATATAAATCTTAAATCTTCTGCATCAGATATATATCAGAGCTGTCAAAGAAATCTCTTAATATTAGTTATAAAGTTTGATAAAAGCTCTTCTGTAAGAGCAGTATCTTTTTTATATCTTAATAATTTATTCACTGTATTAAATTCTTATAGTTCTGATACTTATTCTCTCTTATCAGAATATTACAGTTGTTGAATACTGTATATTCTTTAATCTGCTTAATATAGTGTAAATTAATATATATATTCAGCTGTCTCTTTATATACTATATAAGCTTTGCTTTTTTTATATAATTACTGATATATATGATGACAGTGCTTATAGTTGAAGCAGAGAATGACTGATAACTAACAACTGAATCAGCTTGAAATAACTTAAATATTACTGCTGCTCTGACTGCTGCTTTAATAAGAAATTATAGTTATCAGTGAGCTCTCAGTATAATTTGATGAATCACTTCAGAATTATTTTCTCTCAGTGATTAAGATATTAATAGACTATTACTTCTTATAATAGCTGTATATATCTAAATAATAAGATTAATAAGTGATTGATTTACTGCTGAAAATATCATAGAAATGATCTGCTTAATTACTGAACTGAGTCATTTCTCTCTAAGCTCACATTGCAAGATAAGAGATATAATAATTAAGACTTGAATATGCTTCTGAAGTTAATACTTCTTGAGATGAGTGATCAGTGACTGTAAACAATTTTAATCATAAGAAAAAGAAAATGTCTATAATATTTAAAAGTATTCTAACTGATTATGTGATGATAAGACAGAGTAAATCAGTAATAAGTATGAAATTTCTAATATTTCAGTGAACTCACTATGACATAGATCAGAAGAAAAAAAGAAGATCAAATTTAAACTTAAGTATATTTGAAAAAGAGACACTGTCTGTACTGTTATATTCTACTCTTAACACATTTGCTCTCTATGTGTGAAATTTGACAGGTCATTCAGTTTAGACTGAAGATATTGTATATGATAATGAAATTGACTGTTATTATATAGATTATAGTTCAGATTCAGCTGATTTTTATCATTAATAAAGCAGCTTCAGTATAATCTTCTTATAGTTAATTTTTTAATCTCTGTATTACTATTTTACTGCAGTATATCTTCAAGAAATGTAATATAAGATGCAATAACTCTCATCTTTTCTTTACTGATATTCATTATAACTTTCTTATAATTTAATGTAGATAAGTTATGTAACAACACAGTGACAGTGTAAGAAAAATTAGTGTTATAAAAATCAAAGATTAGAATAAAAATATTGTTTTATTTTAAATGCTCAACAGCACTTAGTGCAGAAATTATATAAAAACTTATCAAGCTTTAGTACATATTTTGATATAAATCAAATTCATCAATAAATAGTTAATATAACAGGGAAATAACTTTTATATCAGAGTAAAACATGCTTTTCAAAATGTCTCATTCATATGTAGCAATTTTTAACTCAGTCTGAATTGATAAAGATTTACAATATAATTATACTTCAACAGCTTCAGTCTTGATTCTTATAATCTGATGAAGAAAATACTGATCTTTATTCTTATATTTCACTGATAGATTGAAATCTGATTCAAATATTATATTTATATAAACATTAAGTTGATTCAGAATCTGAATAATTGAGATATATTTCATCTCATCTTTCATTGTGATTAATTCAAATGAGATAAATAGTGAATTTAAGAATGATAATCTTTGTACTATCTGAGAAGTATGATGAATAACTTCTTGAACTTTCAGAACTATTATATAAGATCTTATTCTCATGTCTGAATATCAGTGATCATGTTCAATAAAACACACTCTTTCAATATAAGATATATCATTCAATCTTAATTTGCAGTAGCATTTGAGATTCTCACACTGATACTGAATAAAATCAGAAGGAAAAAGAGGTTTATTTGTTAATAAATATTATACAAAGTTATCAGAATAATATTTGACAGAGCTTCTTTAACTGTGAGATTGTCATAACTCAGTGAGATTATTAACAAGTTTCATCATTTCTATATGCATCTGTCATCAGAAATTTGAGGATTTGAGAAGAGTAGATATTAATGAAATTGAATTTTGAAAGTAGAGCAATCTTATGAAGAATATAGTGAGATTTTTCTGAGCAGAACTCAGAGTTAGTATTTGCATTAATGACACTATCAGAATTAATGTTTTCTTGACTGATAAAATTGAAAATTATGCTCTGCATTACTTTTTCAGAGTTGATAGACCTTCAGAGAGCAGACTTATCAGTGATATATTCTTCAATAAATGCAGGATTTGCAGCAGTGATTGGTAGTTTTTTCAGAAAATATCTAACTCTTCAACTCAGAGTCTCATTATCAGAACAAATGAATTCATATTAAAGTTACTGTGTTTATAAGCTATATCAATTGCTGAATCAGAATCAACAAATTCATTGATAGAATAGAGAACAGTAGCAGTAATATCTTTAATAGCAGTATCTTTCATAGTAATATCTTCAGTGACTGACTTATCAGAATCTTCTTAATCATCATTTTCTGAGATATTTTCTGAGATATTCTTCTCAGTGTCTGCTTTCAAAAGCTACTCTATATACTTGATATTATCAGCAGCATTCTTGTTATATGACTCTATCTTTAGACAATGTTAGTTTTTATAATAATAAGACATTAAAAGTGATAAATGTACTGAGAATAGCAATGCTTCTTCATCAGAAACATCATTATCAGAGTCACTGTCAATGAAATCCTCTACTATTTCTTTGAAAAGAGAGCTCTGAGGTTGAAATTTCAATTGATTATTCCCAGAATCTTGTCTAGAGACAGATAGCAGATATTATTTCAGATTTTGATTAAATAGATATGACATTTTACTTTCTGATATGATTTGTAGAAACAAGTTGTATAGTTGAAAAGATATAAATAAAGTAAGTGAGTGATTTTTGAGATAAAATAAAGAGATGAGATTGAATTACTGAAAAGAAATATATTAATAAGAGCTGCAATCAGTGACAATCTACATCAATTTAATATTAATAATCAAACTACTTTCTTTATTTCAAAATTATATTCCTGCAATTTGTTGAAATTCATATCATAAATTTATCAGAGTTTTATCAAGATTCTGAAAATGAATATTGTCATGAATTCTGCTCTACTAGATCTCTCTGAACTCTCTCATCTGATAGGTTTAATGAGACAAATCACTGATTTCAAAAGAAATCCAATATTGATATATCTGAACATAGAATGAACATAATGACAGCAATGATGAATACCAGCCAGGTGAGAAGAAGTCAAACTTATCACTGATATTAAGCAATCTGTTAAAAAGGCATCACTGAACCCGGCATTCAGATGCAGAAATGTATAAGAAGAAAATTTGACTGACAGAGCAGTGTCTGTGTCTGAAGATAAAATGAATGTATTTTCTTTCTTTTAATAAAGATAATTTGAATTGAACAGTTGCAAGTGTGATAAAAATAAAGAATAAAATATCATATATCTTTTTATTCAGCAGAACAATGATGCTGAATGTGATTAAAACATGAAAGTTCTGAACTCTTAAAGAAATGAAGACAAGTAGTATTAGATTTTAGTAAATATATCAACTTTTCAGTGAAATATTAAAATTTTTTTAATCAACTTAGCTAATTATTTATTAATATAGAATTATATTCAATAAGAGAAGATAAAGAGCAGAGGAAGTTCAGCAGTAATTGAATTATATAACTGTTATAAAGAATCAATCATTTTTAAATACTTCTGTGATTCATTTACTGCTGAAAAGTTCTTTCTGATTTTTTACTGAGTGTGAGAAATCATTGACTTTGATCAATTCTCTGAGTGAGAATAATAATATATGAAATGTAAGTTGAATATTCATTAGTTAAAGATATTGAATTGAAAACTTCAGATTGAAAAACTAGAAACTGATTCTGAAAAATAGAGATATATATCAATCTTACAATTTAGATTAAAATATTTAATAATACTGATACAAATGAAAATTCTGCTGCAGCTATACTGTAATGATAAAATATTCTGATATTCTGAGATCTGATGAGCAATATTTCTGAATATCAGTAAATTATCAGAGATGACTTTGCTGAGACAATTCAGAATACTCTGACAGCAAAAAAGAGACATCTGATAAAAGATGTATAAGAGAAGATGTGAAAAAAGATCAAATTTTCAGAGACACTTTCAGTGAAAGACAGATTAGTGATGTAGAGATTTTCAATATAATCTATTTATATTTCAATATATTTAGTTTTCTATGAGTTTTATATATAAATTAGTTAATATATACTTTAATATATATAATTAGAATATATCTGTCTTGATATTCACTGAAGAAAGTTATCATATTCTCTATCTTGTAATTTATATAGTTATGACTGTGAAGAATTCACTGATTTCACTGTATCAGAAAATCTTGAATTCTGTAGATATATTTCTGACAGTGTATTAAACACTTATTTCTAGTTAATAGAAATGATTTTATATTCAAAATAGCTGTAATTCAATTAGTGATAGTCTATGCAGAAAGTATTAAGATATGAATGAAATCTGTCAGATATGCTGATTACACTCAGAAATGAAATATAAAAGTATTTACATTCATTGCATGATAATCTGCAAAGATGAATTAATAATATATATAAAGACTTATATTTTTCTTTTTCTTCTTTTCTTCTTTCTTCTTCTTATAATAATAATACACTGTAAAGATCATTCTCAGTTCACTCAGCTTATTCTGTTCTTCTTCATTTCTCAGTCTGATTAGTATTCTGCCAGTTGCAATAGAAAGCTTTTAATCAGAAAAGTTCTAATCAAGATATCTTATCTGTGTAGTATATTAAGAATATCAGCAATTCATTACATCAGTATCAATCACAGTAATAATAATAATAGCAGTAGTATCAATCACAGTAATAATAACAGCAGCAGTATCAATCATAGTAATAATAACAACAGCAGCAGTATCAAAATAATAAGTAATACTCTCAAGTGTACTCATATCATCACTGCAAAGACTTAAGAGAAGAAAGCAAGCAGCTGTCTGAATATTCTGATAAAACAGTCTAGTAAACTAACAATATATGAGTACTGTGTTAAGTATATTTTTTCTCATCATTTGAATGTCACTTATAATAAGATAAAGAGAAGCTCAAAGTCTTGTATAAATTACAATCATGAGAAAAAGAGATGCATAATTATCTCTGAAGAATTAAAAGAATAAGTTAATAGTCTGATCTGAACTCATGAATTTTATCATTCTTCATCAGATTAATTCAAGATAATAATAAAGAAGACTATATTGAAATCAGTAAAGAATCTCTCAAAATAAATCAAGAAAGTCAAGACTCAGTGACAGAAAGTAGAAGCTTAATGTATAAAAAGTATTAATATTGCTCTGAAAGCTCTGAATATCATAATCAGGACTGCTGAAAAGACAAAAATTGAGATTAAAAAGACAAAACTGAATATTGAAAAGACAAAGCTTGAGCTTAAAAAGAAGAAAGTTATCATTGAGAAGATTAAATTGAAAATTGAGAGAAGCAGGCTTGCAGTGCAGCATGAGATTTTAATGATAGTAAATTACTATATTAAAGCTCAAAAACAAGCAATAATGAATCTTACAAATGTCATGAATAATGTCAATTAAAATGTATTGAATATTACTGTCAAGATATGTGAAATATTGAAGTAATTCAAGAGATTCACTGATTACTGACAGAAGTGTGATGAGAAATCTGATAATAGTGACAATTCTCTTTCTATCTCTGTTATCAATACTGATACTGATACTGATACTGATACTTCTACTGCTGCTGCTGATCTTTTTCTCTCTCTCTTCTCTGATATTCTGACTCTGATTGATTCTCTGACTATGAGTAGTCTCAGAACTCTTGATATTCTCAGAGAAAAAGTAAGTTAGAATCAGTGAAATGATTCTCAGATTTATACAGAAGTTGATAATAATATAGATAAGTAAATACATCACTTCTGATTCTCTCTCTGAAATTCTCTCTCTTAAACAGTGAATGATCATTGACACTGATTCTTCAAAAACTTCAACATCAATTTACAAGTTCATAGAAATAAATAATGCTGATGTAAATATGACAGAAAATGATGATAATGAGAGAGAGATGATTCAGAGAATCTGAGAGAAATTAGATAGAGATATGACAGATTTTCAATAGAGAATGATTTCAGTGAATGAGATGTTTTTTAGAATTAGTGATTATGTAGATAGGAATCAGCAACATTGTTAATATAATGATAATTTTTTCCTGTTCATAACTTGTTTACAATGATTCCACAGCTTATTCATCATTATATTAAGATTTATGGTTCGGTGACGGTGTCGGCGACTGGCACGGCGGAACAACCATAACCCGGTTGTATAATAAGCCTACGTTTTTCCGGTAAGGGTACGGAGTACGAGCAGCTGATGATGGGCAACAACAACGGCGCAGGGATCTGCCTAGCACGCACGCTTCTTCCTAGCAAACGATGACCATTAATATTATTGATTGAACCAGCAACAACCGAATGCTTCGATGTCCATAGCCTATTTCACTATATCAGGAATAGTATCTCCCTACAGGCTATGAGCTAACGGCTATCTCTGGCTTTGTTGCTTGGGACGGTTAACAGTGCCCAGGTGCCAAGCACTGAGTCCCGTGACCCTTTTCCATCCAATTTTTGGACGTCCCCACAGATCGCCTACCGTTTAAGAGACTCCACAGGGACCATATTCTGGTGATCCATGGGCCCCAAGTCTGCTGGACATCAACTCCATATTTTATGCTAACTCCGCTGGATTTTGGGGGTTCGATGCTCTGTCTCAGCACGTACTACGTACATAATATCTGTGCAAGGTGCTGCCAGATTGAGGATTAAGTATGATGTCCGCACGAATGCCCCTCTTCTCTCCTCGGGCTGGGGGAACGATGTATGAGAAGATATAATAGTATTATGCTGTTGTTCAGTATGTTCCCGCTGAATGTGGGGGAGAAGCTTTGGATGGGACAATAAAGAGGGGACCATTGTATCTCTCCATAAAATAATAAACTGTGTGGTAGGGGATAGCGCTGAATAATTGAAGGTTGTGGGGTAGAAAGTTCATATTTTGTTGCTCTGTAGTCTGTATGATAGTCCGTAATAGTAACTTAGTATCTATTATAAAGGACTGCTGGGAGTGAGAGGAGTTGTGTCAATGGTGTTGGATGGAGGAAGTGGACTCGTTGTCCTCAACCTATTTTCATATACTCTATTCCTCGATTTTGATATCTACGCGCAGACGCTGAGCCACGTCCTCAGGCGAAAAAAAATATAAACCAAAAAAGAAAAAAAAAATACATACGAAGGAAAAAGAAATGCGCTGATTGGATAGTTTTAGGGTTGCGCCACTCCGAGGCTGCGTGGCCGTGTTGGTGGTTGGTGTGGAAATAATAATGTGCCTGTTTCCTGTATCACCGTAATAACAAATACACCCCTAGTGTGCCTTTGAATCGGTCTTGGCTTTGCTTTCTACTCCTATCAGAGTGTTGCGGTCAGCAGCAGTAGGACAAGGAGAGCGTTGGATTTGATTGATTTGGTTCTCTCAGAAGAAGCAAAAGCACACTCAATTTTGATCAACTTTGATCAGTTTTGCCCTTGTCTTGGACTGTATAACTGAAAAGCTCCCAACCCCTTTTTTTTCCTGGTTAAAGTTACAAGACGTCACTTACATAACGCAGAATACGGAAACTTCGTCATCCGCAACCAGAACCACTTGTGCAAGAAAAATATCGAGATACATGTAGCCAGGTACCACTGCTGCCATTTTTTGCTGTAAAGAGACAAAGACCACGTGTACTGACCACTTACGGTACGCCAGGAAGTTAGCGGGAAGTGTCCACCGTCTGGGGCTGATTGTAATACCTCCAACAATAACTACTCGACTATCCTATCTTATTCCTAGTCTGGGAGAAACGAGAAACAAGACACCAGCAGATACAGCAGAGCCAGCAGAAACAACAGAGACAACCGGCATCAATATTCTATCATCATCATTATTCCAGCGTTGTTGCCACCCGTCCATACAGCGGCCAACCAGCTACCAACAACTTCCACTACACCCGGACTAACCACGCATCTCAGGTTCCGCAACAAATCAACAGCCAGCCAATCCACCGACAACCCCGGATCTTTCGATGCCCCGTCTGTCCTTTCTTTCTCGTCAGATGTCAGGCTTCCCATCTCCTCCTTGGCTGACCCCGTAACCACCAACGCAGCCCGTCCCCATTCTCCCGTCTCGTCTGCTACAGAACCACTCCTCCTGATCTTGATCACACCCCAACCAGCCAACCCGTTGGAGAGAGACCGATCACACCTCACCCACCCGACTCCTCCATCCCACTCCTCTTCCTACTCTCTCCCCTCCCCTTTCTACGATTTCCTCCGTAGGGCTGCTCCCGCCAGCCCTCACCTCCCACCGCCACCATTTCTTCCTCAACACCCCCCAAGCCTCCCACCGCTATCCCCCTCCGGTCCCTTTCTCCTCAATCCCGGCCCTCGCCTGATCCACCTTCCGCACTGTTAGACTTTTCACGCGAGAAAGAGGGCAACCGGCGGCTTTCTTCTTCCTCTCTTCCGCCTTCCGATTCAGACTCCGACTTCTCGGTTTGGTCAGACACTGGCGACCTCGCTGAACAACTAGCCAACGAAGAAGACCCTCTTCAGATCCATCTCCGTCATTCGCTTGAACATTCCGCCTTTGGGCGAAGCGGCTTTCGCTCTCGCGGGAAGCGTTCAAAACGGGTGCACTACCCAACTGAAGAGCACCCTCACGGAACCCACCATCACCATCACCACGACGACCACCACCACCACCACCACGAAGGCCACGGCAACGGTAACAGTGATAGTGGCCTCTTCAAGGAGATCCGTATCCCAACCCCAGCTCCTCGAACTATCTCGAGAGTGGAAAGAATATTAGCCGTTATCATGTCCCCTGGGGCCCCGCGAAAGGCCAGGAGCAATGGCCTGGTGGGCAAACCATTACTGTATGGACCTTCCCCTCCCTATGTATCTCTACATGGGCATATATCTATCAGGACAATTAGATTACTGACATTTGATTCCTCTCCCACAGATATTTAACGAGTGTTTTTGTGTCATTGGGTGTTTTCCTTTTTGGATATGATCAAGGAGTTATGTCAGGAATTATCACGTATGTACACCGCTTCATCTATGCATATATACACATGCATCGAAATCCCTAGAATCTCACAGTTCGTTTTAGGGGTGCCGATTTCAAAGACTATTTCAACCAACCGACTATGGCGGAGATCGGTACCATGGTTGCCATTCTGGAGATCGGAGCGTTCATTTCCTCTCTTATCGTTGGAAAGATTGGCGATATCATCGGCAGAACGCGCACCATTCTCTACGGGTCCATGGTGTTTTTCATTGGGGGTGCTTTCCAGACTTGCGCTACGGGCATTCCTATGATGCTCCTTGGTCGTATCATCGCCGGTTTGGGCGTGGGTGCCTTATCTACTATCGTCCCTGTTTATCAGTCTGAAATATCGCCTCCCCATAATCGAGGCAAGTTGGCTTGTATCGAGTTTACTGGAAACATTTGTGGTTATGCAGCCAGCGTTTGGGTAGACTACTTCTGCAGCTTTATCCCAAACAACTGGGCTTGGCGGTTACCTCTTTCGTTACAATGCTTTATGGGTGCTCTTCTGGGTTTTGGTAGTCTTATTATCTGCGAATCTCCTCGGTAAGTTCCTGAACTTGCTATATGTCCGTACAATATCAGTTTGCTGACATCGTAGAAAATATAGATGGCTGCTAGATACAGATCGCGATGAAGAAGGCATGGTCGTCATTGCCAACCTGTACGGTGGAGGTGACCTTCACAATGAGAAAGCCCGTCAAGAATACCGTGATATCAAAATGGGAGTCTTGATTCAGAGACAGGAGGGCGAACGGACATATGCAGACATGTTTCGCCGCTACCGCAAAAGAGTTTTCATTGCCATGTCTGCCCAAGCATTTGCTCAGCTCAACGGCATCAATGTTATTTCCTATTATGCCCCGTTGGTCTTCGAATCCGCTGGCATGATGGGACGTAAGGCAATCCTTATGACCGGCATTAACTCGCTATCCTACCTGGCTTCGACGATCCCACCTTGGTACCTTGTAGACCGCTGGGGTCGACGTCCAATTCTGCTTTCCGGCGCCGTGGCGATGATTATATCACTATCCTTTATCTCCTACTGGCTCTACCTTGATATTAAATTAACCCCAGTCCTCACCGTTGTTTCCGTCATGGTTTACAACGCCGCGTTCGGTGCTTCGTGGGGCCCCATCCCATGGTTGTATCCACCGGAAATTTTACCACTCAGCATTCGAGCAAAAGGTGCGAGTTTGAGTACTGCTTCCAACTGGGCGTTCAATTGGCTGGTCGGGGAAATAACCCCAGTCCTGCAGGAAACGATAAAATGGCGTCTTTATTTGATGCATGCTTTCTTCTGCGCATGCAGTTTTGTTCTAGGTAACCCGAATACCAACCAATCCTTACTCCGCTACTTTTCCGTACTAACTCCCTCATTTCGCAGTGTATTTCGTCTACCCCGAAACCAGTGGAATCCGCCTTGAAGACATGGATGCGATCTTTGGCGATGGAACTGCTGCTCCAACACCAGCCACGCCCGCAGAACGCGACGCTCTCATGGGCATCGGATCACCGGTGCCGTCTCTTGATATTCGAAGGTCTCCTGAGGGCTATCCCGGGGCCGAACATGCGATCCCAGGACTTGACATTAACCCACCCGAGTCAAGTAACAATAATTATAAAAATAATAAGTCTGATCGACCCAGCACTGGCACGGTAGAACGATCTGACCGCCGCGAAGGAATTGGCTCGTGGTTAGCTAGCATGATTGGGCGGGGGAGAAACTCCGGCAACAACGGTGATCAGGGACGATATAGTCGGCTTGACCAGGATGAAGAGAGTTAGAGTGATCATACTTTCAAAAGAGACAAAAGATCAAAAATACATAAATGTTGTGTTTGCAACGTGAAGGAAGGAGGGCAATTTTGGCTGATTGCGGTAGGGGAGGTGGAGCAGGGAGCGTACATCCTTCATCACACCCGCTAACGCTTCTCCAGCGAGCTCATTTTCTAGACCCAGGGTGGTACTACAATGTTTTTTTTTCTTCGGTGTGTTTTTCCTTTGATACTACCCCGCATCGGTTACACTTGATTGGGATCATTTCTTATTCAGCTTTTCTAGACCTCTGAAGTTTTATACAGTCTATTCTCCTTCCTGAAATTTCCTGGTCCACCCTTTGCGCCCGGTGGGAGCCAGGAACACCCCCCACACACACACCAATGTAGACGCCTTTTTCTCCTCCCTATTATTTCTTTCTTTCATATTTCCCATTTACATTATTTTTTCCCTCGGCTTTTCTTTTTCGTCCCGGTGACATACACGCTGGGCATTCAATTCTCCACTTTTTCCTACAAGTTTATTTTGAACATCTGGTTACATGATACATGTGCGAACTTTATTATATATTTGCTGTAATATTTCCTCATTCTTCATTTTCATATTTTCATCTTATCTGTCCGTCTGGCTGGCTGGCTAGGTCAGGGGAGAGAGGGAGAAAGCGGAGAGTAGACGCTACACATAGCCGGTTCATGTACATGTACATGAGAGTGCAACATAAACTGTTAATCCTTTTTCTTGTTTTCTTATTGCATTTTACATTTTATTATTAGTTTTAGATGGTCAAATCTGTGTTGGGTAATTTTATTTTATTTTATTATTTTATTATTTATTATTACTATTATTAACTTATTATTATTTTAAGACACATTTATTATTGTTAAATAGGGGCTGGTTGGATCCAGGGTTTGATACTCGCTAGCTATGGCTTTCAAACCTGTTACATTAAACTCCATATATATATATACTTGTTTGAGGGACCGGAAACGTTTGCAAACAATAATCGAAACTGATCTGCAACGTCACGTATTTGAACACCTTGTTCTTCTGAGATACACAGATCCTTGGATATATATAGATAGATCACCACCGAGCATCATCATCAGCATCATCTTTTTCTTCTACTCGGCTTCGAGAACCACCGCACATACCTGATCACCTGATAATATCCCATGCACCCGCCTTGGCACGTAACACATGGCGATGTAAGCGTAATACCGCGCCCAGCACAGGCCAACTACGGTGCAAACACACCCGCGGAGCAGGCCGCAATACAGCCGCGGTACAAACCGTACAGTACAGCCTCCGAAACAAGCCCAAATCCCAAAAGACCAACGATGCTTGTTTCGGCTTCATCATCCATCCTCTTTTTCTCACTCCTCCTGGTTGGCGAACAACAATCGTCTCTTTTTTCTCTCTCTTCTCCATTTCTTTTACTTTCTGCTCTTCTTCTATATACCTCTTCTCATTTATTTCTTCTCCAGATTTTTTTTCTCTTTATTTCTCCTCCTCCCCTGTCGCCCGTCCTTGTGCTGGGCGAAACAAATTAAACCCATATCCTTGCTCAATTGGCCTGCCCTATCTCCAAAGCCCCCGTTTTCCTCGCCGTTTCCTTGTACAGTAGTTTATTCCTTCATTCCTTATCGTCGGGTTAGCTTCTTCTTTTTATTTTTTAAACCATTTCATTTGGAAAACAACGGGTTACATTCGCTCATACTTCCGCCCGCCTGCCCTTCAAAGAACTCGATTTCGTTCTCGGATGCTTATTGCGAGAGGGAGCTGTTCGACCGGATAATTTCATTTCTATCACGCTACGCTGAATCCATCTGATGGATATTGCTCTTGTCCATCTTTACTTTTAACTAGCCTCGTTGCGTTCTCAATCGTGTACCTCCTACGGTTTCGGGACCTTTTCGAATAAGCCTGTTGGCTCCTGATCCAAAGCCTCCCCTTCACCCCCTCTTTCTCCTCCTCCGCTATCTCTCTCCCGTCAACATTCTCTCCTACTCTTCCACCCTTCATGGCGGCCCATGAGACTGCCACGGCCACTGGCACCTCTCAGAACCCTGATCTACGCCGAAGAAACGTCACCGGTTCGGAGAAAGATGGCAGTGGGGTTAAAAGACACACTCCGTTCGAGGTTGACGAGAAGAGAAAGAAGCAAGCACCACGCAAGGTAATTTTTTCAATACCCATGGCTTTCTTTTCTGTTGAGGCGTGGACCACAATCATCCCTTCAATTGCCATAAGCTTTGGTCCATCAATTTAACTCTGGTTTGTCTTTTCCGGTCATAGTCTACCTTCATCGATGTCCTGGACGAGTGGGAATTTATTATTGCTCCACTGATATTCACTGCGTTCTCCTTCTTCACGCGAATGTGGCGTATTGGTAGATCAGATATCGTAACCTGGGATGAGGCTCAGTAAGTTGTACCAGGGTCCAAATTGGTGATTGGTAGCCGCTGGAATGATAGGAGCTACGACGTGGGTTTTGCTGTCGATCCCGCTGCTAACTAACCGCGTAAACCCTGATAGTTTCGGCAAATTTGGCTCCCATTACTTGAAGAGGGAGTTCTATTTCGATGTACATCCGCCGCTGGGGAAAATGCTGGTGGGCCTCTCGGGATACCTTGCGGGCTACAATGGCTCGTTTGAATTCAAGTCCGGAGAGAAGTACCCCCCTGAGCTTAACTACACTTTCATGCGTTTGTTCAACTCCTTTTTCGGAGCTGTTTGCGTTCCCCTAGCCTACTTTACCGCCCGCGAACTAAATTTACGTCGCCCGGCTGTCTGGTTGATCACTCTGATGGTTCTGTGTGAGAATTCCTATGCGACCATCTCCAGATTCATTCTCCTTGATTCAATGTTGTTATGTTTTACCTTCACGACTACCCTTTGCTGGGCCCGATTCCACCGTCTGCAAAATAAAAGTTTCTCGGCGGAATGGTTCGCCTGGCTGTTTCTGACTGGGCTAAGCATTGGCTGTGTCTGCAGTGTTAAATGGGTGGGATTCTTCGTTACTGCTCTAGTCGGGCTCTATACAGCTGAGGATCTCTGGAACAAGTTCGGTGATCTCAAAATGCCCAAGGTAAGGGGGTTGGACCATTCAGTTTATTTCTTGTGCCTTTTTTTATGTATCACCGGAAATGTAACTAATATGCCCATTAACAGGTTGTGCTTGCAGAACATCTTGCCGCTAGGGTAGTGGGATTGATCATTATTCCGCTGCTCGTCTACATGTTCTCGTTCTATGTCCACTTCCTTATCCTCGAAAACTCAGGACCCGGCGATGCACAAATGAGCTCTCTATTCCAGGCCAACCTGAAAGGCACAAACGTTGGAAAGAATAGCCCACTTGAAATCGCCATCGGATCAAAGGTTACGCTGAAAAATATGGGATATAGCGGCGGCCTTCTCCATTCACACGTCCAAACGTACCCAGAAGGATCAACTCAGCAGCAAGTAACTTGCTACCACCACAAGGACACCAACAATGACTGGTTTATCTATCCGAATCGCCAGGAACCTAATTATGACCCGAACGATCCCTTGAAATATGTCGCCGACAAGGATGTCATCCGGCTCATTCATGCGCAAACAGGACGCAACCTACATTCGCACACCGTATCTGCACCGATAACGAAAAGCCACAACGAAGTGTCTTGTTATGGAAATACGACGGTAGGAGATGAAAAAGACCACTGGCGCATTGAGGTACTCGGCGACGTCGCCTCTAGGGACCGGTCGAAGATTCGCACTTTGACGACTTCGTTTCGCCTCCGACACGCTGTGCTTGGCTGCTACCTTCGCGCTGGCACTGTCAATCTCCCGCAGTGGGGTTTCAAGCAGATTGAAACCACTTGTATCAAGGAAAATAACCCTCGGGACAGATATACTCACTGGAATGTTGAGAGTCATGTTAATGAAAGATGTAAGTTTTTCTCTCGTGCCTGTCGTTTTTGCTTCGAAGAGGCTGATCAAATTTCTAATACCTACTTTCTAGTACCACCTGGTGACCCCGGTTCCTATAAATCCCCCTTCCTACAAGACTTCATCCACCTCAACGTCGCAATGATGACCTCAAACAACGCTCTTATCCCTGACCCAGACAAACAAGACGAGCTCGCCTCACAATTCTGGCAATGGCCTATTCTCCACGTCGGCCTGCGCATGTGTTCCTGGGACGACAACGTCATCAAGTACTTCCTCCTCGGCAACCCCATCGTCTACTGGGGCGGCACCCTCAGTCTAGTCCTTCTCGGCGCAATCCTCGCGTGGTACCTAATCCGCTGGCAGCGCGGCTACGACGAGCTCAGCCTCGCTGACATGGAACACATCTACCACTCAGGCCTATACCCGGCGATAGGCTGGTTCCTGCATTACTTCCCGTTCGTCGCCATGGCGCGCGTGACCTACGTGCACCACTATTACCCAGCGCTGTATTTCACGATATTGTCCCTGGGCTTCTGTATGAATTGGTTTACGCAGAAGTTGCCCCGTTCGGTCGAGTGGGCGGTTTACACAGTTCTCTATGCAGCCGTTATTGGGTTATTTGTACTTTTCCGCGATATTGTGTTTGGGATGGAAGGTTCGAGCTCGAAATGGGCGCATCTGGGTTGGTTGAGTACGTGGCGGATTGCGTAGGTCTTTCGAGCTTTGGAAGGAAAGAGAAGGGGGGAGATAGAGACGTGTTTGAAAACGGAAGATGTATTGTTGCTATCTTATCATGCTACATTTGTGGTATTTATTTTGCTTTTCCTTTCTTTTAATTGTTGTGTTTCATTTTACAGTTTCTGAATGACGCAAAAAAACGGGAAAAGAATAATTTTTAGAAAAGAGAATGTTTTAATTTGTTTTGAAATACTTTTTCCCTTATTTTCTCCCTCATTGTTTCATTCCGCATGTTTGTTTTATTTCCATTGTTATTGGCAGCGTTCTCTGTGAAACAGAATACATATTTGATCAGGTAACTATGGTATGGCTTTGTGCATGGGAATGAACAGGGAAGGACAGTGATATGTATTGATTTGATATATGTACAGTTATCAATCTGGAATCTCTTCACATTTTGTCAGTTGTAGAACAGAACAGGGGAGTCTACCATGAGCTTTTTTTGTCCATTTGAAAAAGGGGAACGAAATTTCCTATCAGTGGTAGAGAAATCCCTTCCAATGAGGGTCCCTCATCACCCTCCCTCCTCTACTACTGGTCTGGTTCTTCTCCTTGAGTGAGCTTTTGAGCATATTTCTTCTGCAATCATTTGTCCATCTTCTTGGCCTCATTTTGTGAAGAGGTCATACAAACAACAAGAAATGTTATTTTCCATGTCATGAACAGGAGATTCAAAAAAATACAAATAAAATTGGGGCTCACCTAATCCTACAAACTTGAATGTGAAGTAGAACATCATAATACAGCACTAATAACAAAGTGGGTTGAAAGAGGTGGTTGGTTGTCTTTTGATTCTTCGGAGGGAGGCTCAGCGGATAACACTGCTCCTGGAAAAAGATAATTAAGCATCACACCCCCTATTAAAATACCCTAGACATGAATATAGTTATGCTATAAGAAATATTATGTAAAGGCAAAAGAAAAGAAGGAAGGAAAACAATATTAAATAGAGATATGACGCAACTAATATAACAGAGGGGCAGAGGGGCAGAGGGGCAGAGGGGCGTATGTGGTAAAACAAGAGGTAGTGGTATAACAAGCCCGTTGACCCGGAACTGTTTCTTGAAAGGCAATAAAGTGAAATAGGCCAAAGCAGCGAGCGGTAATAAAAGGAGCAGAACTAAAAAAAAAAAAAAAAAAAAAAAAAAAAAAAAAAAAAAAAAAAAAAAAAAAAAAATTCAACAACATCCACCGCCGCCTCGCCCCATCGCATCATTAACGCCCAGTGTAACCGTCCTCTGCACGCGCCCCGCACCACCCGCTCCCCCAGTGGCTCCAAATCCCTTAACACCACTCCGCCGGTCGTTCAAGTCATACCGCCCGGCCTCGATGTTCCGGTATATCCGCTCTGCAACCTCCAGGAACGCCCTCTCAACCCCTTCTCCAGACTTTGCACTCGTCTCCACGTACCGCGAAATATTATTGGCTCGGCACCATGCCTCCGCTTCCTCTCTTGTAACTATAGCTTCCTTCTGAGGTTTACCGCCATCATCAGCACTATTACTCCCTGCTAGAGAAGGGGCAGCAAGATCGCTCTTATTGCCAACGAGGATGACCACGATCCCTTCCTCGGCGATCTGGCGCAGGTCCTGCAGCCATTGCGTCAGGGAGGCAAAGGTGGAGGGACGTGTGATGTCGAAGACTAGGAGGGCACCGGAGGCGCCGCGGAAGTAGGAGCGGGTGATTGATTTGTAGGTTTCTTGGCCGGCAGTGTCCCAGAGGGAAAGTTTCATGCGTTTTTGGATGGGTGGGGATTGTAGTTTGCGGGGAGGGGAGGGCAGGCCGGATGGTGGTTGTGGCTGTTGATGGGGGGGTTTTCGCTTCGAGGGATCGCTTCCGTTCATTAATGTCGTAGGATCATGGGGGGTCGATGTAGCGGCAGTAGTGGTGGTTGTTTGGGACGGGGGGATAATCGGGAGGTGAGATGATGGGTCAGTAGACAACGAAGAGGGAAGGTCAAAGTCTATGCCAAGGGAATCCGAGGCTGGCGGCCCGACGGGGACGATGCGGGAGCCGAATTCGACGCCAATTGTTACATCGTGGGATGAGGAGAAACGACCTTCACAGAGTCGGATGGTGAGCTGAATATGAAAGGGTTAGTTGGACGGAATGCGATAGTAGATATCTAGAGTAGATATCGAGATGGGGAGATGAAAATGGGAAAGGGGAGAGCACACGCTAGATTTACCGGTGCCGGAATCACCAATACAGACAAGCTTTGCGATGTAATCCCATGGCTGCGACATGAACGCAACTGGGTTGTGAGTTGAGGTAGTTATCCTATCTCGAAGGTGAGGTTAAAATGGTGAGTTGTTGGGATAGCGGCCGGAGGTAATTAGCCGGGTAGCTGCAAAACCGTACAGAACAAGTTAGATTTGAGCGCAGCGGAGATATGTAGAGCTGTAGCGGCGGAGTAAGAGAACAGAATTGAATGTAGGTTTTATTGTATGGAGGATGTAATGTTTTGCGTGTGTGTGAGAGAGAGAGTGAGAGAGAGAGAGAGAGAGAGAGAGAGAGAGCTGCGAGATTGAGCTCTGGTGAGGCAGAGTTATGTTTATGGGGATGATGAAGATGCTCCAGCTAGTGAGTGAACGGGACTAAACGGGACCAAAAGGTTCAGTCTCCTTGATGAGCGCTGAATGGTCCGTATCTGTAATATTTATAAATATATACAAACGATAAATATACATACAAATATACAATATAGATATATATAAAATATATGTACAAAAAAATGAAAAAAATGAAAAAATGAAAAATGAAAAATGCTGCCCAAACAACGGAACAGAGCAGAAGCACATGACACGCGGATGACCTAATCGCTCGCTGCCTGCTGAGTCATGCTCTGCAGTGTGACTTTGCTTGATCACGATCCGGCATCATTCATTCTTCGTCTCCTTCAGCTTCTTCTCAGCAACTCCCCAGCTTCATTTATTTGCCGATGATCCCGTCTCATTCTTCTTTGTATGCTCTTCTTTGATCCCCTTTAATCCCTCCGGGCCGTGTTGCCTCTCCTAGGGTTGTTGTTGTTCTGGCTGTTTCTATGTCAAGCTCTCTATTCACCGACTCTTTTCCCTCTCCACACTCCCACCAGTAATAAGACACACACACACACACTCACCTCTCTCACTACTGGACGTGTGCCTGTGGGCCATCTCTTATTTTATTCCTCTACATACCTCCTATACTGCCGTACGACCAGTTTTGATATATCACTCTCTATGCCCGCGACTGGACTGAACCTAGCTAACGATGTTTTCGGAATGTATGGAGCTTCCTTCCCCACACTTCCATCCCTAGTCACGTCATAATATCACTAACCGCCAAACCTAGATGCCTCCCGATTCCTAGCCCAGTCCCAGTCCAGAATAGCCTTCAGTCCAGATAACAACGAAAGACAAGGCTCAGACCGTTACAATAGAAGATTCAATCAGCCTTCTGGGTCTTCGCGAAATCCAGCCTCCAGGTCCTATCTTCACCGCGCCATTGGCAACCCCTACCAACCAAGCTCGTCTCACATCTCGCACTTCCCCTTTTCCTCAAGGGCCTCCATACAGCATGCTCCTCTCTTCTACAGTGCTGCTGATGAATTTAGAGAAGAAGATGACGAGCAGGAGCACGAACGCGAAATTGCAGATTTCTACGCCCTGCAGAGATCTCGACGCCATTTCGACTCGAGGCATCTGGAAGAGTCATCCGAGGTTGATGACGATGGCAAGCACTCTGAAAATAGTATGGATGCTGCTGGTAGTAACCATAGCAATCGCGGAAGAGGCGGAGGCATCAAGAGCTCCTGGCGTGCCGGTAGATCTAGTGATGCCACGCCTGTTCTGGGAGGCAAGCCCTTCGAGCGACTAGACGAAAGTGATGAGAATGAGGCTGACGATAGGGGCAGCACGGGCGCCAGCTCTCTTGGGAAAGATAGGATGGTTGATGTTGGCCTAGAAGATACGCTGAGGAGTGATATGGTGAACGTGCAACGAGATAGCGCGCGTGATGATTTCGCTGATGATGACTCTCCACCAGCCGTCCAACAGTTCCGAAAACAACCTGACATCGCGGGGGACCATTTCCAAACTAGCTCCTCCTTCTTACCCAAAGAAACGGATAAGCGCGCCCTTCTGGAGCATCCTCGCCCTCCAAGCTCTACGGGATCGTCCGTTCCGGCGTCAATGACGCACCCGGACTTCGAACCTCCCCAGCATGACGCATTTTGGGGCAACCTCTTTTTAATCTCTCTCGTGGGCATGTTTGCTACAGCTTTTCTTATTTATTTGCACACGTCCCTACCAGAGGGTAAGCCTATCCTTGGCGATACCATTTATTCCACTCTTCATGCCTCTTTTTTTCTCTTAGCGATATATACTCTGGTTTCCATTCTGGTTTCTTTGTTGTGGCTAGCGTTCCTTCGTTCATATGTCCGCCCCTTGGTCTATTTGGTTTTATTAGCAGTCCCTCTGATACTCTACACATTTGCTCTTTTTCCTTTCATTGCTAGCTTTGGCGGGGCTTGGCATGGCCAAAGCATCCAAGACAAAGTCATGCGCTGGGGTTCCTTGGTACCCGCCATAATTGCATCTGTCTGGGTATATTCCGTCATTCAGGGTCGTTTTTCAACGGAAAAAGCGATCAGCATCTTGGAGTTTTCATGTCGCATTCTTGCATCCAGCCCAGCGCTGCTCGCACTTGGGTTTATCACCTTGGCTGTTATCGCCTCCTGGACATGGGTATGGATCCTCATGTTCACCCGCGTGTTCCTTGGTGGCCATATCTCCACAACAAAAAATATGTTTATAATCAACGCGGGAAGCTGGTGGCTGGCCGTCTACTTCATCCTAATTTATCTTTGGTCCCTGGGAGTGATTTCAGGTATCCAAAGGACCGTCACGGCTGCAACTGTCAGTCAGTGGTACTTCCACCGGTTATCAGTACCAGCACCTTCATCCCGACAAATCGTACAGGCAGCATTAATTCACTCCGTCAGCACATTATTCGGCACCATCTGCCTCTCAACACTCCTCGCCCTACTGATACGTCTACCACTAATCGTCCTTCCTAGACGGTTGTCGTCGTTTCTATCTTTAGCCGCATACTCTTGCGTTCCCACTCCCATCGCCGCTCTCACTAACTCCCTAACTCTAACCTACAGCGCCATCCACTCACTGCCCCTGGGCATTTCCGCCCGCAGCCTCAGCCAAATGACGTTCCTCGCCCCATCAACAGCAGCCACCTCACTCCACCCAACCTCCTTCTCCTCTAACCCACGAGGCAACACCAACGGTCACAACAATTCTTCTCTCCTTCCATACCGCCTCGCCAAACTTTTCCTCCATGCTATGCGCTTCACAATGTCGTTATGTCTAGGTTTCGGCGGGTGGGTATCTACCGCTCGTGGCTTGCAATTAGCTACTACGGGAACAGGAACGGGAACAACCTCCACTATCCGAGGCAGTTTATACGCGTATGTTGTGGGATTGATTGCGGGGGCTATTGGCTGGGGTGTCCTGGGTGCGATGGAAGGCGTGCTGACTGGCGTCGTGGATGCAGCTGTTGTTTGCTGGGCTAGTGAGGTGGGCAGCGAGAGGAGGGAGGCGAGGTATTGTCGGGAAGCTGGGTGGTTGTTTGGTGGGGAGAGGAATCGCGGAAGAGGTAGGGAGAGCGAGGATGATTACGACGTTTGATATAAATCTTTTCCCATTGATTTGATGCGAGCGCTTTCATTTATCAACTAGCGAAATGATTCTCGGAGCGTATCTCATTTGAAAAAAAATTTTGGACTAGAGCGAGCAGAGCATTTATGTTATCTATTTTTGTTTCTGCTATGAATGGATGGCGATGGTTACAGCAAAATGCTTTATGCGCATGCATGCATTGCAACATCCCTTTTCTATCATAACTTGAAGGCTGCATTGAGTGGTGCAAGTTGCCCGGTTGGCCTGGCCTTTATTTATAATTAGTTAGAAGAAGATATCATTTATTTTTCATTTGTTTTTCACAGTATCTTTCGTCCATTAGGATTATTTACGTTTTCGTGATTTTATTTCTTCATCCTGAGCAAAACGAACGTTGTTTCTACATATTCCCCAACACCACAAGTGACAATTGATGTTTTCACGCTTTCTTGCGGGTTAATCTTTAACGACTAAAAAACGACTATGAGATCATCGAATAATTTCCATTCATGCAACCATGTCACCTCAGTCAATACTACAATTTCTCAGTTCCAGTTCTCAACCCTCATGCCCATGCGTTGGATCCTACCAAATCGGAATAGTAAAAAACGTATAACTGCGAATAGCAAAAGAAATCCAATCTGATGAATGTTTACCCCACCCCACCCCAGCCACCCAATCACTAAACGATGGGCACGGTACTGTGTACATATATACTCATCCAAATCCAATCCAGTCAGGTCCCGGTCCAGTGAGTATCGGGGAAAAACTCTCCTTTCGTCCAGCGCCCAAACACCACAGAGAGAAGAGAACTAGTTCCCCGGATATTTAAAGGAATGCAGGGAAAGTAAAACAAAACTATAAGCTGGGGTGCTCGTGGCATATATGCCATTAGCAGGATAAACAACAGCAAAAAAAAAAAAAAAAAAAAAAAACTGAATAGAGAGGGTGAACAACACAAAGAGAAGAGAGAGAAGGAGAATGAAGGAAAGAATAAGCAGAAAAAGAAAAAAAATTTTGGAAAAAAAAAGATTGGAAAAGCGTTGGAGTCGCTCTGAAATAGTTTTCCCCGCTAAAAAAAAATAATATGCCGAGTTCGTTGGTATCATAAATAATGTATATTTGAGACAGAGATGGAGAGTTTGAGACAGTAATAGAATGAGATGTGTGCGTGTGCGGAGGAGGTTATGTATGGAAAGGGAGTGGGGAGGAAAGGAGGGAAAAAGTATAGGGCACCAAGTATATGAAATAAGGGGTTTCGTTGGAGGAGATGAGAATGTTGCTCGTTTAATAAACACAGTAGGCTGAGGAAATAGGAGCAGTGAAGTTGGAAAGAAAAAGTGTTTTCGAAACGAGGTTGGTAAACCAGTGGTATACGATGACTTCAATCAAAGGAAAATAAATGACGGCGAAGTTATTCTAGAAGGGGAACTTGTGATTAAGAAAATTTCTCCATGACAAAGCTACTAGGGTATATCGAGGAAATAAGATGTAAATAGAGGTGAGTTTCAGTTCCAACAAGCCAGGGAACTTGAAAAAAAGTAGAGAAATGCCAAAGAAAGAGGAAAAGAAAAATCATGACAGTCAAACAAATACATTTCATAACCCAAGCTGACCTTTCCACTCTACCCGTTCTTTCTTGGTCCACTCGGTCAGAAACACCCACCCAAACCTAATCGCCTCAAGAGGGGTAGCCGTACGATCGAGAGGTAAAAAATATTCTCCTGAATATTCACCCAGCACAAGAGCCTTCTCTCGACCCCTTTCTGAGAAATTCATGGACCGCTTCGACCACGTCTCTGGGTATTGGTGGGTCAGTACATCCTCCGACAGTTTGCGCGACCCCTCGAGCCAAAGGGCTCTAGCCTCTCTGTGTGAATCGACGAGTCGTTTCCTAAGATCCATAAAATCCCTATGCTGCTGCTGTTTTTTGCTTTCTTCTGAAGTTACCGTATTGCCATCGCTTCCTGGAGTGGGAGCGGGACTATGGTCGCTTGGAAGTGCGGTCATCGCAAGGCGCTCGAGGTCGAGGCCGTGGATGATTTCGTGGAAGACAGCGCCGAGGAGGGAGCAAAGGGCGTGGAGATGCGGGTACTTGTCCATGTTGCCTTTCACCATTTTCCAGTATGGGACGATGGACAACCAGGTTGATGAGTCTCCCAGTCGACGGTTTAAGGTTCTGTGCCTATCGTCAAGGATGAAGGCGAGGATAAAGCAGAGGACCGCTTCAACTGCAATCGCCGCGCTAAGCTTATGATCGGCGTCTGTCGCATGCGGTCCCGGGTACCTCTGGGATGAACGTTTTAATTCGCGACCTATATTGAAATATTTCTGGGATTCTTCTTGCCATGAACGAGATTCTGCTGTATCCCGAGGTTTGTTTTGTGGGTTATCACTCGGCGTTACAGGTGAGTGTTTGGTGGTTGCTTTCTCCGCGCTTCCAGGTGTGCTCGTGTTCATTCCGCGGTCCAACCCTGCTGGTAGCTTCGAATCACCGTCTCCAGAGCCTAGACGGCGCATGGTTGTAGCCCTCAAATCCTTACTTGGAGTTAGAAATTGGCCCTTTGATACTGATGTCGGCTGTTGCGGAACGGAAGGAGACTTGAAGGCCGTTGTGGCTGGAGTCCTTGGTCGCTTTTCAGCGCGCTGTACTTCTGTTGATTTCGAAGAAGGGGCAGTTTTACTCTTTCGCTGACTTTCAGGTTCTCTTTTCTGTTTCGATGACTGGTGATGAGGTGTGCTTTTATATTTACCAGAAAACCTGAGTAACGCTTCTATCCGTTTCCGATTGGACCTCCCGTATCTTAGTTTCACAATAAGTTTGGGTTTGGCAAGTTGGGTTGTTCCCTTGGGCTTCGAGGAAATTTGCGATTGTGTATGATCGACAGCTCTAGAACGTTGGTTATTGGAAGGGACAGGCCTTGCGACGCTATTGTCCTGGGGCTTGGAGGATGAAGACGATACTCTAGCCTTGGTAGTTTTATCGCTTGAACTGGAGGTAGAACTAGAATGGGGCCTTGGTTTATTCGACTTGGGTAGTGGCCGCTCAGGCTTCGATCCTGTAATGGTAGAGGGTGACGGAGCTTTCCTGGGGCTGGAAATTCTGTCTATAGATAGCTCGCCGCCTTTTATCTTAGCTAGCTCTTCCTCTATATCTGGTGGGAGAGTGGGTGAGAGTAATCTAGGGAGCCTAGGTGTAACGCTAGTAGGGGGAAGTGTTGGAGAGAGTAGCGCGGGAACAACAGGCGGCGCATTTCTTTGTCTCGTGGGTTTATTATCGGGAGGTTCCTTTGTAGTTGAAAGTCGCGGCTTTTTAGTGGGGGGCGGGGATTCTCGAGCTGATGGTGGAGGTTTGTGGGAACTAGGTGTGGATCGGGAATTTCCATCGCGGGAACTTTTAGATTGCGAAATTCCGTTAGCATTATCGGAGCAATTGTCGGTTGTTACAGACGTGGTGGCTTTTCTTTTAGAAGGTAATATCACCGGCACCTTGGGCGTTGGCACGGGTTCTCGAGGTGACTTGGGTTTTACGGCTGGAGTCAAACGATCCGTGCCATTCCTGCGATTCACTGGGGTAGCGCTTCTAGGAGGTGATTTTGGAGTTTCATATGCTTTCTTTTTGTAGTCACTCAGACTAATTTTTTTTCTCTGAAGCTTTTGTTTTGGTGTATCGACGGACGGGCTTGTGGCGATGCTTGGGACTTTCGACGTATCTTCTTCCATGATGTTTCCACGTTCATCAGACCATCCCCCCACAGCAACGAGTAGAGTGTCCTCAACCTGGTGGGGCAGAAAGGTCATGTACTGAAGGTGTTCCTCCTCCGGCGCAAATGGTCTATTATCACCCACAGCCCAATTACTGACGAACCGGGAACCCAAGTGGAAAGGTCTTTCAGTGGGGACCTTGAGGAGGTATGGGGACGCGGGTAGCACTTTGTCGGAGAGGTGTTTGAAGCGAGTATTGACGCCCTTGAGAAATTCTGAATAGGATCTTTTGGCTGGCACACGCGACGAGGCTTCGGTGGTGTTTTGGGTCCGGTGTGAGGTTTGGAGCTCAACGGACATGGCAGATCGCTACGGACGCAAGCGCAATGATTGTGGACGAAACTCAGCGCTGTAAGCTGAGCTTAAGGGTGTATATAATAGCTTGGAAAGAGAGCGCGGGTGGCAGGGGATTTGTTTGTATTCGGCGAAAGGGGAGCGCAGGTGGATCTGGGAAAGCTCCGGCCGTTCGAGCATTCAGTGGTTTTTAACTGCTAGAGGAGAGCTCAAATTAGTAAACTAATAACCTATTCACCAGTCCTACCCACCACGACAGATGCGAACTCGAAGTGAACAAGGTGGGGTATGGTAAGAGAGCAATAAATAGAAAAAAAAAAAAAAAAAAAAAAAAAAAAAAAAGACACAGCGCATTCAACTCACAAGTGGTGAATAGTAGGAGCATCACAACAGCAATCCCAAGCCAGAGCCAGCGATCGCTTTGCTTTCTTGAAGTGCGCGTTTCGTAGGTTAACTGACAGACCGGCTGGCTGGCTGGGCCGACACAGAAGACGGCCCTTCCAACCGCAGCTTGCAACAACAGACAAGACAGGCCGGCGTGGGTGTTGGTCAGAGGGGGATTTCACGAAGAAAATGGAGCCCAGGGTGAGGCCAGCTGATGCCCATAAGCGCTTGTCCAAAAAAAATGAAAAAAAATAAAAATAAAAAATAGCAGAGGATGGCGGGTTAACAGGAAGCGGGAAAATATATGAACTAGATCAGACAAGCAGTGACAGCAAGGCCGCAGCGATACAGCCCAGCGTTCTTCAGGACTGTGGTTGGATGGGCGGCTGAGGTTCGGGCTCCAATGGGCGAGGCCATTGATTGGGGGGAGGAGAGGAATCGAGGGAAGGCAGCGAGCGAGAAAACAGGAGGGAAACCAGAAAGGCCTCGAGACAACGGAGGCTGCAGAGCTGTAGGGGTTAGTTCGTGGGCGTTGGCGGGAGGAAAATGCGGGAGGAGAGGAGGACGAGCAATGGTGGTGATGGTGATGGTGGTGGTGGTGATATGGTGTGGTGATGATGATGATGATGATGATGGTGGTGGTGGTGGTGGTAGTGGTGGTAGTGGTGGTAGTGGTGGTGGTGGGTGGAGTGAGTGGCGGAGATCGCAGCAGTCGAACGGCGGGAGAGGATCGATCACGGCTGGTGGAGCTGGCGTAACAAAGTAACTTAACAAAGCTTGGATTTCTTCACTGGAAGGGAGATCGCCGCTGTTATTGGAGAATCTGCTACTAGTGATCTCGGGCTGGGGAAAAAAAGAATAAAGGAAAATAATTATTGTATGTTTCTAGTAACTATAGGATGTAGTAGATATATATATATCTATCTATCTCTGGCTAAATAAATAACTATACTGCGTATAGCTACTTCTATTTCTACTGTGGAATAGGTGTGTTTAGAAGTCACTCGCCGTCTTGCTGCGGATACTGACCGTTCTCCAACGCATCGATGATAGAATTGATTGTTGGAGTCTCTTAAGTTCTGCAATCCAAATAGAACGGATCCAATTGTTTCAGCTCCTTATTGTATAGTTATCTGTGAACAAAGCCTCTTTTGTCTGTCTGTCTTCTCGGTATTTCTTGACATATCCATCCTTGTTGCTAAAGCTCAGTCCATGTTTCCAATCGCCATGCTCTCAAGGCTGCTCATATAGTTAACTCTGCTACGATCATTTAGACTCATATTCATATTCTGCCTCAAAAGGGTTTCAAGTTTGGCTTCTCAACAATTGATTCGTACTGTACTCTGCTCACACTTAATCGTTAGCTTGGAAGAATTGAATGTCTGGCAAGCCTAATATTTATCTAAGGAAACCTCATTTCCCCTGGACAAAGACCGAATCACGCCATAAACTAACAGTTGAGATTACGGGTTCTGTAGAGAGAGTTTCTTTGCCCTGTTAGAGTTGCAACACAGAGTTCCTAGGCGAAAAGTTACAATACATTTATTGATTTAAACCCTTCCGACGTTGATCCCGGGTATCTAAAAGTTCTGGTTAGTTAGGGAGAAAGAGTTTGGTTTCATCCCGGAAACTAAGTCTAAACAAGTTGGTTGGGATTGTCTTACCCAGAATTTCTGTGTTAAGAGATTGCGGACCCGATATAAAACCGAGAGTGAGAAGAGTGACCATGAAGACGAAAGATTCTGTTTGAAGCAATACTACTGTAGCTACTTATGAGGGAGGCAGCCAGTTCTATTTCTGCTATATACAGTTAAATGAAATCTTGGGGAAAGGTCATATATTAGAACACTGCAAAGTCGTCTATATTTTAGAAAAGGGAAGCCTCCTCACGATCGATCGTCAGGAGCAAATTTTTGATTGAAAAACGCCCGGAAATGCTTCTCCTCTCCAACTCTTGAGATCTCCTCAATCTCTGCTGGGGTTAAACGGAATTGGAGTGCGCGTAGGTAGCATGTCAATCGAGACTTTTTACTACTCGTGGTGATGGTGACAGCACCGCGATCAATACACCACCGCAGCAACACTTCCCCCTCAGTAACCGCATACTTCTTAGCAAGTCCAGCTAGGATATCGTCGAGCGGCCCGCCTTTAGCTCTTGTCACCGGCGTGAGCGGGGTGTACGCACTGGTTCTGATACCCTTTCCTTCCTGGAAGGGTACCAAGCCGCCGTGCTGCAAGTATGGATGATATTCGATTTGATTGATGGCTGGGGTGATTCTTGCCGTCTTTAGCACTGCTTCGAGTTCATGCTGGCGGAAGTTCGAGACGCCGATGGACCGCGCTTTGCCCGCTTCTTTGACCTTCTCCATCTCAGCCCATGCATCTTGGAGGTCTTTGTCGGATTTGGCGAAGAATGGGTTGTGGATTAGGTACCTGGAGTAGAAAGACGCCGGGAAATTTCCTCATTAGGAATAAACACGTTTCAAACCGCATTTTGTTAGTTTACAACAATGGCTGATTAAACGTACAGATCCACATAATCAAGCCCAAGCTTTTTCAAGCTCGTATCAATGGCATTGGGAATGTCGCCAATGTTGTCGATAACCTTAGTTGTGACGAAGAGCCTATCTCGCGCAACGCCGCTTTCCTTGATAGCGATTCCAATTTCACTTTCTGTTCCGTATACTTCTGCACCGTCGATGTGGATATACCCCAAACTAATTGCTTCCTTTATCGAGTCGATCAGTTGCCTGTCAATACCTGTGTCGCCAGGTTTCTTGTACCACGCGGTTCCAGTTCCGTAGCCGAGCTGTCAAGCCGCAAATGACGGCATCAAATTAGCCCAATTGCCATATCCAGCGATCAAAAAAACGAGCCTGAGGATCGAAGGTTTCAAGAACCACTAACCACTGGGACGGAATTGCCATCCTCGAGCTTGATTTCGGGTAAAATAGCCATTTTAGAGAAGCAAATTTGTGTATTGGTTAGATGAGAAGGTTGCGAGAGGAAGTCTGGAGAAATCACAAAGAGTGGGGGAGAGCTTATTTAACCGCCAGAGAGCCGGTCCAGTAAATAATAAGTGGGACAAAATATCCATCATCATAGAGCCCTTTTTTCAACTAAAACCGGGAAAAGCGAATGGTGGCAATTGGACACATCAAGAATTCATGACATGGCTTCTCCCAAAGATTCCTGCGATGTAATTACCTCGTATAGCAATTTATACCGTATGCATCTGCCCAAACACCAGCCGAATCTCTCTGAACATAGGCTTCCATCTTGTTGAGAAACAAGAATATGGGAACATATGAGAACATGGACCACGCTGTAGTGGGTGCATTCCTCTATTCGGAGGTTCCTTGAAGCAAACTGGGCTAGAGAGACGGCATTATAAGTTCATTCTGTCTGCGCCGTTAGCAAAGTCAGAGAGAGAGCCTAAATGGAGATAGAGCCTTCAACCCGGATAATCTTGATCACCTTGAGAGATTGTTAGTTGTTATCTTTCAAAAACATTTTATTGCATTTGCTAGCAAGACCAACCATGATTATTATTTGAGAAGATAGAAGTGGCATGAAAACCAGGGCACTCAAGAAGTATTTATATAACTATGTCAGATCAGCTTTTTCTGACTACAAGCTCAGGGTTCAGGGTTCGTAGTTCCCGTCAGCACTACAGAGTTAGTCAACAAACGTCATAACTACCTACCACCTTTATGTAGGAACAGTCTAATCAGCATACCGTTAGGGTCATGGTATCAGCTCTAAATCGTGGTATCTAGGAAATTTCACGGTTATCCATGCATTCCATAACTAGTCGGTAGTTAACGATGGGTACAGCTTCAACATCTTATTCAAATAACTAAACATTAACAAAAATCTTTATCTACCTAGGCATAACCACTTAGCTATTATTTTATCTTCTATGATACAGGTCACGAAATCAAAGATTGATTGGCTTCTTCTTGTTCAAAAACTACATAAGCCCGATCACTAGCTATAGAAACTTTCTAGGCGAGGGACCAGCACTTTTCCGTGGTGAAGGATTGAGGTAGTTAGCCTCCCAGAACCACTCTCGGACGTTGAAAATGACTATATTAACAAAAAATGAACTGATAATTATATACAAACCTTTAGAGCGTTCGTTTGGGAAGTAACATATGATTTATCAAAAAAAAAGGGGGTGTAGGGATGTTACATACATACTTTCTGTGCTCTGTAGAAATTGAACAGAACCCTTCCCCCTCCAAAAAAATAAAAATAAAAATAAAAATAAAAATAAAAATCTGAATAGTCCTATGAGGCATTCACGTATCTCTCGTAGTGATAGGAAGCAACTGCAGCCTGCAGAAGATACATAGTAGTAACAAGAATCGACTATGTGCTGCTGCTCTCCATCTACGGGCTTGCTATATCTCCATCCATCCACGATACATAATTGGGTAGTTCTGACCATGATCGTTGAGGTCTAAATTGATTGGAAGGAGTAGGTGGCCCTGTGGATAGCCAATCTACCGTGTATTGAGAGCTTTCCTCCCTCCGATGTAGCCTTCCAACAGAACAGGTAAACAAAGTATATAAAGCTGAACTCTGAGGTGTAGAGGATTCCTCTCTTCCTCTTCTTCATCATCGTTAAAAAGCCCGTGTCTTCATCATATAATTTGACCGAGTGTATCTTTCGAGGCAAACTGGCAATCACAGCCCAAAATGCAGCGCTTTGTGGTGTCTTCTTGCCAGTGTGTGGCTAACACATCTGAGACTTGCATCGCTCATCATCCTGGCCATAGATTGCCCCTAACAGCTTCTACCTCGGGCTGCCTTCAGCAAGAACAAGCAGTAATTTTTATTGTATTGAAGGTAAAGGGTGCCCAAAATCCGGCAAAGTCATTTGGATGATTCTCTCACATCCTTTTCGTATATGGTGCTAACAACAGCCAAACAACAAAAGCAGGAGGCATAAAGGAAGCAGGGGAGGAGAGTTAGATCAACCAAGATGTCCCTATACGCGTCCAAACGTTCTCAAGATGAAGTTTGAATCAAAGATGAGATGGCTGTTCGGTTATGAGTTCATCATTGTCTCCAGGGACGGCGAGGCTTAGGCCCCTGTACTCGATAGATTCCCCGCGAATGAAGAAAACAAAAACCCTCGTTACGATCTGAGAACAAATGTTCAATGATGATAAATTCTTTTTTCAATCTGACACCATGCGTTAGCATGTCACTAGGGGGTTTGGTGTCTCTGAACTTGTCCAGATTCGCTTTGGCTCAGTGGAAAGGGCATACAGAGAGGCTGACCTCTTGAACAGAGAGGGGTAGCAGGCAACTCACCTTGCAATGCATTGTGTTAGAAGAAGTTTTGGGAAGTGGTGCAAAAGATGGTTTAAATACAGAGTAACTTAACAAAGGGATGTTGATTCATAGATTGTTAGAGTCAACAAACTAATGAAATCACAGTGACTTGTTTGGCTTTTGACATGATGGTCTCTCAAACCTAATCTAGATCAGGAAAAGAGCACAGGATATCATCTAAGAGTGGAATTGCTTTTAGAGTATAATTTCGAAATTGAGGAATATTAATAATATCAGGAGCTGGAAGGCTTATTACCTGCATCAGGGTGATTGAGTATATTTAAGCTCTTATATTATTAGTGTTACAACTGACTTTGAACCTTGGAAGAGAAAAAGTCCACATCATAAGCTGATGCTTCTAGTCAAATTGAAATGCTTAACAGCAATCAAAAAATGGACAAAGCTGAAGAAGAGCGGCAGCTAGATTGGCAGTGTAGAGGCAGCTTTTAGTTATTTACCGAGGGAGGGAATCCGAGGGATTGTGAAAAAGATATTCGACGTGTGGAGAGAAGTAACTAGTTATTAACCGCAACTCACTACCATATTAGTAGAAGAGAGTGAGTGAGTGCGCTTGTGTAAGTTAAGTTAGTTAACTAATGTTAACTAGGCTAATATAGCAGTTATGTCATCATTACGACCAATGGCAATATTTACCTGTTCTCCGCTCATCAACAATTATCATTTAAATCTTCTCAGCAACATCAATGCTTTTCGTTTTTTCTAGACCATTTAAACTTCTTGTTTTCAAAGTATTTTAGACTGTCGTATAATTAGTCGAGCATTTATCCCCACATCGCAAAGTGCTCACATCCCATTCCACTCCGCCATATGCTGTTGCGCAGCAACATCCGCCAACCGCAATTCGTCCGGTTCCGCATTGCTCAGATGGCCGCTCATCTATCCAGCTCACATACAGGAAATGGAAATGGAAATAGAAATTCGCTTGTTACGGGCGTAACCCTAGCAGAACTACCCAAGTCCAATAACTTCACAGCAAAACTACCTGCGGATCCCGCATTCGAAACCCCGGAATCCTCTCACAATGCGCCCCGCGAAGCACTAGGACCCCGGCTTGTAAAAGGTGCTTTGTTTACCTATGTTCGCCCGGAACCTACAGATCGACCTGAGCTGTTAAGTGTAAGCCCACAGGCGCTAAAGGACATTGGTCTGAAAGACGGCGAGGAGAAGACGGCGCAATTTCGCGACCTTGTCTCGGGAAATAAAATCTTCTGGGATAAGGAGAATGGAGGAATATATCCGTGGGCACAGTGTTATGGCGGTGAGGAATCTAGAAAATTGAAAATTCTGTCAAGTTGTCATCATAAGTTATCTGCTAACACCTTTGAGGCTGGCAATTGTATGTTGAAAGCACCGCTTTAGCATTCGATATTAGGATTTATATTAACGACACTTCTATAGTGGTTCATGGGCCGGGCAACTGGGCGATGGGGTATGCTCAATTGTCTTTTATATATTTGTCCTCTATGTTTAAAGCTATGGCATGTTGCGATACTAATACTCTATATATAGCGCGCCATCAGCCTCTTCGAATCAACGAATCCTACGACGAAAACTCGATATGAGCTTCAGATTAAAGGGGCTGGCAGGACCCCTTATTCTCGCTTTGCTGACGGAAAGGCCGTTCTCCGTTCGAGCATTAGGGAGTATGTAGTTTCAGAAGGTTGGTCACTCCGCCTGTAGATATATCTACGCATACACTAATGCTGATACTAGCTTTGAACGCCCTGGGAATCCCTACAACTCGTGCCCTTTCGCTCGTGCTGTTACCCAACTCCAAAGTGAGAAGAGAGCGGTTGGAGCCCGGAGCTATTGTGACCCGGTTTGCTCAATCATGGATAAGGATCGGAACTTTTGACCTTCCCAGATCTCGCGGTGATAGAGATCTCACCAGGAAACTAGCAACCTATGTCGCGGAAGATGTCTTTCCCGGTTGGGAGTCGCTTCCAGCAGCTCTATCTTCGAAATCGCCTGATGCGAAAGATACACCGTCTGTCGATTATCCTTTGAGAGGTGTGCCTAAAAACGAAATCCAGGGAGAGGAAGGAGCTGAAGAGAACCGCTTCACTCGCCTCTATCGAGAAATAGTCCGACGCAATGCAAAGACCGTTGCCGCGTGGCAGGCCTACGGCTTCATGAACGGAGTGTTAAATACCGACAATACTTCAATCATGGGTCTTTCTCTCGACTACGGCCCTTTTGCGTTCCTGGATAACTTTGATCCGCAATATACCCCGAACCACGATGACCATCTCCTTCGATATTCATATAAGAACCAACCAAGTGTGATCTGGTGGAACTTAGTCCGACTTGGAGAGTCCCTGGGTGAACTGATGGGCGCTGGCGATAAAGTGGATGACGAGACCTTCGTTTCAAAGGGGGTGACTGAAGAGTTTAGCAAGATCCTGGTACAAAGAGCAGAGAAACTCATTGATAACACTGGCGAAGAATACAAAACTGTATTCCTGAATGAATACAAACGGCTCATGTCGGCGCGCTTAGCGTTGAAAGCTCCCAAGGAATCTGATTTCCAGGAGCTGTTCTCAGAACTGCTTGATACGCTCGAGGCTCTTGAGTTGGACTTCAATCATTTTTTCAGACATCTATCTAGCATTTCGCTCGCTGACATCGACACCGATGAGAAAAGGAAGGCTATTTCAAGTATCTTCTTTCATAAAGAAGGCGTCGGGGGAATAGGAAACACTGAAGAATCTGCTAGGGGGCGTATTGCAAAATGGCTTTCTTCATGGCGGGAACGCATCGTCGAAGACTGGGGTACGGAAACTGATGAGGAGAGACAGAAGGCAATGAAAGCTGTTAATCCGAAAGTGAGTACTTTTTCCACTCATCTATCAAGCTTGGATGCACAAATTATACAATTTGTGTTTAAGCAATATGTGCGATGCTGACCTTAATTTACAGTTTCTACCCCGATCCTGGATTCTCGACGAGGTGATCGAACGTGTCGAGAACAAGGGCGACCGAGAAATTCTCGACCGTGTCATGCATATGGCCTTGAACCCATTCCAGGAGGAGTGGAATTGGAACAAAGACGAGGAAGAGCGATTTTGCGGAGATGTTCCGCAGTTCAAGAGAATGACGATGTGCAGTTGCAGTTCATAAGTACGCCATACTAATTGGCTATGTATATTTTATGGGAAAAAAAATTCTTTTCCTGTTCTATGAAACTCCATATTTTTTGATGTATATCTGACTGCCCACTATTTTTTTCACTGCATCTTATGATAATGCAGGATTGAGCACTCGAGGTTTCGGGTTCTTCCCTTGTGGTTTAGACGTTTTTATATACGCTACGCTTCTCGATCATTGAGAAATGCACAGCACAACTACGATTATCACTCTTCTGCAACACTGAACTCCTGGATAAATGCCATCCTTGATGACTCTATCTGCCACCAAATTATTCACCAGCATCATTTGTGAAATATAAGCTTTTTAAAAAAGCGAGAGATCCCTCAGACACTTGCTTTTCTATTTCACCTTCATTATACTTACGAACAAGAAGATATAGTCCACGTCTATATACCTACTGTCATTTGATTCCACGAACAAAGAGACAGGAGTTACGGCTTTCAACAACAATTTTTGCCCTCCTAGTTTCTGGAGAAAGAAAGAGCGTTGCGAGTCATGGAATGCGACGAAGATGAAATGCTCGCTCGTGCTTTTCAAGCGAGTATACAGTTGCATGAAGAGCACCAGAGAAACGTGGAAGATGCAGCAATATCCGAACTGGAGGAGGAGGAGAGGGTATTGCGTGAATCTGAGGCCGCGGCTGCAGAGGCCCAGCGCACCAGACAAGGTGAAGAAGAACTGCTCCAGCTGATTCTTGAGAGAAGCGTTGCGGATGCCGACGAGGGCAGGGTTCGAAGGAGGAGGATGGCGGAGGACGAACGTGCGAGGCTGGATCGGCTGTTTGGGTCAGGAAGGAGCTGGGGTATGGATCGAGAAAGTCTATTGTCCGCTCAGGAGGAAGAGAGAATTGACCGCGTTCTGCGAGATGATGACCCTTTATATGCCGAACCGGAAGAATATGAGCGCTCAAGCGTTCGCCGTGAGTCAACAACAGATCCTACCTCCGCGCATCCACGACCTCGATCGGGTGCCCCTAGACGGCGGAGGCCTCGAGTAGAGCGATCTCTGTTAGAGGCATGTATTTGTCCTCCCCACCCCTTCCTCTCCGCAATACTACCATGTGGGAAACACCAGCTGCTAACAAGACAGATCTAGAGACTCCTCATCGGCAGCCTACGGCCGCCAGCGGCTGCCATAGCTCGACGCAACACTTCACCAGCAGCACAAACACGCTCTTCCCGCAGCACACAAGCATCTGAGCCAGCACCAAGATATGACCACTGTACAAGATACCGTCCACCCCGGGCCTCAGCGGACGCTCCTAGCAGCACTAGCAGCACTAGCAGCATTAGCCGCAGCCGCAGCGGTAGAACGCACAGAAGATCCCACCGAGACCCTCTCTCCCCCATAGCTACCTACTCCCTCGACGAGGTCCTCGTCCGCAGCCGCCACGACTCCTTCCCCACGGGCCTTACCAGCGCAGCCGTCGAGGAGCTCAACCACGCGGAAATGCAAGCAGCCATAAACGAGTCCGCTGGCGGCAGGTGCCGCGACGAGGACGAAGAAGCCATCCGGCGCAACCGCGGCGTCCCGACGTATACGGAGGCTGTTTACATGAAGCGCTATGGGGCACCGAGGGGGCGGAGGTATGTGTTTCAGGGGCCTAGTTCTGTGACTTTTGAGGGGGAAGGGGGGGGGAAAATGCGGTGGGAGATTGTGGGGGATATGGATTTGGGGGAGGCGCTTAGGGCTGCTAATCGGAATGTCCTGTAAATGTGTTGGGGTTGTAGAGGGATCGTGAGTAGGAGAGGGGAGAAATTTGGGTGGGGAGAGGGAAGATAAAGAGTAGAGTAGGAGTTCCTGAACCATACTTTTCAGCTACCTACTTATTTACCCATCCATCAACCTCCTAAGTGGGGAGTTGAGTCGGCACGTTCGTCTGTAGGGTATTAATAAGTAAACACTTGAATAAAATATGAAGCTAGCGCTGTTCATTTCTATTTTGCAACAAGAGAGCCCGGCTAAGCTTAATGATGATGATATTGATATCAGCCCTCCCTTCTTCTCCCTTGCTCTCTCCGTCAAAGCAAAAGTATTTCTTATTTAATCAAGGATAAAAACAACTATAGCTAGCTACTCGACGGTACAAGAACAAGCTGACGTGTAGAGAGGACACCTCAAAACCGAAACAGATAGCTGGCCTTGTCTCTCGCAAACCAACACAAAGGAAAGGCAAAGAGAGAAAGATAACCCCCCTTCCCCGGTCATCCTTTTTATTTAATCGATACATAGCCCATTCATTCTATATAGATAGGAGAAATAACAATTTGGTTTCCCAAAAAAGAAGAAAAAAGAAAGAAAAAAAGAAATATAAAGAACCCTGAAAAAAAAAAAAAAAATTCGAGAAGACCTAATAGAAATTTTACATACCCTAGAGAAATAAAAACGAAAGAAAGGGAAGCGACAATTTTGTATCAGAGTCGGAGGTAGTCTTTTGTTGCCTTTTATACGATGAGATAGATAGCTCAAGCATACCCTCGCTGGAGATAGGTGCAAGTACATGTATGTGTGCTTATTTATATAAACGGGGGGAAAATACACCACAAAATATGCAATGATGAAGATGGTATGGTATGCAGCCTGGACAAAAGAAAAAATGAGAAAAAAACAAGAGAAAGATATATTCTCTGAACTGAAAAACAACCTGAAGAACACACAAAAGTGCCATTGCTGATCCGATTTTGGGATTTGGTGATTTGGTGATTTGGTGGAGCGGGTTGTGCATATACATGCCCTGCATGCATGGGTGTGATGGTGTATGTATGTGGGGATGTGTGTCTTGCTTTGCTTTGCTTGTGCCATTCTTCTCTCATTTCAACTCTCAATTTCTGTCTCTTCATCCTTTTACAAAAACAGAAATAAAAAAAAGGAAATCCATACATAGAAAAAAAAAAAAAAAAAAAAAAAAAAAACCAAAAGAGCAAAACGCAAAACCATCCTCAGAGCGTTTGAATATCTTTTTTCCTTCCTTCTTTTTTTTTTTTTTTTTTTTTTTTTTTTGCCCTATTTTCTTTCCCTTCGTTTCTCCTTTGCCTATCAGTAATTTCCTTGATTTCCTTGACATAACCAAATCCAGGCCAGGGTGTATGTATGTATGTGTATGATGTGCGTGTGCATAGGAGGGTGAGTATGGGGGGTGTTCATTTTTGTTTCAAAAAAGGGATTGTTTTTCTTTCCATGTGTGACGTAGTAGCGGTAATAGTAGCATAAGAAAGACAGGAAAAACAAAAAGAGGCATAATCTCATGATGATTTAAAGTATAAGAAAAACGACGGAAAAAGGAGAAAAAAGAGGAAAAAAACAAGAAAGGGGGAGGGGGCCCAAATAAAGAAGAAAAAATTTATTTTTTTTCTCATGTCCGAGTCATGACCAGGCTATCCTTCCAAATGGGCCATGTGGTGGTGGGGGGCAACAAAAAATAAATAACTATGAATGCCCGCACGCTTGGCTGGAAGGAAAAAGAAAGGAAAAAAAGGAAAAGGAAACCCAGTTTCTCCTCGATCTTCTCTCTCACGACGGCCCCAATAAACGCCCTTTTCTCTGCCGTACTTAGTTGGGGCAGGCTGCCTGGACGTGGCCGGTTTGTTTGCACTTGTAGCAAACGCGCTCACCCTTGGCCTCAGTGGGGCAGTCTCGAGAGACATGGCCAACTTCGCCGCCTTGAGGGACGGAGGCAAAGAAGAAAAATCAGAATTGGATACGATATTTGCTTGGAGAGACGAAAAGAGAGGGGAAGAGAGGAAGGAAGAAAGAGGACAGGGACAGGAAAGGGGTGGGGGTAAATTAAAACGTACAGTTGTAGCACTTTTGACCCTGAGTGCAGTCGCGAGCCATATGACCGTAGCCGCCGCACGAATAGCAAGTCTGCTGGCGGCCGCCGCCATAGCCACCGCCGTAACCACCAGCACCGCCATAACCAGCGGATCCGTAACCTCCGCTCTGTGAGCAGTTACGGGCGATGTGTCCGACTTGGCCGCACTTGTAGCATTCCTGGCCGCCAGCAGCTCCTCCGCCAGAGTAACCACCGCTAGTGTAGTTGTCTCCGGATCCGGCAGATGTGCAGTCACGGGAGATGTGTCCGGTCTGGCCGCATCGGTAGCAGGTTTTTTCCTTGGGGGCAGCAGTACATTCACGGCCTAGAATAGGGAAATTGCGTTAGATGGATTCCGTGTGGGTTTGTCATATGAGGAATGGGGGCACTGGGTGCGTATACTTACTGACGTGTCCCTGTCCTGATAGCACAAAACACAACCAGATTAAAATCTTCTTCATAAATGAAACCTGGGTTTTGGCGACTTACCACCACAGTTGTAGCTGGAAGAAAATCGAGTTAGACATGAAACAGGGATAGATGATGATGAGGAGGAGAAGGAGGAGAAGATGTCGAATGACTTACCAGGTAGGAGTTCCCTTCTTGGGGCAATCACGAGCCTAATGAGGGGAAGAAAAACAAAAATCAATGCCATCCACGAATCCACAGGGCGCAAAACATATTAACCTGATGAGAGGCCTCGCCACCTATAACGGAGATGGGTGTTAGTAAACATGGGTTAAGACCAAAAAAGCACTCGACTGCGAGTTGGGAATAACATTTCCAAGTGCAAGAACGATAAAAAAATAAAAAACAAAAAACAAAAAACAAAAAAACAAAAAAAACAAAAAAAACGGAGCCTTGCGCGTGGGGAGATATCGCAGATCGCCTGGATAATTATTTCGATCGATATTGGACAAGTCCCGCAGAGACATTAAACGGCCAAGTGAGGGCTGGAGGGACAAATAGTGCAGAGGAAACAGTTCCAGCCAACCTACACAACCAACGCGGCCACAAATAAAATTTCAAACCACATAAAAAAAAGGTTGTAATCGCAGCGATTAAGAGGCGGACTCACAATTGAAGCATCCACGGCTACCTGACTGGTAATCCATCTTTGGCGACTTAGAAAAAAAGTATTCTCTTTTATAGATAAGGACTGAAAGGGGGGAGATGAAAGGTTGGTGGTAATCGAAAGAACCGGAGAATAAATCGAGTATTGTAAATCGATCTGGGTTGAAAGTTCGACGAGGAGGAGGAGGTTGAGAGGGGGGGAGGGTTTAAAATTTTATGTCGATTATTTGCTCCTTGGGGCAAAAAATATAGGGTAAAAGGTTTGTCAGTCAGGACCCAAGTCAGCAGCAAGGCCGGGAAAGAAAAAATATTTGGAAAAATCGTTTAAAAAAGCGAAAAAAAAAGGTAAAAAGAAAAAAATTCGAAAAAAAATTCGAAAAAATATCGCCCCTCTCACAAGGCAAAAAAATGTCAAAAATGCCGGACAGTGCGATGCGGGGAAAGCTTGAAAACGGCGGTGGCTCCAAGCGAGCGAGGGGCCAAAAATAAGCCAGCCCGCTAGAGCTAGTTAGCGGAGGGTCAATAATACGTACCGTCACAATAGTTGGCGGAGAGGATTATCGTCAGAGGAGGAAGAGGAAGAAGAAGAGATAATATAAAAGAAGACGAAGACGTTGCTGCTGCTGCTGCTGCTGCTGCTGCTGTGGTGGTGGTGGTGGTGGTGGTTGTTGATTGATTGATTGATTGATTGTCTGTCTGGATGATGTCGAAGAGAAGAAGAAGACGGACTGGACGGACTGCGGCTGGCCCCAAGGACGACGAAGTCACTGGACCCGCGGCTTTGTTAGTCGGGAGCCATTATTATAATATTTTATTGTTCAATAACATAGTTGTTGAAGGGAATAATAAAAATCCCTTTCTCTCTCCACAATAGGATCTCCTGTTCAATCCTGGTCGGTTCAAATAGCGGTCCTGTCATGTCAGCTCTATTTTGTATGTACATGTACAAATATTAGTTTCACGGTTGGGTTGCACAAGTAGTTACTGAGCAGCAGTAAGCTCTCATTTTCTGCTGCAAAATGAGAAACAATCCCCTATCAGAAACACCTAGATACTCAGTATGTTAGATATTTATTCATTTCTGTTCGCCGTCTTCATCTCAATCTCCCACTCAATCTCCCACTCAATTTCCAACTGGCCCAAGGCCATCTTGGTGGGTAGTGAGTGGTAGTAGTGATATGGATTGCGATGTCTGTCAGCCATGTCTTGTCTGTCCCACCAAAAATTAACAGAAGACGAAGGAGAAGAGAAACAAAAAGAAGAAGAAACAAAACAATCCAGCAAGAGAAACTGGGGGCGTACTATATATATATATATATATATATATAATATTTATACTAGAACACCCTGATTATTTATCCTGACGCTAATAACTACAGCTCAACAACCCCTTCCCCTCCCCCCAAGGTCCCCCTCTCGCTGTCTCCCTCCGTGTTCGCTGCCCCCAAGGTCCCGGCTGTCTCTCTATTTATCTCGCTATCTTCTCTTCTCTTCTCTACTCTATTTATATCTATGTATATTCCTCTCTATCCCCACCCTCGTGCAATCTGCATGACGCCCATTCCACCCATATGTGGCATCCGTTAAGAGGAGCTAGACCAGGGGAAGACTCAGGGCAGAACTGGGTGTCCGTCGTAGCTGCACGGAAGGGAGAAGGAAGCTCGAGCCGCCGATGATCGCCTTCATGACGAACCAGGTTATCTCTATTATTTTTGTTGTTAGTTACCACCTATACATGGATACCTACTTTTTAACTTTTTATTCTATTTTTTAGCTTCTACTTCTAGGACTACTTCTACTTCTAGGACTGCAAACATCCCCCTCATCAGACAGCAGAGAGGCAGGAATGGCCCAGGACACATTTCCCCTCATATTGTACACCTAGATGATAGATATACAGAAAGCTCCGTGGAAGTTCGTCTGAGTTTTGAACATTTGGAGTCCTAAGACTGTACGTGGTGTGTCTGTCCTGTACAATCGTGAGCAAAGGACACCCACCGGCCACGAGAAGAGGACGAGAGCTGTATAAACCGTCTATTAAAAAAGCAAGATATTTTTCCTGAAGGGCCCATGCACATGTACATGTGCAGGTACACGTGCTTACTACGTATGTTGAAGTCTAGGAGCTATTTATGAATCTACGCAGTAGATAGATAACTATCAGACTCAATTTACCATCTGATTCAGCTAAATATGAACTTAAAAAGCGACAATCCTTCTACGTAAAGTCATAACAACCCAGCAACTGCGTCCCCAATTCCCGCTCACGAAGCACCACAACCCGCTCATCATCAAATCCCACCCACCCCCTCATTCGTGCCGCCAACGCCAGCTCCCTCGACACATCCTGCAGCGCAAGCCCTAGTCCATCCCCGCGCCGCTCAATGGCTTCAGAAACTAGCTCCAAAGGTTGCTGTAACCGCCGTCTTTTCCACCGCCCCGTATCCGCATCCGCATCCGCATCCGCACTGGTTTCGTCGTTTCCATTTCCATTACGATTTTCATTCTCAGCGCTGATCTGAACACTACTATCTCTGCGCACCATCCGCGCCGAGGGAAACGACGACGATATCATATCCTCCAGTTCCCAAATACGAATCTCGCCACCGCGCGAGCTGACGGAGACTGCCCTCCCACGCTCACTCACCTGCACGCCAGATACCGAGGACGTGTGCCCCCAGAGCCGACGCCCCGTTTTGATCATGAGCGCGTCAGCGGTGGAGACGACGAGGTACATCGTCAACGTGTTGTCCGCGTGGGAGGTGAGGAGGTATGGATGGCTGTATGAGATCGAGGTGGGCGGTTGTGTGTATGAGAGACATGGGCTAAGGGGCGCGGAGGAAGTACTGATGACGATGGAGTCATTTTTACCGCTGTTTCTATGGATATTATGGCGCGTTTTGCCGTTGCCTCTGTTATTTAGTATTTTTATTGTCGGGGAATTAAAGGGGCTGGCGCAGAATTGGAGATCGACCGTGGTTGCGAGCCGGCTTCCTAGGTTTTCACCATCATGGTTTAGTCGGAGTTCCTGCAGCCCAACTGACCATCCGCAACCTATTCGGGGGAAGCTATATACTATGGATGCAATGATTTCGGTAGCTAATGACCGGATGGAGAGCGAAAGTGGTGCGTATATATTGTGGGCTTTAAGGGAGGCGATTAGCGTTGGCGATTTCATCGTTTGTTCTTGGACTTCCCCCTTCCCCTTTGCAAAAGCACAAAATCGGTAGAGAGACACTGTTTGGTTCTGGGATAGTGCAAAGAGATACGAGGATGATGATGCAAGAGCAGTAATGGCGCCATTCGATGATGCGGGATGTGAGTAGCGGAAATGGAAACGCGCACTGTCGCAGCTTAAAGAATATACGCTGTAACTCCCATCCTCGAATCCAACAATGACTTCGAAATCGCCATGGGGGCCATCCTCTGCCGTCACGGAAATCGCCGTGGGTGCGCTGCAGGAGCCCTTCCCTTCCCTCATATCAGAAAACGACAGCTTAGCCAGACACAGTTTCGTGTCTCCAGTAGTCCACGCGCGAAGCCCATTACCCGCATCGGCTGTGAACACTACCCCTTTGCATAGTTTCACTAACACCGGCGGGACCGACGGTTGTGCGACCTCGACTTCAGTGACCCGGCAAGACCCTTTGGACCAGTTATGCCGCAAACGATACTGTTTCTTCCAATCCGTATTTTCTAGATTCGTAGCTAAATGTTCATGGCCAATCCACCTCGACGGCCTTGGGGTATATCCAATAGGCCTGGGCGTGGTGCTGGAGGCGAGGCCCGAGTCCTTAAGATGACGAATACGGCGGGCTCGAGGCCATACCCAGCGCGAGTAGTATTTCTGCTTCCATAATTCCGAATCGCCGGCGAGTCCATGGAATCGATGTGATAATCTGGTGCGGGTTTTCAAAACGCAAGTGTTAGGATGATCATTACCAAGATGGACAGAACATGGTATAAATAGGTAGAGCGTACCTCTGGCATATACTCAGCGACTGAGTAGGCAGGAAACTCAGGATATGAAGTATGAGCTCATCGCTCAGTCCTGATAGAAGATCCTTCTTTCGAGAATCGTCAGCACGCACTCGCTTCTCCGGCGGCGCATTTGCTGTTTGGACGTCGTCAAGGCGACGTTTCGACATTTTACGGGGACGAAAAGGAATTCAAATAATCGTTAATCCATAAAAAAGACAGGCTACCAATACATATATCGATTCACTGTCTGACTGGGTGCGATGGTGCTGGAAGTTGGTTTTGGCGAGCGCCTCTTATCGGCGCAGACTTATCGCCACGTGATATCGTTCTGGTTGCACGCGCTCCAAGCGCGTCTTTCGGGCTCCCTCCGAAAACAGTGCACCACCACCGTGGAACGGGGGTTGGTCTAATTGCTTTAAGTCCCAGTGCGTTGCAATATTCTTAATACGTTTTCTGGGGACCAACTATTCCCCAGGCGCCCTAACAGCTGGGAGTTATGATCACCTCCATTATTCGCTATTGTCTCTGAGAAAGCCCCAATGGAGGGAGGTGATTTCAGCAATCTTGCAGAGCAGGTTGGCGGCCTCATCAACCAATGTCGACAATGGAAGCAAGAGAATGTGGAGCTGGCAACAAAGCTCGAAGAGCATGCGAAGCAGATTAAAGTTTTGGAAACGGAGAATTCAGACTTGCAACGACAGCTCGAAGCTATTGAAACGACTGACACTGACTCTGTTGATGAAGTAGAGAAAAGGCTACTCGAAAACAGACAGCAATATGCTCCACATTCGGTTATTCATGATCTCGGGGGTACAGCAGAGAAACCTGAAACGATTTCTTACGAACATTATGCGAGTCTAGCGAAGCGCTATGAGCAACTTTTTCAAGAAAATGCTAGCCTAATTGAATCCTTCTTCACAGTGAAGAAGAAGCTGAGGAGTTGCAAAAGCAAGGTCAATTTGTGGAACAAATGCTTCGAACGCGATACATTTGATGTTTACGTTCATGGGAAAAAGACTGTTTTTCGGAGGGACAATACAGTTGCGGCTCATCGCCCAGTGAGACACCATCGTCCTGGACAGAATGAAGCCGTATCTACATCCGGTATATCTACACTTGGATCTCCGGGTCAAATACGCCAACCCCACATGCATGAAAACGGTCTGGTCGAGGAGAATACGGCCATTGGAACATTGGAAAAGGCGCGAGAACCCCAATTACCCACCCTACCCAGTCCAAACACCCGAGCGGGAAGCGTTACTGGAGAGTCACTTCAGCAGCATTCCTCAGAGCTGAGCTCCTCGGATATAATGTCAACCCAAACACAAGATCCCCGATACGCTGTCGAGCCGCATATATTTCCAAGTTCTCCCCCCGTCGAGACCCCGATTTTCGTTTCGTCAAGGCCAGTTAAGGGGAGGGGGAGGGGAAATCAACATCCAGTGTTGAATAATGCCGCAGGCCTCCACGAGACTGGCAGTTTTACCACACCTGTTACTGTGAAAAGCGAGCCTACGTCAAGTAGCCCTCTTGAGAGGACCCATAGGACAAACAATAATAACGATATCGAGGGGGATAGCGACGATGACTGTTTAGATCTGAGTACCCGCGAAAAAGGCAAATTTGATTTTATACCAAGGGACCATGCTGATAGTCCACCTGCTCAACAATCAGACAATCGTTTTCCTGCCTTTGATGAGCGAGAAAATGTCAGAATAAAGCCACCAAATTTGGATCAGCGGCCATTAGCGGGAACCAAGCGCCGCTTAGCCCTTCAGCCGGTGAATGCCAATGTTCCTTCTATTCAACAAGGAGACGGGCATACCCCGAATCAAGGGGCCAAACGAAGACGGTATGAACCTAGAGGTGCTGAGCCAGTGCATTTAGTGGCAGAAGATGGAGAAGAAGCGAGTTGTCAGAGAGCGAATACGGGTCTTCATACTGGAAAACTGCACACGATCTCTAAAATTGAGATATCGAAATCCCCTGCTGCTGGTCGCCTCGAAGATCTTCTAGAAGGTGCGCCACGGCCACGACCAATACTGGCCTCCCCCTTTCGAAACCCTGAGGTTTCGGATAACTCACCCCTTGGAACCCCAAGTAAGATTTCGGCAAGGTCCATCACTCCCCGGACTGCTCGGCCGCAGGGTATCGAGAAGAGGGCCCGATCCGGGCGACAGCCCCCTCCTCCAACTTCGCGGAGTTTACGCAGTTCTGCCGGACCCCATCAGCCTCGAGCCGACGACGAGGTGGCACCAGAAGATGAACCATTTCGAGCTAGACCTCTTCATCGCCTCGGATTCGAACATTTCAAACTCAACCCAGAAAGAAACCAGGGACTTGATTATGCATTCGATGAGGTAGTTCGCAGGAAGGACCTGAGGAAATGCCTCCCGGGCTGCATCCGCCCACAATGCTGTGGGAAAGGTTTCCGCGCCATGGCAGAGCTCAAGGGATTCGGGACAGCCGGTAATAACGATGTATCTCTGGAGGATTTAGACCAGGAGGACCGACAAGTTCTGGATGAATACCTGGGCGACAATAGAAACGTCTTAGAGACAATGACGGAAAAAGAGCTGCGGGAGTTGCTTCTTGATGCGCGAACGAGACATCTTGCCAATCAGTTTGGAAAACACCGACACGTTCATGAACGAGGGCGTTCGCCGCCTGGGTTCTGGCGTACGGATATGCCTAGTACGCAAGAGCTGGAGCGTGATCGGGAAGAGGCGAGGATGGCTGAGCAGGAGAAGCTGGCGGAAAGATACAAGGAGGCGATGCGGCCAGGGGGTTTGTGGAAGTTTGCTGATGAATAAGTGAGTTGTGAAGTGCATCTATATACATATGTAATGGCTACATCCGGCTGTTTGCTATCCATATTGTTACTGGGGCATTTATTATAATAAGGAAAACACCGTTAATTATAAAGTACATCTAAATTTTAACTACTACCTACGGTGGTCTTCATTCAGTTTTGAGGTGAAAACCGAACCTGTTTGGAGAATCTAAGGTTTCTGATACCTTGTCTGCGCTGGAAAGCTCTCCGAATGCCTCGGCACCCAACCTGTTGATAGCGCGTCACGTGGAATCCCTCTCCGCTGCCGATCAACCACCCGCAACCAACACTACTCGACAACCACCCTTTTGGCAGATCCGACAGTGTCTGCCTTGACGCTTCACTGTCATATCGCGATGGAGCCCTTAAACAAGGACCGCAGTCGATTCCCAGCGGCTCTATCTCATCCGAGGAAACTGAAAGGACTGTATGAAGAATTTGTAACCAAAAATTCCAGCTCCATCAGCCAAATCGAATCCACCCTCCGATCCTTGTCATACATCATTCCAGGTATGGGCCCAGTATCCTTTCTGTTGTTGCGCGGATGCGCGGATGGGTCTGTGTTCTCGAACGTTGGCTAACCTGTAATTTTCTCTACTAGGACGTTTTCGAGAATCTGAGCTTGCTTCTGAGTCCCGTACGCCACCCCCCCCCTTTATGCACCAGGCTCACGAACTATGAGCGCATTTGGCAAACTAACGTCATATAGTTCATTCTGGGGTTCAGCTTCTATCGTTATACCATGATTCCCTCGTTTCAAGAGTTATTTCCCGGCTTCCTGCGACCATCACCCGTCCTAACCCTACTCCACATGCGCGATATACTAAATATTGGTCTTCGCGCTCCTCACTTTACCAACGGGTAGCCTTGACCTTACAGATGATTCAATATACAGAATTACTCTGGGAAATGATAGCCCGCCGTCGTGGAGAAAAAATCCGCTGGCGCGTGATCGTTTTTATCGAGGGCGTGAAGGCATTATGTCGATTGATATTACTCCGTCTCACGAACTCTAGACCATTGGTTTCTCCACCTTTACCGGAGAGGGAGGTAGATCCAAGGAGCCCTGAGGAAGAAGAAGAGAGTAATAACCTGTGGGATGATAAGTCGTCCCTTCATAGCGAAAGCGGATCAGCTTCAGACTTAAGTTGGACGATGCCAAGGACAGGCCTATCGCTACCGACTTTGCCGGATGTTGGCGACATTTCAAATTATCTGATATCTAGAGTCCTTACAGCCGATGATATAAAGCCTCCGAAAAGTCTTCTTCATCGAGTTACCGGGCAGGGCCAACTCGCTGAGGTGCTGTATATCATTCGCCCACTGATCTACGCGCTGGCCCTCCAGAAATGGCGCAACAATAAGAAGAGCTGGACTCCATGGCTTATTGGCTTTGGCATGGAGTATGGATGCAGACAACTTGCGAAGAAGGATTTCCGAGAAAGAGTTGCAGGCGGTTTACGGGCCTTGACGGCTCTAGAGAAGGAGGAGCTTCGGAAACGGGGTTGGGCAATGGGCTGGTGGGTGATGAGGGGAGCGTTTTATGAAAATATTACGAAGTACGTTCTGGTCTTGTTCAATTCCTTATGCGCCACTGAGTGTGAAATTGTTTACGGATGCTAACCATATTGTGTGCGTAGGGTTTGGCTGCAAAGTTTCGCTAAGAGACTAGAAGGCAAGCCATTAATTGGATTGATCGGAGGTATTGTGGAAGACTACCAATATCTCTGGGATACTTATTACTTCCCAACAGCCACTCTCTGATCCGAGAATCTTTCCCTTTGTTATTCAAGAGTCTGAGGTTTCAACTTCCTAGTTTATGGCAATTCCCCTTTTGTTTTGGTTTATTATAGAGAACGGGCTACGTGTGTATTATAGGGGAGCATTACAATGTGCGGGATGCATCATTTCTTTTTCGTTTTAATGGAGAGGCAAACCTAAAAGGGTTCCTCCGTTATAATTTGTCATTATATCGCCATTTTAAAGCGATAATAGAGTATTAATGGGATATCAAATTTTTTGAGCGTTTTCAAAATATCTCCTGAGGCCTTTGGCCGTACCAATCTCGTAACTCGTCATTTTCCTCATTATTCCCAGCCCTAGTTGCCGAAATTGAAAAGAAATTAGTTAACCGTTGCGCCTCCTCGTCTTCCTCAACAGGCCAGTCCACTCTGACCCCTGTTTTTGATTCGAGTAGTTCCCTCGCAGTCCCCCAACTAAATCGACATTCATACCCCCATCCAAATAATGTATCCATATCATTCTTGAGCCATGAAACACATTTGGAATCAGAAGGATAGCCGCTACCCCAGCCCTCAGTCGCGCTGTCTTGCTTCACGGTATCCCGCTGTTTCAACAGAGCCTCATAACATATCTCCAACGCCACGTCCCTCGTAACTTTTGCGCAGATACTCGCTGCACTGACAGAGGGATACAGCGAATCCGCCTTCTTGGCCACCGTAATCTTTAGCGAGGGGAATACCCGCTCCAACTTCCTTTGGTATGTTTCTGGATTCCCAATAGTGTCGATATATACCTCTCTCACGTTAACTCCCTTCTCCTCGACAATACAGCGAATAAGCTCTGTTGTTGCATCCATGGCCTGTGCGTTGAGATTATAGTTTCTTGTGCGAGGTCGAAGCATGCCTGCAGATATGTCTCGTGCTGACATCACCTTGACCCCCCAGCCGCAGGATGTGCTCAAAGAGTTGTCGGGGCTACAGAGGAGGTGCATGAGGTTTGATCGGACGGCGGGAGTGAGCACTTTGCTATCATCGAAGTGATGCTCTTCTGCTAATAGGGAGTGGTGGAGTGATAGTGGGAGGTAGAATGCGCTGTAAACCATGGGGCCCAGAACGGGGCCCCTGCCAGCTTCGTCAACACCGAGAACGCATGGGGTTGGTTCAATTGAGTCTTTTGAGGATGTTAAGGGTGTTGTTGACGGGGTTATGACTGGCGGACACGGTGAGTAATGTGTGTATGAATCTCCAGCTAGGAGGGTAGAAGCGTGTATTGATGGCGGTATAAAGGGTACGCTGCTGGGCGAATCCTGACTATCCATTGAGGAAGGTGAGGAATGAGGCGATGGTGTTTATTCCTGTTGTATGGCTGGTATTCAGGGCTCTTTTTACTTCGCCAATGTGTGTCTTTATCATAGGTCAGTGATCCGTATACTCCGTTCATTGTACAGAGTACAGAGTAAAAGGAGACGTGACGTTGCTTAGCTAAATAACACGCGTCCCCCAGACCGGGATTAGTGCCGTTTATTCGCGTTGGCTCTATTACGGCATTATGCTCCCCTCCCACGGCGCACCAACAAGGCCCAGCAGCACCATATACAACAACAACAACGACGCAGGGGAATATATATCTGTATTGAGCGGAGCCCTTTCACTTTCATTGTCGCTGCCGAATATCTCCTGCTTCTTGGGCCATCGCCGCTGATCGCGGACATATTATGCTTTCCCGACTTTAAATCTTCAACAAACCATTACAATTCTGCAATATGCCACCTCGAGGACTTGCAAAAGCTCGCGACTTCGACTACTCCAATGTGGGTAAGGCTGGAAGGTAAGTACTTGAATTCTCGAGATTCGAAGCTGGATTGCCATTGCGGGAATGCGCGCAAACTGCGACAATATTTACTAAGGTTTTGGTATCTTCCTATTAGGCGCACGGGCATTACCTTAAAGGAAGGGAAACTCGATGAACATGGCATGGAAGAGATTGAGGGGATGTTCTCATCGCCGGAGAAATCCCCAGTTAGGACTAATGGCCATGGCTACGGAAACGATACCCTAAACTCAGAGGATATGGAAACCGGAGATAGTACGTTCCCCTCCCCATCCCCCTCCTCAACAAACGCAGAGGGTTCACTAGGGTTTAATAACGTTTGCTGTGCAAAGATGGATCCTATATACTCATTTCACTCTAGGTAGCATCCCGGAACCGGCTGACGTACTTTCAGGCCGACGTGTGCAACGAAATCCCTTGCTTTTGCCTCCTCGATCGCGCTCCCCGATGAAATCAAACATGTCCGGTTCCCCGAGAAGAACTCCAGGGATCCGGTCGTCCTCTGTTGCCCATTATGGCCCATCCTCCAGCCCTATTTCTGCACGGCCATCAGCCAAGCGTGCTCTTGACTTTTCTCATGCGCCACGCTTGGCCAGGTCGCCTCCCGATATGCCTTTAGAAGCTGACGAACCTGCGGACTTCTCGGATGACGGCAATCATTTAATGGATGATGAAGCGGAGGATACCCACTTTGCAGAGTCGCACGGAGATTATCACGAAGGCTACGATAATGTAGATGGAGACTCACCAAACCCTCAGAATCAAGATGATGACGACGATGAGAATGACGCACCAGTTGAGGACCCAGAGGACCCAGAGGATACCGGAAGCGAACCTTCACCTTCAATAATTGCGAAAACGGTGGGGAGGAAGCGCAAGAATGCTCAATCAAAACCCAAATCTTCAACCAGGACACAACAAGAACGTGAAGCGGATTCGGAGCCAGCCCCTAATGCATCAGCTAAGCCCGCACCAAAACGACGAGGAAGAAAACCCAAAGCCGCAACTACAGAAGTAGATCATGATGTCGAGGAGGACGCAGATGGCTTCAGAGCACCCAAGAGAGCGAAAACAAGTGGTTCAAAGGGACGATCCAACCTTCATATGTCCGTCGAACAAGAACAGGAGCTAAATTCAGTTGTGGAGAACATCACAAACCGAAATGGACCACTGAAAAACCGAAGTTTATATATACTTAAAAGAGAAACGCCCTCAGATCAATCCGCAAGGCATACCCGCTCTGGTCGGGTATCAGTACGCCCACTTGCGTATTGGCGCAACGAACGGTGTGTGTATGGAGATGGGTCTGCGGAAGTTGGACAACGCTTCCCATTATCGACGATTAAAGAAATCATTCGAACAGAAGAGCTGGATACGAGAGTAGACAGGAAAGGGAAACAGTCATCCAAGAAGAAATCTAAATCCAAGTCCAAATCCAAAAGGTCTAAGGACGACCCATCTGATGATGAGGATGAGATAGATAACGCTGAGCCATGGGAAACGGAAGAAGGGGTGTTTTACGGTCCAGTAAAGAAGTGGGATCCAAAAACCCAGAGCGCCACGCAGGAAGAGGAAATGATAGGTGTGTTGCCTCCGTTTGAAATAGCTTCAATGGAAGGGCTACTTTTACTAAATTTTGGGTATAGATGTTGCCTTTGCTCCTTCTGCAATAGAAACGCATGAAGTGAAGGATTCCACATTCCGATTCGCGAAAATACTCAACAACGTTTTTCTAGGTTCTGGATTTGTTGATATGCCCCCTGGCGCTGTTAAAAGACAAAAGAACTCTAAGAAAATGCACATGGTTTTTTTTGTCTACCACGGCCGAATACGGGTTGATGTGTCAGGACTTCAATTCAGCGCTGGAAAGGGGTGCGTTTTTCAAGTTCCCCGAGGTTAGTATCCGCAACATTTTTCTTCACGTTCCTGTTTCCTCCACCTTCTACTATTCTTGCCAGTCAATTTTGCTACCATTGTAAATCGCAATATTAACTTCTGACATTGTTGACGTGGGGATTATAGGAAATAATTATAGTTTTGCCAATGATTATGACAAACCCGCTGCGCTCTTCTTTACCCAGGGGTGTGTTCCCCAGAACAAGGAGGGTGAGAGTGATAGTGCCGAGCCCACTTCTGTACCTGTAGAAGCACCTGTGCAGGCACCGGCTGGTGCAAAGAGAGGTAGACCGAGGCAGCATTGAGCGCGCTTTTATTTCGGTGATTGTTGGTCTCTAGTTAGTAATCAAGTGGTTGTTGGTATGGTTATGGGTGGATGTGCTTGCTCACCCTATTATTTTTCTTACCTCAGTTCAGCGGATACTCGGGGGTCGCATTCTATGTCGCTCGGGGTGTGCGGAGTACTCTCTACGCTCTAGCTTGACGCTGCATTTATGTCTGGCGTTTTGGTTGGCATTGTGCATTTCAGCAGGTTGTTGAGATCTCATGCCTTGTCGGAGAAGGTATATTTCGCGGCATAATTTATTATATTCTATTGAGAGTGTATATTTTTACCTGGTGTATCATCGAAAGAGCGTGTATTTGCTTTGATATCTTTATATCCACGTATATTCCCCTAAAGCTGAGAGCAAGTATTCGACCCTGCTGTGTGGTTTCTTAATCAGCGATCTCAATCACATGACCGTGTGTTGCTGCGGCCCGAGCACCAAATCCCAACCACTCATCCAAAACTATCGTGAGGGGTTCAGACAAACGACCACTCCTCCTACGAACAACATCCGGGGGGCTGGATGTATCAGTACATGGGTATTTTCAAGTGTGTGCTATGAGCCAGTTATCTATCTGGAATCTCCATACCTAGTTGGCGTGAAGAGATTCCTCTTTTACAGTGACGTCGTTTGGTTTTGCTCGAATTTCCAGGATTCCAGAAGAAAAGAGCCTGGTGAGAACATCAATTCCTTTCAGGCACCAAAGGACCCGTTTATTGTGTGGATGAGCCTTGTTCACAAACAAAGAATGGAAAAGAGAGCTCCGTGACAGGCCCCTTCGATTCTCAAGGTTCTCGACTCCCCCTACTCTCGCCCTGGCGGTCCAATGGCGTCCAACCGTTCACCGCCTTTGGAGCATATGAGAACTAAGGCCAACTCACCAAGAATACCAAGGAGAGAGGCCAGGACGTGCAGCAGCGCACAAAACAGTATTTGGCTGATTTTAACAAAATTCCTTCCCACGAGTTAAGGGTGCAATTGGCCTTCCAAAACCCTTTCCCGCCTCAACCGTGATCAGCGGTATCACGCATATGTATGTCTAAGGGTTGACCGCTCTCGCCTTTTGGTTCTCTTCATCGCTCGGTCTCTGCGTAAGAAACCGCCTCACGGTAATTGAATAGCGTGGGACTGTGGATCAGGTTCGGTTATGTACTATACCGATCCTGCATGGCTTCGTTGGGCATCTATTATTATTCAAAACCCTACATACATGCCGTTCAAATTTTCACATCATCTCTGTCCCGGGAAAGCCAGTTCATGCCTCATTATTTGTTGTTATTATTTTTTACGAGGGCTTGGTCCACCGCCGCCGCTCAAGAAAAAGAAAAAGCATGTTGCTAGCTCTCAAGTAGCATTTACATGTGCATGAGTAGACTGGTGCAGCCTCACTATGGTAATGATGCATACTTTTAAACAAAAAATGGGAGGGCGGACAAAAGTTGCCGATATCTTGAAATTGTCGAGCTTTGGATGATGAGCTGGATTAAAGATACAGGCTCCTTTTTTCCCCTTCCGAGCCTTTCCACCCAATCCTCCGAGGTGGACATGTCGGAAATCCAACAGACGGGATGCATGTTCCCCCTGTTCTGGTTCATATTCCCTGTTTCCTGACGAATTGAGAGTCAGGTTCCAAAAGCGTGGCACCATCAACGCACTTTGACAACTAACAAGGTTGTTTTCGAGTGCGCTAGACCTTACGCTGGTGGGATGGCGCGAACTGCTGTCATATGAAAAATGGACTGGTGAAAGTTCGCTCTGTTCTGTCAAGGCTGTATGGAGAGCATCCTCAACGTGGACACGGTGGCGGAGCGGATGTCAGAAGGAATTTGCTTCCGCATCGTTGAGACTGGTGACAACGTATCGGGGATTCCACATTTTAACCTTCATGGTTCGTGCTTTCACGTCTGCAAACACTTTTTGGCTAGCTATGGTGTTCGCTGGGGCGATCATCAACATCATCCTCCACCTCATCCGCTTCCACCCCCGCTCGAGGGATGATGTCAAGTTTTTTTCGGTTCGTGGAATCATGGATACTTTGATTTTGCCGCATTTGATTTGACGCCCTCCGTTCTCGCAATGCTCGTCTAGCACTATCCGGAAACCAACTGCGTGATTTGTCCACCTCATCACGAATGAATTTGTCACTTTTATTCCCAAGCCCCCCAAAAAGCCTGCAGGGTTGGCCTGCACCAGGAAAGAAGCCTCGTCTTGACATGCACAAACAAGTCAGCAAACCGCAATGGCTGCCTCCTGCCGTTCCCAAAATATTGGTTCGCCCATCGGATGATGACGTCTCGACACTCCACGTTCCCCAGGCTTGTATCAAAGTTCTTTCTCTTGGTGGAAACGTGGACTCTAACCAAAGGTGGGCTCGTTCAACTCTTTTACGACCATGGCAGTTTGGAAATTCTGGAGTAGAAATATTTTGCGATTGCGACTGTTATAATATTTCATATTCCTCTGATGGTAATATATAACATGTTGCAAATTGTAGCTTTATGTTTTATTATTACTATTATTATTACTTCGTTGACATTCCGCTCCGTTGAAAATTTGCTTTAAAAACTACTCTTGATATTAATAGTACTATCAAGCCGATAATGACAGCAATAAGAGGCGTGGCAGGGTGATCTTCTATCATGGTCAGCTGGTTCAAAATATATTTGCCACCGACGAATTCCTCTGGAATCCTCAGCAGCCATTCATTCATTGCCAGTGCTCCACTGGTTCGTCAGGTGCTGGGTTACCGTCGACGGTGGTCATGCTCTACATAAGCATGAGCTTCTACAAATGCACCCTAGGACGGGACAGGCCAATGACGCTGCACAGTAAACATTCCCTTCCTTCAGGGCACCATACGTCGGAGGCACCTCCCTCCACCTCTCATTCCAGCTGCGAATTCTTTTCCCTCAACACAAGAGGTATTTCTGTCGGGCGTCTACCGCCCCTTGACCAAGGTGATTGAACTGGAAGGAGGCGGAAATCAAAATGACCATAGTGAATTATTCGGCCCTATATCTGCCCGAATAATCATACCCTATGGATTGTGCAGACCCCTTTGGGCCAAACGTTGCTGAACCCTATTAATACAAGGGATATATAATCATAAATGTGAAGCCCCTTATTCATTGGGGAATACTGCCTCACCTCCCAGGTAATCACAGCCAAAAATAACTCCAACGACAGAAACGAGCCATCAATGATGAATCCATGCTGCCAACAGGAGGAAATCCGCCCAATCAAGTCAAGACCATGTACATGTACATACATATCCTTCTTTCGGCCTGAAACACCGGTGCCCTTCACAATCGTTACAAAGGCAACCCCTGAAGACAAAAAAATTCCATAAGTGTAGATACTATATTGCGGTATGGTATATACATAATAACGAGGCGAGAGTGACGAGAAGTCTAGATCCGTCATCCTTGGCTCGAATTCGACGAGGGATCGATCATATTGGTTTTTTCTGGTTTAAATAATAATAGTATCGATTCTAGCCCCTTTATAATCGCAACAATTGGTTGGAAATCCGACGGGGTTTTTTTAGGATGATACGGAGGAAATCAGGAAAATAATAAAAAATAAATAAAACAAAAATAAAATAAAAAAGAATCGACCGACGCAGGACTCGAACCTGCAATCTTCCGCAGACTGGAAAGTCGGACGTGAATCCGGTGAACCGGAAACGGATGCGTTAGCCATTACGCCAGCCGGCCAGTGATGTTGGGTTTTCTGGGGAAGTGTGCGCACACTAAGTTAAGCTGTGGTGGAGATATTGTAGTTAGGTTAGGTAAGTTAGCAATTAACCGAGGTAACTAATCTATCTAGCCTAGTTCGCCAGATCCCGGGCCCCATGCCAACCTTATGCTGGCTGAACCTTGGTACGATCCGGGCTGGGCGGTGGCTGGATTGGCCGAGGCTACGCTACGGTAGGGCTTAATTAACTATTTAAAGCCAACATCATCAAGATATATCATATTGCAATTTACAGATATTTCTCTGATAATATCAATGAATGATATCACAACTACAGTTCTCCCCTGGTCTAGATTGTGATTCTGCTAAGATATTATTTGTCCCAAACTGGTTCATTCTCAACACCTCCAGCAGGAGGATAACTTTGCAACATCACCATTCTGCAGGAGACCATTTCAACATATCATTCATTTATCTCTTTACTTACTTTTGTGTTTATTTTGCCACTTCAAAAGCGCAGATATATACGACATTGATCAACTGGCCTCAAGGAGTTTTTGCATAGTCAATATAACATATTCTTAAATGATATTACTTACTCCCATTGAGCAGCACAATTCCTCGATCTTTTTGATACAGGCATGTATTTCTTGATCCAGCACGGAGTTCTAACTGAACGATATTAGCGTTCCTATACAGTACAACCCGTGTTTAGATAGAATCATCCCCAGCAGTTCTTCTTTTATAAAAAAATAGAAAACCCTGCTGAGAAAGATGAAGTCCCCGAGCAAGGATCGCAGATGCATTCCAAACGAACATGTGGCCCCCTTCCGCTCAATCATTATCTGCCATTAATATTTTCTCCATGTAATACCATACCGGATGACATGTAGTTCGTTCCAGATGGCATATATTGGGGCTCCTCATTCAAACTGCCAACATTCTGCCTCTCTCTAAATCTTGTCTGGGTCCTTCAAAATCGTTCCTGACTTCAATCATCAACTTTTGCTTGATCCTATTGCTTGTTAGCGTGATTCAGCTGCTGAGTGGTTGCTTTGACATTTAGCTTTCATGGACGCGTCTGGAGGTTGTGCTATGTTACATGTACATAGAAGAGCTGGGGAAGAATAGTTCACAAAAGCTTTTCAGTTAACATCCCTTGTGTAATCTATAATGAGGTTGTATAGATGTGGGGGTGGTTCGTGAACTGATCTTGTTTGGTGATTCATATTCCTTTGAGTCTACTATTGCATATTAATAAGTAACTAATTAATATAGTTATGATTCAATCTGATCAAACTACATTGTTACCTCTGAATAATTCATGTTGTTATTATTTTGTTAATTTTTATTTGCATTTAATTTAATCATTTTTCATGTCCCTGTGTTAAGTTAGTTACTTGTCGGTGTCAAATTTGATACACTTCTTTTCCTTCTTTCACCAATTCACAGCCAAGCCCCTGCGCGGGTCACAACCAGGTCGTCACCAAGCAATCCCGTTGTCCAAGCCAAGTCCGGGAACAGCTAACTAGTTAACTAGCTAGAGTCAAATGAAGAAAAAAGATCACGAACAAGCATCCATCGCGCGATATCAGGCAGCGCCATTATTGTTTTTGGGCCGTGTCCCGCGCCCGGAATCTCCAGCGGACTAAATTCTAATCAGGCGATATAAAACTTTTCGGTGGGCAAAGGGAGTAGGGAACTCGGGCAATTGAAAATTCACTATGGCCCAAGTAGCTGCTGTCAAGCAATCATTTAACTTATGTAACTATGCCATTGTGTCATGGGGACGTCCCGAAGACTCACAGATAACCGGGGCGTTCGCTGTCGTCGGCTGTTGGTTGCAACACGGCGGTCATCCCCAGCACGCCCGCCAATCATCAACAATGCTGCACAGTTCGACCCGAGCGGGAGTCACTAACGGACTATCAGGTTGCGAAAGGCTTTCTTCTCCAGCCCTGCACCCGCGATGGAGCGGTTCGTCAGCCGCATGAACGCTTCTTGGGTAGTGTGATAGGGAGAACGCTGGGGCGAGGGCGGGAAACAGCACGAATAAAAGAGCGCAGCAATCCGGGAACGGAAGATGTGTCTCATCTAGCCAGCCGGCCTTCGTTGCCCAAGTTTTTTGCGTTTGCGGTTCCTTCCAGCAGTTCCGTGATGATTTGCATGAACTGCATTGGCGAACTGCTTTTGGGGACGGACTAACGATGTGTAAACAGCCACCAGCGCCCATACACAGCCGCAACGCCCGGGGTTTCTCCCAGCTGCATCCAGGAGGTAGTTCTTTAAGGGATTGGCCGGAGCGATTTTCACCCAACGTGAGATGAACTAAGGCAACTTTATTTTCGGGCTTTGTTCACCTTATACTTCCTGCCTTCATCACGGCCCAAGCCTGGGATACAGTCGCCTCTTCGAAGTCAGGAGAACGTCTTTCCCACTCATTTTTTGAACAATCGGAATTTTTTTTTTTTTTTTTTTACACCATGCAGCAGTTATAATCCCTTGGGGTAGTGGGCGGGCAAGATTACTACTGGCAGAGAAGTCAACATTTTACATGCTTTTTGGGCATGCGTATTTACACTCCAGTTGGGCAAACAAAATTTCAGACCACTAGACGGCAGATTTCTCCTAAATTCGGGCGCTTTGTTGATGTCATTTCAGCTCGAAGTGGCAGAGGGGTTTGCGCATGGGGGATGGGGTGTCCTGCATTTATTTCTCGGCGATTGAACCATCTTGAGGCATGGGCAATCGAAGATCGATTTATGTGAAGTAAAAATGAAGAATGTAGCGGTGACTTCACCGCTTTCGACCACTCCCTCCTGTCCATACTTAATACATTATGTATCACATTGATAGCCCTTTTCTCTATCCTTAGGGGGTTTTTACCTTTGCGTAGGAAGGAAGAACCCCGCTGATATTACAACAGCGAAGATCATGCAAAATTAATAATATACATACTCTGTGCATACAATCATATAAAAATGATGATATGGGTGGCGTTTCAGAAGGAAAAAAAGAAAAGAAAAATTCCAAGACGTCGGGGCGATCTGCTGGCCGGATGTCGGCCTGATAGTTACTAGTTACTAGTTACACTACGAAGATAGTTAGTTACATGCCACATGGTCGTCGTCGCGAATATGCTGTGTTGCCTTCCAGACAATATGGGAAGAAGTGGAATAACCTGCAGTATAGTATGTATGGACGAATTTATTCCATCTGTTATTTACTCGGAGCCTCCGGCCGACGTGTAATTCAACAACAACGCCCAGCCAGACACACGGTTAGTGTCCCGGCTAACTCTCAGATAGTCAGATATTGCCCCCCCATGCTGATTGAAAGAATTCTTCCGCGCGCCCTGTTTGGGGGGGTTCAATCCCACATCGCCCCACGGATTGCTGATGATGATGGCCGGAGCGAGATAGATGATTATTAGCTGGTCGGCGGGAGATGCAACAGTTCGTGACAATCCATGACAATTCACTGGATTCCTATGCCAAATCCCTGCTGCATAGAATCCGTTCATTATCATTTCTTTTCATTTCTTTTTTCTTTTTCTTTTTCTTTTTTTTTTTTTTTTTTTAAATTTGCATTACAACTTTTTACGCGGTACTTTCAACCGCCTGAAATTGAATATGACCCCTCCCTCTCCATGAAACTCCCTAGACAAGGACCCAGAATATTTGAGTTAAGATCATACTCCAAGGGCAGCAGCACTGTTTTGGTTTCCCTCGTTTACAATGCCAACTAATCTAATATCAACTTTCAATAGTTGCGAAAAATCTAGCATTTCCCCTGTCGCGCAAGTTTTCCGCTTGTTAAGTAAGGTAAGTCTTCTCAAGGTTTATATGTATGAGATCCCTTGCAAGTGAGGCTTCTGATGGAGACGTTGGTGGCACAGTCCCTTGCATTGTGCGATGGTACACACGATTTATACTTCTACAGGGGCTACGACTACTACACCGGGCCCACACACCACACCGTGTGTCGTGGAGTGAACATTCGGGGATTTTTTTTTTTTTTTTTTTGGTTCATTTTTCTGCTCACCGCATGGATATATTCCCTGATACGTCGATTGGCCAAAATGAAAAAGGGACAGTCACTGAGCCAATTTCTTATTTGGGGGCTAGTTCACACTGTTTTCAAAGCGAAGGATATGTACACCGCAACATGTATGTCGGACATTATCATCTCTCATAAGAGTGTTCAGTGGGTGACCTGACCTACGGCTGAACATACGATTTGAGAACCCCTCCTTTTTTCTTTTTTAGGGTACAGACCATCTAATAATAGGTGTCATATTGCGCGTAGCCACGCTATCAATTGCGATCATCATAGATCATGCCCTCAGGTGAAGATGAAAATTCATAGAGAAATAGTAGAAATGCAATGGAAGAAAAACCCCATCTCATTTAATTGTGCCCCAGCTCTGCCGTTCGACTTCACCTCAGGGCATGGCAACTGGGTTCGACCTACCACGTCCTGTTCGCCGTTGCTCAAGATTCTTCACCGCATGCTCCATCCAGCGCAAAAGCAGGGAGGCACCATGTATTTGCATGTACTGTTCATGTACATGTACATGCAACGTACAAAGAGTAGAGAAATTCCTCATTGGCGGAATACTCTTTAATAGTCTTTCTAGACGCCTCATTCTCAATTTCATGGGGGCGGCTATCTACAGTACATATTCCCATAGCCGCGATGTCTTCTGGAGGACGAGTTTTAGCTGCGATCTGCGCTTGTTCGGCAGACACATGTAGAACATTGGAGCAACCTCGTTTAATGACCGTCTTGGTTGGTCCTAGTGAAGTGAAGACACGAAGGAAAGTCGTAATTTTGAGTTCGATGTTTTCCATTCCCTTCTCAAGCTGCCGAGAGGTTCATTATGATTGAGGATAGAAAGGGTGTTGAAAACGAGGTGCGCAAGGACCATCGCCGGTCTTATTATCGCTTTAGTTTTATACAAAACATGTGCTGTACCTGCGGCCGTGCAACTTGCAGGGTGATTCAACAGATTTGAAGCATAGCTAGATGCTTTGTACTCTGTATCACCAGCGGAGATATATAGTGTCCAGTGTAGCTGGTCTATCTATCTCCCTTTTTTCGTCTTGTCTTTCGCTTTTGAGAAACCATTTAACTAACGGCTGGAGCTGCCTGCCCTATGAGGATTCCGACTTTGTAGTAGAGATAATATACGTGTAGATACGCAAATTTATATAAAAGCTCAATGATAATAAGAAACAGACAGACAGAAAGAAAAACTTCAGACCGATCTTTTCTGAAGTCGTAGTACTAAAAGCTGACAACGTATTGAAATAGAGGTAGTTAACGTTAAGGGCAAATACTAAGCCAAAAAAAAAAAAAAAAAAAAAAAGGAACTAAATCGGGTTGTTCACTTGGATCAACCTAGTATCATGTCAATGCATGTCATGAACGCAGCCTTTGTGACTGTTGTTATTATTTACAGCCATTGGTTTACTAATAGTATTTAGGACGAAGTTTGCAATAAATGGTCAAATCTAGGAGATGTGCGGAGGGTTGATGATCTATCTCTCAAAATTTATATACAACTGGCAAGGTGAATCTCATCTCATATATCAAAGTATTTAACCAGACTGACTGCGCAGCCATCTTTTTCCTCCTTGTTCTCCTTCGCTTGCAGCCAAATCCTGGATTATTTAGATTAGTTAGCGTTTTGTGGTTTTTTGTTTTTGTTTTGTTTTGTGTTTTTTTTATTTTATTCTCCTCCCCTTGACCCCGCCAGTTATCCGGGCAGGATTGGGGAAATATCATGGTCTCTAGAGAAAAGCAGCTCATGAAATAAAAAAAAAAAAATAAAAAAAATACAGAAGGTAATTACACTTTACAAAATCTTTCACAAGAGAAAGGGAGAAGAAAGAAAAGTTCAGCAGCTGCATTATGTTCAGCAGACATGAGACGAACGTACGTGTCACCCCGGAATAAAACAAGCCAGTTTTATAATTTTTATTTCTTAAATTTTTAATACTTCCACTTTTTTTATTTATTATTTATTTTTGCATTCTTCCGGGTCTTTTTACACTGCTCATCGCGTGTGGCAGCAAAAGGTTAAAGCGTAACGAAGGCGAGTAGACTCGGACTTGGTTTCGAGCTTGCAATGATGTGCAAGGAACTTTGGTCCAGGTACGAAAGATGGACCAACCGAAAAGCAAGATAGGGAGAAAAAAAAGTAAAATTTACATGTGAAATGACTTAAAAATTTCCTTTCCTTAGAAAAAATAATAATTGAAAAATTCAAGAAAAAAAAATAATAATCATAATATGTCGTATATTTAGCTGCTTCGGAAAGGCCCAGCTTTAACAAGATGCTGATAGTTGATTGATGTCTTTAACCCTGGCTTGATCCCGCTCGTCCTTCTTTCTTTCAGTTCCTCCTTGACATATCCACCAACAACAGGAACATGTTCACTTGCCCTGTCTTTTGTTGCCTGCTTGTTTTCTCCCGCTATTATCCCCTTGCCACTCGTGACTCAACTATAAGGCACGCAACAACAGGTGGAAACTGACGCCTGCAAGTTCGTTCGTGGAGCGAAGGACGACGGTAGCCAGTGATCTTGTAACATCCCAGCTTTCCCAACCATTGGTCAAGGACCCCCAAAGCGGAAAATAAGGCAGCACTAGTTAGACCGACTCTCTTTCCCTCGCCCTTATTTTTTATTATTTCTTGTCAGGGAGCTTCCCACCCTTTCTAGATCAGAGCGGTACTGTACCACATTGGGACAGACGAAGCTTTTCCTTTCCTTGACCTGGGCCCTTTCCTTTGACCGTTCATCTAGCCTGGTTTCCGCCCTATTGCTGTCGCACCCACATGGCGTAGGAGCGGTGGCGGATGATCGACTTCATCAGGTTTAAATCAAACTTCGCCGATATATTTATTCTTGCTCGCGTGCTGTTCACCATCTTAGGAACCAGATTCTGGAATATCTGACCCATTTCATTTTCCTTCCCTTCAGGGAACTGGTTTTCGATTCCTATCGATCATCTTTTGGGGTTGTCTTCTACGTCTCCCCTTCCTCCTGCCGCCAAACAGACACCGTGGCTGGATCGAGTGGCAAGTATAGTTTTCTCTCGCGGGTCACGGAGGAATTGGTAAATCCGGCTTAGACCAACTAGGGTGAGAGCACATGGACATCTTGCATATCCGTCAACAAACTCCCGCAGAAAAGGTGGATATCGCGTCGCTTTTGCAGTCTTACGATGAGGAGGCGGAAAAGAAGGATACAAATGCCAGGAACGTGAAATCGGACCGTGTAATCGCAGAGGCAGACGTGAAGTCTTTACCTGATCCTCAGGTCCCATTATCCTCAAGACCAGGAAAACGTCTCCAGCCTGCCCCGTCTTTTGAAATTCCGGCCAAAAAGCAATCGAAATGGTCACCCCAGGAAGATGCTCTGATCACAGAGCTTCGAGGCAACGGGTTAAAGTGGGAGGACATCAGCAAAATGCTGCCCGGACGAAGCGCCCTTAGCTGCCGACTCCACTACCAAAATTATCTCGAGCGACGGAGTGAGTGGGATGAGGACCGTAAGAACAAACTGGCTAGACTATACGAAAGGTAAGCTCCCCTTAGAAAAGAGTAACGCGTACATGTAAATACGAGAGCAGTTGTTGACTCAGACCTCATAACCACATGCAGATTCAAAGCAGACATGTGGTCCAAAATAGCATTCGAAATGGGTATTCCGTGGAGAGCAGCCGAAGCGATGCACTGGCAGCTAGGAGAGCACGAGATGGCGAGACGAGCCGGTGTATTGCCGTTCCTACTCAGGCATCCAACAACGGAGCAGCCACCGCCAAAGCTGCGCAGAATCAACACAGCAGCGTCGAGACCGAAACGAGATTCAGCAGTGCGAGGTTCGGGCCAACAGCTTCCTTCTGTTGCCGAGTTGACTGCTGGCGTACCTGCATACGCATCAGGCAAGCTGCGTGATCTTCATTCGAAGGTGAAATCTCCGAAATCGCCCTCCGAGCAAAAGGTTGGCCATCATGGAACACGCCCAAGTGCGAACACTCGTTCTAGGAAATGAAATGTCTTTCTTTCGAAGTAGTTGATAAGATAGGTTATGTCAGGACATGATTGCATAGCGTGGGTTGGGCGGCGGATAGACCGAGGTTTTGTATGTTTTTCTCCGTTTTGGTTCGTATTTTTCTTTTTCGTTCTTCTTCTTTCTCCCTAGTATTCCAAATCACATTTCGGGTTTTGCATACGTTGATTTAGTCGTGCTTAGCCATTTTCTCTTTCCACCCCCTCTCAAACTCACTATTTATTTCATTCGTCGTTTCCCCTCTTCTTATTCCTTTCTTCTCCTTCCCACTCCCTTCCTATCGCTTGTTGCTTTCAGTTTTTTGACTCTTCGTTAAATATCCCATTTAATTTTTATTATCTCCCCCAATATGTTCAATTGCGCTCCAACTCGAGACTGGATGCTTTATATAGCGGTAGCGACTTATATTGTTTGAATTCAATCCACTGGTTTTAAGTTTGCAACAGCCCACCAGTTGTCCTTTTCATATCCGTGATCCAAGACTTGACCACCGGCAGCAGCGATATCTCGTTCTAGCTCCTGCGATTCGTACAAATGATAGTAGCGATGAAAGGTCTTGGTCGAAGCCTCGGATTTGTCGTCCCCGCTTTTTTTTTCTTTTCTCACCCAGGGTACCATGACATCCTGGTCATCTCCAGCATCCCATCCCCTTCTGCTGTTCTTCTGTTCCAGTGCCCAGACGTAGATTAAAGCTTTGCCACCTTCATACCCACTTCGAGGTGGTTTGAGGGTCTGCAGAATACACTGAATAGCTTTAACTCTGCGCTCAGGCGTTGACAGGTGATGTACCACTGCAATGGAAATGGCAAAGTCGAAGAACCCATTCGGATGTGGTAAATTCAGATTGTCAGCGACAATCGAAGAGTGTGGATAATGCATGCTGGCAATCCGTGCCAAGGCTTCGGATCTGGATCTTGCATGTTTAGACAGGGATAGCAATGAGAATTGGGAGTTCCACGAGTACGAATCGCACTCGGGAAGGGTATCTATCATCAGGGACAAGAAAAATGGCCATCAAGCTTACCGGTCTGATGCAACAATGAAAACGCCGGAATTGACGGGTAAATATTTGCCATTCCCGCAGCCGATATCGAGGCCGATTGAGCCTGGCGGGCGTTCTTTTAAAAACCGCTCGACAATCGGCCAAGGCTACGCAGAGAACAAGAGTTTTTTTTCCATATTAGTGAGCTTGGGCAACAGACACCACAAACCTAGGCAGATATGAAATGAAACAGTCGTAAAATAGAAGATATGAACTAACCAACCTTGTATCGTGTGGAGGAGAAATGGTCTGCAATTTCTTGGTAAACATTATGAACATGCAGCTCTTCGTATTTTTCTGGGTCGTTCCCTTCCATGGTTCCTGCATGATTGAAATTAGCCATCGGGACAGAAACTGACAGCTCAAGGACAAGTCGTGAGACAGGGCCTCCCATTCAACTAACCCTTATAATATAGCTTTGTCAAGAATCGACTTGTGCCCAGGGAAATTGGCAGCTCGGAAGAGGTGGTGGTTGAGATATCCCCCTCTGTCAGCATCAGCGAAAAGCCGCCATTGGGGGCTCTGTTTAAGGTTTCGGCTATCGCGTCTGGATCGCGCTCAGGCCGCTTCAACCGCCAGATCTGTCACGTGTAGAAGATCGGTTCGATTGGGTCTGTACTCCGTATAAATCTCTCTGGGAAGGAGATTGCATTGGGCTTTACGGCATTGGTCGATAGTAGCGATATACAGTGTAGGAGATGGAAGTGTAGGAGTAGGAAGAAGGAGGTCCAAGGTTTCTTGTTCGTGTGTGTGTAACTTTTTTACTAACTACTACATACATTTCATAGAGTTCCCTATATGACACAATCAAAAAATAAAATTAAGTGGTACGGTGGCATTTCTATGAAGATAGTCCACGCTTTATATCTCGGGAATTGTTGTCTTATTCAATGAATTAAAAACTCTAGTGACAGAGGGCATCTTCAAATAGAAACCAGTAAAAACCACAGAAATTGGGTAATGCCCACCGTCCCTCAATTCCGTTTTTGGTACTATAAAATGTCCAATCGCGATTATCACTCGCGCATTTTTAGGTGCGCCGAGAATAAATGATTAACGGTCTCGTCTTGGCGGGGCCGTTGACCACTTAAATCACCTGATATTCCCCCTTCTCCAGCACCATCATTTTCATGTTGATGCCAACTCCTTTTAAGAAGCTGTATCAGACCATTACCTAGGAGGCGCAAAGCGGTTTCTTTAAAAAAAAATAAAAAAATTCATGAGTTTTGGTTCTGAATAGGTATATAAACCCTTGCATTGCCTGTGTATTTTTTTTCTTTTTTTCTTTCTTTTTCTCTTTTTTTAAAGCGCGGGGTAATTCTAACAACCAAGAACAGGGACAAAAATACCAGCGGAGTCTAAGCCCAAAAGAGCCAGCCATATAGGCCACTGTCTAGAGTCTTCAGTCTTTAAACATCTAGAGGAGGCTTCAGTAGAAGTTATAGTCCTTTAAAATATCCTCATCATGGCGTTTCAACCCACTCCCATGGACATCCCGGCAATCATTTCCGTTGCGCCAGGCAGCGGGGGGCCGGCGGGAGATACACCATCATTCGCCTCAGAACGTCGCATAACTCCGACGTGGACGGTGTCACAGTTGAAAGCTAAACTGGAGACTATGACCGGAATTCCGCCATCCAACCAGAGACTTAAGTTGAAATCCCCTGGTAGAGAAGACCAGTGGGTCGAGGGAGAAGATCGAGTCGTTGGCGACTGGGGTCTGGGTAGGGGATGCGAGTTTGAGGTATGCAACCGTGGAATGATGTCTATTTTATAGTTATTTATCTTTCGTTATTTCCATTTCATCTGCTACGGGTTTTTCCTACATTTACATTAATAATTGGGCTGTCTACCTGGCGCCGTTCATAAGATATCTCTGGGACAAACTGATGGATAAAAGCAATAAGTCACAGGGTGTTATGTCCTACGATGATTTTTGGAATCACATACTGCCTTTGGGGTATTTACATTTTGAATTCTCGCGTGCGCTTCCGCATGATTACTATCATCCTTACTTGCGCCTCCCAACCTTCCCTCTTCCCCCCTTTCTCCCCAGTTTACTCCCATTTTGAATTACCTATATGACTATTTGCCCCTACACTCAAAGCTAACCACATGGCCAGGTCCACGACACTCGACCCCCATCCGCGCGCCCAAATTTCACCGATCTCTCCTCAGTAGAAAAATACACACTCCCAACCTCAACCTACGAATCCCTCCCCAAAAGCGTTCTGTCATGGAAAAAGAATCAGAAACTGGGCCGCTTCGACCCAAAGGCGCTCTCCCCTGATCAAATGCTCAAGCAGCAAGTGGAAAAGGAGCAGCAGGAGATTAAACAGAGAGGTATGTATAATTGAAGAAAGCCAAGAATGAGACCTTCGCCGCTCTTTCTCTGTCTCTTCCACAAACTTTCCATTTTATATTTATACCAACGCGTAAACACACACTAGGCATCGAACTTTTAAAGCGGGCCATTATCCACCCCTCCACCCCACCCCATGTCAGGCGCGGGACAATCCGCTTCATCGGGCCCGTACCTACCATTCCTTCTCCGCTAGTCAAATCGTTATCATCATCAGCAACGGAGGGCAAAGACGCTAAAGAAGAAGAAAAAGAAGAAGAAGAAGATGATGATGATGATGAAATCACAGACACAATGGTACCGATCTGGGTCGGCATTGAACTTGATGAACCTACTGGCAAAAATGACGGGTCTGTGGGAGGACGTCGGTATTTCGACTGTCCGGACAAGAGAGGTGTGTTTGTGAAGCCGGAGAGGGTTGAGGTGGGTGAATTTCCGCCGTTGGATTTGGGGTTAGATGATGATGATTTGGAGGAGATTTAGGGATATGCTTTAATTTTTTTTAATTTTTATTTTTTATTTTTATTTTGAGAATTTTATGTAGCGAATCGACATGTCTATCTAGCCTAGTCGATCAGCTATACCAGGAATCCAGGGGTTTTTTGCCCAACGGATGGTAGAGTTGTGATGGTGGGTATGTGAAACGAGGTTTAAAATGAGGAAGAGTGCAGAGTTGACAAGGAATAAAATGCCAGAAGATCCGTTTTTTCGTTCTAAGCTTGGTACACACAATTCGAGAGGGAACAAGTTCGGCAAGTTTATTTAACAGGAAGTTATAACTCAAAACTTTTCCGTATACCTGTAGCTAAAAAGGATTGAGTATATATCAAAGATATTCAGATACCATAAGAAATAGTTCACCGCGTGGTGCACGCAGATAAATCCATATCATCTGCTTCATTTAGGCATGCCGCCACGACCTCCGACAGCTCCCACAGCCTCCAACTGCGCTGCACTGACGTGGACCTTAGGCAATGGCCGGCCTTTGGCCGACGGTTGACTCACGAACTCGATCTCTGCCAGGTAGCTCAAGTATCTGCCAACATCCTCCCTACTGATGCCATATCCGGCACTTTCGTCTACGCCAGTCCAATTCTCAGCATCAGCTTTCAAAATTTTAATGGCATTTCTATCATCGAGCTCGGGAGCTCGAGTCGTAGCTGGAAGATCGTTTACACAGAAATGATAGAGAGGCATTAGGGCGTGCTGCTCTTGATCCTTCTCTGGGCCACCAGCTGAAATGTATTTCTCCAGCTCATCCTTCCAAATGTCATAGTCGACCTCAGGAACTCTGTAGCCATAGAACTCGAGAAGGGACAGGTATTCGTTCATACGGAGACGTGGGTGGCCAGTCACATGGACGACATGCACGCCACTTGGGAGGGGGTTTAGAGCGGCAGCTACGACCACACGAGCGACATGCTTTACTGGGACAGAGTTGACGGTGTTGATTATGCGTGGCCGGCTGGATAATTGAATACAGCCCTTCAGCATACGGATCAAGAAGTCGTCGGTATTGCAAACACCTGTCTCAGCGTCACCTAGGATGTATCCCGGTCGAACAACAGAGCCCAGGAGGCCTCTCTTTCCTGCTGCGCGGACGAGCTGCTCAGATACCCATTTCGTTTGCCCGTAGCCAGTTCCCAAGCCAGTTCGACTGCCTTCCATGTCATCGTCTTCTGATATAGCATCTCGACCCGTGCTAAGGTGTTGTTGTGAGAGTTTAACATAATGATCCGTGTCAAGCACGCTCGTAGAGCTGACAAACGTGAACATCTTTGGTTTTCCTTCATTGCAAAGCCTCATCGCGTCAATCGTGGAAAGAACATTTGCCGCCATCATATCGTTGTATGGCCGAACCCAATGGACAGCCGCTCCATTGTGGATCACCAAATCGACTTCGTTGGCTAGAGTCTGCCAACTTTGCCGGTCAATACCAAGCTGTGGTTTGGATAGATCTCCGACAACGAAGCCTAGTCGGCCTGCCCATTCCTCTTGCCATAAGCCATAGCCCTGTAGGGATCTTCGAAGTCGATCAAGAGCAGCTTGGGAGTCCTTTACACCTCTCACGTGCACAGTCAGCTTGATGGTGCGACTAGTTCTCTCCAGGATATCTTTGATGATGTAAGAGCCTAAAAAGCCAGTTGCACCAGTAAGAAAGACTGTAGGGCAAGGGGATTTGCGGATAGCTTCCGGGTCCGCCGTTTGATATGTAGTTGGCAGTTGCTTGAGAAGTTCATCCCGGGACTTGGAGTAGACGGAATCTTTCTCTTCCTCTGTAGCGGCACCTGCTTTGACGATGCCTTTCTTTATATTGAGTAGTCTATCAACTTGTGCACTAAATCCACCTAGGCTGGGGTATTCGTAAAGGGTGTTTATTGGGACATTCGCGCCCATTTCTTTGCGGATGGTCAATAGCATCTGCTGGGCTAAGATGCTATGGCCTCCGAGATCGAAGAAGTCATTTTGTGGGGTAATAGTCTTTGGATTCAGGCCGCGAATCAGATCGGCCCACTTTGTTGCGACAGCTCGTTCCGTCTCGGACATAGACTCCCATCTTTCCAAGTCTTCTGAGGAAGCAGGCTCGGACTGTTCTGCAATATCAGGGAATGGGAGCTTCTGCTTGTCGACTTTCCCATTGGGATTGAGCGGTAGCTTGTTGAGAACAATGAAGATTGTCGGCACAGCGTAGCTGGGTAAGCGATCTTTCAAATGATCTCGTATCTCCGTTTGCATCCGCCTGAACCGTTTGGTATAGATAATTGCGGGACCGATATCAGTTCCCTCGTCCTCAACATCCTCGAGGCCTTGATCTTTCAACCATCGTGGCCACTCTTTCAGCTCAGGGACAATGTAACTGGCGAGTGTTGGCTCCTCATATCTATCTCTCCGGACAAGAGTCTTGCAGTCTCTGATTAAGGGATGTTGGCGCAAGTTATTGTCAATATCATTGAGCTCGATGCGGAAACCGCGGATCTTGACTTGGTCGTCGGCACGACCGGTACACTCCACATCTCCCGTCTCCAGGTATTTACCGAGGTCTCCAGTCCGGTAAAGTCTATCCCTTGGGCCGAAGTAGTATTTCCTCCAAGGCTCACCTTTGTTACTCTTTTTGTCAGCTTCAACCCACCTTTCATTGTCCACGAACCAGTTCAAAAGGAACTTTTGGCTGTTCAAGGCTTGATCTCCCTTGTACCCCTCCGCAAGACCAGCAGCACGGACGTATATTTCTCCCACTTCTCCAACCTTGCATAGCTTGGTACGATCATCTCGATTGACAACAAGGAGCTGAACGTCTTTCATGCCCTTCCCAGCTGGTACGGTATCCTTGAGTTTGTCCAGGTAGTCATGGTTCTTCGCCCGGCTCGGTATTTCATAGTAGCTTACTGCACGCTGCGTTTCGGTAGTCCCATACATGTTGACTATGTTGACGTTCACGGCAAGTTCCCTTAAGCTCCGACAGTCCCTCGTGGTCAAGACGTCGCCAACGAAGAAGGCTCTGTCTAACGATGGAAATTTTGCTGATGCGCCACCAACGAGAATCTGTCCCATTGCTGGTGTCAAATGAGTAACAGTAGGCTTGTGCTCACTCATCCATTCTGCAAGCTTCTCATGTTGGATATCCTCCTTCGAGGGAACCAACAATTGCGCGCCAAGAAAGAGAGGAGTGAAAATATCTCTTTGTACGGGATCATGTGCAATTCCTGACAGAAGGGTAAATCGGCTCTCTGAAGTAAGCTCGAACCTCTCAGCCATCCAGCCAAAGTATTTGGCTAAACTGAAATGACGGCCAAGAACGCCCTTCGGTCTTCCTTCACTGCCAGAAGTAAACGAAAGTGTGGGATTGCTATCAGGCCCTACGAGTGTAACTGGAGAGGAAGAAGCCTTTGACCTGACCTGGGCAAAGATATCCTGTCCATCAATCTCGCCCCCGGATAAAAGTCCATTGTCGTGAATACGTAATGATGGTACTTCCGCTTTCAATTTAAGCTCTTCATCGATATACTTTCGCACAGTTGGCGCCAAAGGGCCGGCCTCGTGCGTTGCTCTTTCAATATTAACCAATGCACAAGGCTGGGAGACCTCCAGGTATATTTGTTGCCTGGCTGGTGGGTAGGCAGGATCGAGGATGCTCATAGTTGCAGCGGACATCTACGTTAAAAAGGAGGAATTAGTATACCAATTGACCAGATAGAAGTAATCCAAGATAAGAAAACAAAGATACACAAAGAATTGGACATACCAAAGTCCCCATAATGCTAACAACCAAGTCGACAGACCGGTGCGCCCAGATCATCACAACATCGCCATTGGTGACTCCGGCATCGTGAAGGTAATGTGCGAGGGTATTTGATGCCTCATAGATCTGTCTGTAGGTGAATCTCCTCTCCGGAGCTTCCAACGATTCAGTTTCTACCACGCATACTCGGTCTGGGTATTTCTTTGCGTTCTCAGCGAAATGCGACTGGATTGACCCGACATAACCAGACCAATCCAGGTCAATGGTGGGGTCTGGTAATTCCACCATTGTGAAGGAGATGGTAAGGAATTGACGTCCAAATTCTCTGCAAATATACTAGAGAAAAAAATATTAGCCTAGCAATTCACCGACAAACATATAGATATTTTTGTAGGCCCATTGAATAGCGAGTTAATGCTGTTCATTAACGAAATGGAGGTACTCAAAAAAATAAAAATTATAGTCCTTGCGGCATCGGCGAGGAGTCATAGATGGAGAGCTGTGGATGACTAAGCGTCATCTTGATGCCCCGCCATTTAATTGTGATGGAGGTCTAAAGAGTATGTATAACTATATATGCCCGAGACATTAATAATATAAAAACATCAACTCTCAGGGCTGTATGCCTGAGCATATGCCGATTTGCCCAAGGCAAGATTGCTTCTTAGAGATATGTAACGTGTCTTTCGGGATCGTTCTTCCCCTATTTTAACCAGGGTTGCTTGAAGCATTAGGGATACTATGTAAAGAATTATACGTTCTTGCGGCAAGCTTCCGGTTCATGATGCGATTAATTTCAATGGCATTTCTGGGAGATGCCCTTTTTGATTGCGTATATTTAACAATGCCGGATGTTCTCATTGCCCTGTATATCTGTTCATTCCGTGTCTCTACCATTTCAATCTTCTTTTGCGCTCTCCATCTTCTCCTTTCCAGTTATCAAGTAGCTGTTACCCACTTTTCAAGCTTGCTGAAAACCGCAGTTGCTGCAACATGCCTAACCCCCCTCTAGGCTCCCCAACATGAATTCGGAAGGGAAATCCCCAGAGCGAATTGGAAGCACTCGCAGTCTGGAGGAATATATAATGGAAAGTGGCGAGGTAGGCTTTACTTTGTTCGCCTTTCTCAGGCTTGAAGGACCATACGCGGCTTTTGACATTTTATTCCAAGTGGAGCAGGGATTCGATATTGTTAAGAATCTAGAGGAATGGAGAACAAAACCAAGCTTTGCTATCGCAATAGTGTCCTTACCTCTCTTCTGCATTCCAGAGTGTTTGCCCAGTGGTTGTTTAAGAAGTTGACATACTCTCCAGTTTGAAGCGGGCCCCGCCTGGCTTGCAATATTGCCGTGTTCGCTGAGGAATATTGGTCGACTGCAGCGAAGCAGGAGAAATCTACACAATTTTTTGCAGGCTTGCCTTTCAAGGATAAGTTAGACCTCACACGCCATATCCAACCCGACAGGAACGCTGCAGGGAAACCTCTGTATCAACCGATTTCAGTCATCGAGCATTGCTGTTTCCAAAGTTGAAACTGAGCACGATGATATGTTTGCGCGGCAATCTAACGGCCGATGGGTCATGGAGGATAATAAATGAGAACGTGACAGCGGTCAACTTTCGAAATAGTCACACATGATGACCGATATTTTGATCAAAACCCATATATGTTTATTTATGGCAGGCTGTGTTCAGAGCCAAAAAAAAAAAAAAAAAAAAAAAAAAAAACTAGCGAACTAGGAAATCCGAATACAAAATCACTAAATGGCCCCCTGAGTCCCACTCACCACCATACCCGCACCTATCAACCAGTCTCCCCTGGAAGTTTCTGATGCTGCTGCCATGACAATGAAATATGAACGGTGTGAAAGGAAATTCGGGGTTAACGAACGTAGATATTGTACGTGGTAAATTGGCGGTGGATGGACTTTTTAAAGGCATTGTGAGTTTTACTAACTATTAAATATTAATAATACAGCGTAGTACGTCCCCAACCACCAATGAATCTGAATATCCTCTTCCCTCCAGCGCTAAAAAGCCGCGATTGACGGGTGACGACGGCACTAACTACAGAAGCTTCCAAGGGCGATAGATAAATAAGTACAGTTGATGACCAAAGGTTTGGTATGCTAAATAACCCCTGATCGCGGCACCGTTGTTCCAGTTATCCAATCCGAGGACAATGATGGGTTATATAACTTAATTTTATTCAATGCCCCCCCCAACTGCGTCTTTAAATTTATCTGCTCTATTTCCCTTGAAATGAACAATTCCGGATATAGCCCGTTGTATTATCCAGAGTTTATGCCTACTTTGCTCTAAGTATGAGTAGGATACCTAGGTAGTTCGAGTTTGCCTCGGTCAATCGAGGATTTTACGATCATTGTAGAGGAGACCTAAGAGTAGATCATGAATAATGTATGTGAATGGGTAGCTTTGGATTTATCATTTTCTCTGTTAAATAAATAGCAAAGTTTCTTTTTCAGTGCTGAACATCAATGTTTTTAAGGGGCCCGCCAGTGGAGCTTTTATACATCTCACTCACAACTTGAAAACCTCACAGTAGACATAAAGAGAACATGAACAAGCACAATCACCCCCTCAGATAACAATTTCCAATATATCTCCAGCTTCAGCTTCCTTTTCAAAGGACAAAACAATGGGAAACCCCCTCCCAAACACCCCTCAAATCATCACCTCAGTAATCTACCAGCTGTCCAAATTCCATCCACCACCACCACCCTCAAGCGCGGTAGCAGCACCACCTCCAGACCAGAATAACAACAACAATACGCAGCGTCAACATCAGAACAACCCTCCTCCCACAGAAACACATGATAATAACAACAACCCGCTCACCCAACTCCCTGCCCCCGTCCTCTCAAAAGTAAAACCCCTCCTCCTAACTCTACATTGCCTCTTCCCCAACGAACTGCTCCTGGCTCTGGATATCCTAGACCGGAGGGGGATAAAAAGATATGAATATGAATATGGCGATGACTATGACGAGGATGTGTATGATCGAGGACAGGGGGCAGGAGAAGCAGAGCAACAGCAGCAGCAGCAGCAGCAGCAATATAGACGAGGAGGAAATACAGACGGGGGGATATACTTTGTCAACTCTTTATCCTCATCTTCGAGCATGATGAATACAACCAGACCAAATACCAATAATGCCAATAATGCCAATAAGAATAATAACCCCACCTCTAAAACCAAACCCCCCCACCTCGTCTGCCTAAACGCCTGGAACTGCTCCTGTCCCGCCTTTAGCATGGCCGCATTTCGATACTTGGATTCTGATTCTGATTCTGATTCTGATTCTCCCGAGCACACCACTGCTACTGCTACTGCTACAAGGACCACAACGGGGGCGGAAAATAGTGACCAGGAAGAAGGAGAAGAGGTAGAAAAACACGACGGGAGAAATAACCCTCCATCCTCAACATCAACATCAACATCAACATCAACACCTACACCTGCCTTCCCATTTGGCGGCACGCTAACCAGAGACTCGATGAAGAATACGCCCGTGTGCAAGCACCTCCTCGCCTGCTTGTTGGCGAACCAGTGTCCGGCGTTGTTTGGTCGTGGGGTTGGGAGGGTTTATATGGGTGGTGGTGGTGGTGATGGTGATGATGGTCGTGGTGGTGGTCGGGAAAGGGAGCGGGAAGAGGTTATGGCTGGGAGGTTTGCTCTGGTTTAAACTACTCCGTATGCAGTCTTGGGTTCTTGATTTTAATGGAGGGGAGAAGGGGGGTTGGGGTTGGCTTTTCTTCTTGTTCTTGTTCTTGTTCTTGTTTCTCTCCATCTCCCTCCTCCCCCGCTTTTTCCTTCATCTCCTTGTAGATCAGCATAAATCAGCGTTATCAGTTGTGTTTTTGTCAACCGAGGCTAGCTCTCCTATGTGTATTCCAGCCCCTCTTCCTCCAGTGTTAACTAGTGGTGATTGAGCTCTTCTGTCCCAGTAGCTGACAGTGTTTGGTTGGAGGTTCATGACAACATATCCATGATATTGCATTTCTACAGGGTGTTACGGGGTAAGGGTCCGCTTGAGCGAGCAGCTTAAAGGGTAGGCTGTCCTGTGGCAGATTGTATTGTATGTACATACAAATAGCTATGGCCCGTCGGGTTATTATGATCACCGGTTATTCCCTAGCGCTGTATTTTGTTCTACTAAACGAGGGTGGACCAGTGTACCGTACCTAGCTGTCCATAGATATATATCATCCCATCACATGAAAATTAAACCGCACACCGAAAAAAAAAGGCCAGCGCAGGGCCAAATCTCCATTCAGTTGGTTACAACCACCAGCTGCATTACTTTGAAAAGACTTTTCTGTGTGTCATCAGAAATAGAAGAGCAGGAAAAGAAGCCGTCCTTCATACCCGCTCCAAGCTTTCTATCTTGCTAACCCAAACCAAACGATGTCCACTTTCATCATCATACGGCACATCTATATAGACTGTTGCCTTCACTCAGTCACAACCCGCTGCAAAGAGAGATTAGGTATATGGAAGGGGAGAAACAGGGTGTGGCCAAGGAGTATAGACTCTAATTTATTTCATGACGTTTAAATTTTACATGAATAGATATCATGCTGCTTGACAGAAGGTATCAAGGGCATGGATGGGGACGGGAAGGGAGCTAGAATTAGCGAACCACAAGGGAGAAAGCGGAAGGTGATGGAGGGAAAAGGGGAGGGGACATGATAGGGCGTGATAGATTTTAAGAAAAGAAGAGCGATGTAGCAATGAGCATAGAAGGGAGGGGGAGGGGAAAGTAACGAAATCATCCCTTCTTTTTCCCCTTATCCTTCGCGCCCTCTTGCTCCTCCTTAGAATCGTTGTTGCCAGGCGGTGACTTGGAGTTTTTGGTATTATTGGTGTTATTATTGCCGTTGGTATTCGTCATGGGGCCATTCTTTTCTTCTTCTTTCTTGGCGTCTTGCTCCTCCTGCTGCTGGCGGTTCTGAATCTTGTTCTCGATAAGGTCGTGGAAGGCAGTAATGGCTCTGATCAAACTGCTGAGGTAGATGGCCATAAGTTGGTCGTTGGTCTTGATGCTCATGGCGCGTGCAAGCTCCGTGTTTTCGGTCTGTGGCTGTTCCGTTCCGTTTACTTGCGTGTTGTTTGCCTTGGGGGTGGAAAGATTGGGGAGAAGGTTGAAGACGTCCTGGAGGTTTCCGAGAATGGCGTGGTTGACGGGCAGGTCGCCGTCTAGCACTTTTTGTAAATATTGCCCGATGTCTCGGAGCCGGAGATGGAGGCCTTGTAATGATTGTAGTTGGGAAGTTATGCGGGTGGAGAGAGTGCCGACAGCAACGTCTCTTATATCCCTAAGGAGGTGTTCAACGCCAATCTCTTCTGCTTCTTCGGCTTCGATTATGGAAGGGGTATGAACAAAAGTTTTCGATGTGGTGGTGCCGTCCTTTTTGTTCGTGAAAACGTATCAGCATACGCAACATACAACCAACACCACGATCGAGAGAGCAAAAACAGTGTGCACACTCACATCTTTGATTTCCTCAACAGCAAAGTAGGCATCCGTAGGTACGCCAACCTCTTTTGGTTGCACGTCGATGATTACTAGTAGGGGATTTGGTGTGTATCTCTTGAAGAGCTCATTTATCTCCAGATCAGCGGCTCTGAGTTTGGGACCGGAGTGGTACCATCCAATGAGCTTTTCACGAGCATTGATCTTCTTGAACATATCATTCATCGACTCGACGAAATTGTGGTCTAGGAACCAGACGGAGGGATCCTTGTCATCTTCCTCGAAGGGTACTATATGTAGAGGTCGAAATATTTGTGTTTAGCAGAAGGACGGGTATGGTATGGGAGCAAAAGTGAAACATACCAGCAAAGCTGTTCGAAACCCTGACATTCTTGCCATCGTTTTGGCCCAGCAGTACTCCAACTACCCGCCGTCTCGTTCCCTTGGCTGAGCGTCCGTAATGATCTGCGACAGAGAGGAGGACTAACGGGGCGACAGAGACAGTTCGTGTCACCATGGACAAGGTGTCTGCAGTGGTGGCAGGCATGCTGGGTTAGAGAGAGAGGGGTATACGGACAGTCCAGCAGCGGGAAGAAACGAGGGGAACAAGAGTTGAGAGATACGGTCGTGGGAGGAGTTAGGTTGAAGTGGTGGTGAAATAGCTGTGCTGTGCAGCTTTCAATGCGTCGGATTCGTTGAAGCTGGGGGGAGCAACCCGGTGATGCTGACTAACCAGGCTGTGGCTGGTTGGGGGATCAATACAATGTGGCTGACGAGGGCTCGGGAAAAAAGATCGCAGCTTGAAGTTGGTTGAATATTGCCGTAGAAATAATCTACAATGGTAGATAGATAAATGGAGGTGAGATAATACGGGAAACCTATTTTGAGTAGAACGAGCGTGTCAAGGGAAGCATGTATATATATATATATATAACTATATCAGTATTTGCCTTAAAAAAAAATTACATAGAACAGACCCAATCCGCTCAGTCTTTCCCCTTTTTGGTGCTTCAGCTCTCCTCCAGCCGAGCGCAAAGAAATAACGTTACTACTGGATTCAAAAAGGTTACAGAGGCATTGACCAGATCTTCGGCAATAATGTCGCGCGAGGGTGGATCTGCCGGGTTGCCTGGTCCGCCTGTTGGGGGGGTTTGTTGGTGCCTGGCAATGGGCCTATAGAACCGGCGTCCCTTGGAATAAGTTTAGCTGGCTTGATGGCTGGCAGGAAAAAAGTAAATAATAAGACGCCTGAAGCGCACCTCGGCCGTGTGGGAACTGCGAGAAGGAAAGAAAGCTGTGGTTTTGCCGTCGCTGGTTCGCTGGTTCGTTCGTTTCGTTTCCCATCCCAACAACCTCACTCACTTCTCCCGGTGTAGAGGGCAAAAAAAAAAAAAAAAAAAAAAAAAAAAAAAAGCTCCAGTTCCAGGTTCCAAACCCTCTCCACTCTACCTCCCACCACTATACTACAATAATATACCTCAATCAACCTACGCCACACATCTTCAACAAAACAGCAACTACCATTTTCTCGTTCCTTTCCTTTGTCGAAACTGAGCGACTGCTGGACCTCGAGCACGCCGGCCGTCTTCCGTTGACGTTGACTCCATCCCCCCCAATCTCCACTCCATTTCCCGTCTTCCCCCATCTCCCCGACACTTCGTTCCACACAATGGCTCCCATCAAGGATGAAACGGTCGATGGCCTTAAGACCATCATCGGCGAGCTGGAGTCGCGCGTGGCTCAATTGGAAGAGCGGTTGCTGCACGGAGGTGGCTCTTCGCAGCCTAAGTCCGTCGCGGAATCTGTGCGGATGATCTTGATGGGCCCTCCAGGCGCGGGTGCGTTTTTCTCCTCCGTTTCTTCCCTTTCTATTTTACATATGGACATACATATATGTTTTCTAAAAGACATAAAATTAAAAAAAAACCGTACTGTACAATCCAATGGCTGAATATCAACCGTCTTCTTTCAACAGGCAAGGGAACGCAAGCACCTAAAATCAAGGAAAAATTCTGCGCCTGTCACCTGGTGAGTACATTGTTCCGATTACAAACAAGTAAAGAAGGTATATATCCCCGGCTGACTTTTTTTCTCTTTTGGTCATCTGTAGGCCACCGGAGACATGCTGCGGTCACAAGTCGCTCGCAAGACCGAGCTGGGCAAGGAGGCGAAAAAGATCATGGACCAAGGTGGATTGGTTAGCGATGAGATTATGGTTAACATGATCAAGCACGAATTGGAGAATAACAAGGAGTGCCAGAACGGGTAAAGAATAAGAAATACCCCCTCCCTCCTTGTTGTTTTTGGCTTTGAGTTATCTCGCCCTCCTTTGGCCATCCCCAACGTCTCGTGAATTTTTGCTAACGCGAGGAAAATGCAATTTTGTATTTGCTTATAAAACACCAGTTTTATCCTGGACGGATTCCCCCGCACAGTCGCCCAGGCCGAAAGATTAGACAGCATGCTCAATTCTCGCGGCCAGAAACTCCAACACGCCATCGAGCTCCAGATCGACGACGCCCTCCTCGTCGCGCGGATAACTGGCCGCTTAGTGCACCCCGCCTCAGGACGCTCGTATCACAAGATCTTCAACCCACCTAAGGAGGCCATGAAGGACGATATCACGGGTGAGCCGCTGGTCCAGCGGTCAGATGATAACGCCGATGCGCTGAGTAAGAGACTGAAGACGTACCATTCGCAGACGGAGCCTGTTGTGGGATACTACAAGACCACTGGCATCTGGAAGGGGATTGACGCCAGCCAGGAGCCTGGACAGGTGTGGAAGAGCCTGCTGCAGGTTTTCGATGCGGATAAGGCTGCAGCTTCGAGTGGGATACTTGGCAAGATCAGCATGTCGAAATAAAGATTACTAGGCTGATTACTGTTTTACCCCTTTATATTACTCTCTTCGTGTAGTCCTCCCTACGTTTCTCTCTCTCTCTCTCTCTCTCTCTCTCTCTCTCTCTCTCTCTCTCTGTGTGTGTGTGTGTGTGTGTGTGCGTGTGTGTGTGTGTGTCGTCTCATTTCGACCAATTCCTCTTTCCTTTTTATATATATTCTTACTCGGTGCCTTTTTCTCTCCATCATCATCATCATCATGTCATCTGGATCCCCCCAGTGGATCCCCTCTTAAGTTTTGCTCCCTCCGGTGCGTTATAAATGGATACCAGCCCACCTATCAAGCATAACCAAACCCCTATTGGAGAATCTTATCATATATGCGTCCAGAATTGTATGCGCGAAACTTCTACTATTTTCTCTTTTTCCTCTCTTTTTTTATCGGTTTTCTTTTTCTTTCTCTTTTCTTAATTTTCGCCGGTGATAACAAGGAGGTAAGAATCCGCCCATTCCATCAGGGGACCTCGCATCGGACCTCGCTCGTGCATGAATGGGAAAGGTGAAATAAGGAACATTTGCAGAACAGAAGAAAAAGGAAGACAAAAGCGTGCTGTTGTAAAAGAATACCCCCTTCTGCTACTGTCAATCAACCGGGCGACTAACTACTGACTGATAACTATATATTGAATCGCTTTTTTGTCTCCAATTCTTCTTCTTCTTCTTTTCTTTTTTTCTTCTTCTTTTTTTGCTTTCTATTCTCTCTTTCTACCTATCTGAACAAATTTTTCAGTTTGTTCTTATTTCTTCTCTATTTGCTTCTCCTTGATGGGTATAGAAGGATGATTGTGGTTTCTTTCCTTTCAATATACTCCGCCTCCTCATTCTTCTTCTTATTTCTATAACCTGCACATTGCCGGGCAAATACTTGGTATCAGAAAGAAAAAGGAGCAAACTATCCAGAAGGATATTCAGGATTTCTATTGTTCATTTCCATTTCATCCGTATTCTATTTCTATTCCCAATAAACGGACCCTTTGTCCTCCGAATACCACCCCCTCTTCCCCCTTTCACCTCTTTCCCCCCTTCCCTCTCTCCCCTCCCGCCTCTGTTCATGATGCTGCTGTAGTTGCTAGGTGACAACTATGATCTCCTCACTCTCTGGAATGTCATGAGCGCATGGGCCAGTGAATCAGAGCTGTTGTGTAGTGTGATGTTGTGCTGAGTCGTGTCGTTATCTTTGTCATGGCATGATGTCCCTCAGCTGCCCTCTTTTTCTTCTTTCTCTTCCTCTCTTCTTCTCTTTCTCTCTTCTTCTCTTCATCACTCTCTTTCACATCACTTCTTGTCATTGTTTGCCATCCATCACAGAACCCCTTAGAGAGAGATCAAATCCTCATCAAGCAGGTCCTCTATCCCTCAGCAAGCCGCATCAACGCTAGTGAACCTGCCAGCGTCTTCAGGAATGGGCACTTCCTATTCCTGCTGCGGCCGTCACGACGAGGACGACGATGACGAGTCTGTCACTGTTCGTGGGTTGGAGATCGGGTCTCCTCAGTTGTAAGTCCACTCGTGTCCTCGTCTCCCAGGGGAATTGACAGATATAGAATCCCCATCTCCATTCCCTTGTTTTAAAGGGGGTTGTTTGTTTTGAAGGCATTTGTGTGTGTCCTTTGGTGTTTCATTGCTGCTTGTGCCAGTTTGGTAGTTGGTGAGCAGACGGCTAACTCGTTGATGCTCTGTCTCCTTATTTGCTGCCAACTTTTAGCCCCCAGACCACGTTGAATCTGGATATGCATAATTTGCGTCGTAAGTTTTTTACCTGTTCCCATCCATTCTCTCTCTCTGGTGAAATGGGACCAAATATGCCAGAGAAAGAAAAGAGGGGGGGGGGCTTTTGATGTCCCATTCAGGAGATTTGTCATTCACTCCCCTTTTGTTGATTTCGAACGGGGCCTTTGCTAAGAAATATCCCTCTCCCTCCCCTCCCCCTTATTCTCGTACAGCAATTACTCGCCATGACGGTCGTGCCGTTGATATCTACCCAGAAATCCGCAGCATGCCACGCACCATGAACCTGGCTGACCTTGGTCATCTTGGTGAAACCACTGCCTCTGCCGTGGCTGTTGACGAGCAAGCCGGTCGCACCGTAAGTTTATCCCATCTCCCTTTTCATCCTCTTTTTTTCATCGCGAAAGACAAAGCCTGTTCCCAGACCATACCCAAAAACCATCAGCACACTCCAATGTCGAGAATTAATCTTTGCTTTCTTCTCTTCTTCATCTTCATTTTCGGAACAACCCAATTGATCATAACATTTCCGCGTTTCGAAGGTGGTTGTGTATGTTGACGCCATAGTCTTAGACTCCTGAGGTGGCCCCCGTCGTCGAGACCACCAAGAAGGAGGAGGAAGCCGCCGTCACCATGGACACCGCCATCGACACCGACACTGCCGTTGCTGAAGCTGAGGTTGCCGCTGCTACGTCTGTTTCGTCCACCACCACCGACGCTGAGGATGTCGTCGTCGCTGAGACTGTTGCCCCTGGCACAGCTCGCTAAATTAAACAAAATAACTGGCCGTCTGATTTGTTTTTTTCTTCGCCAATCGTATTGCCAACAGCTTTCACGTTCGTCATCGCCATGAAGTTCAGAAAAAAAAAAAAAAAAAAAAAAAAAAAAAAAAAAACCCCAACCCTTGTGTTGAGAAGAAAAATCTATACGGCCCGTTTTTCTTCCGAACACGATCGGTTTGTTTTCGCTAAAATGAACAATAATAATGAATGGGAGGAGGATGGGCTTGTTGTTATGTTTGCAGACGCTGTTTCTTTTTTTCTTTTTTCTCTTTTTTAACGAAATCTCCAATCTTCAATTCTTGTACGGACTGGACTGTAAGAGTACACGGGAAGCATTCCCTTTGTGATTTAGCAATCTGCCCCAGAGTTTTCTTTTTTTTTTTTTTTCCCCTTGATATTTCGTGATTTATTCCTTTTTCTTCTCTCTTCGCTCAAACCTAACCACCAACCCCCTTTTAATGTCCCCCATTGTCAATTTGATAGCACAGCACGTCTGGTGAGGCATTTGTTCAACGACCCATGGACTGCCCGTCTTGTTCTCCATCTCAAGTTTATCTCTCTACTCTTTCTTTCCTTCGAAGAATGCTTGTCACTGAGGCCCAAAGGAAGAATGGAAAAGGAGGAATGTACCAGCCCATCCCACCATCATGACGGAGAGGCAGTCAACGAAAAAAAATGCAAACCTGTGGGGGTTGGCGTGTATGGGAAGATGAGGCGTAAGATTTGTATTCTGAAGGTTGTTTCTTTTTCTCCTTTTTTTTTTTTTTTTCGCTCCTCGTGCTCTCTATTTTAATGAATTCCCACACCCCAATATACAAAAATAGATAGTCAGAGAATGGAAACAATTGCCCTCCTCCCAAAAACTGGAATCTTCTACTCTTTTCCTTTTCCTTCACTTTCTACTTATTACTTTCTGTGGAAGGCGGCAGCTTTCACTTGGGGAGCTGACGCTGATTTGATGGTGAAACGTTAGAAGTCATTTTCATTCATATCATTCGTAGATTTCCATAGCTAAAAGAGACGGTATATATATCCATACAATGTAATGTACCTGGGTGACTGGCAGAGCTTCGTCTCGTCTCCCAGATAAAGATTACTTCCCCCCAAGACAGTAATTTCTCTCTCTCTCTCTCACACACACACACACCCTCAGAAAAGAAATCATCAACCTATCAATACCTATGTATAAAAAATTATTTGCTTGTACAGCCTAAGAAACCCCCTTCTTCCCCGCAAGCGCCACCGGATACTCCGTCGACTCAATCTCATCCGGATACCTCAACCCCCCTTGCCTCCTCACCTCATCCATAACATCCATAATAACCAGACTCTCCTCCCACGACATCGTCTCGCTCTCCAGCTTTCCATCCCGCACACACCTCGCCGCCTCATCAGCCTCCCAATACATCCCCTTCCCCTGCCCGGGAAACTCACCCACAACCTCTCTGATCTCCCGCCCCTCACCGAGCGGAATAACCTTGAAGCTATCCGGATGGAACGGGTAGCCAAAGACCTGAATCTCGCCGCGCGTGCCCTGGATGCGCACTGTGGGGCCCGCGGACCATTTCCCGTCCAGGTCGGAGATCAGGCGGAAGTTCGTCATGGCGACCGCCTGCGCTTTGTACGTGCCTGCGGGCGTCGACTGGGGGAATTCGAGCAGGATAGTGGTGGATTCGTCGGCGCCTGTGGCCGGGTAGTGGATCATTTGCGAGCTGATGGTGCTTGGTGGTTTGCGTTCGGCAAGGGGTCGGGTATGGTAGAGGATTTGGAAGGCCCATGTTAGGGAGTAGACGCCCACTGTATATATACAGCGAGTTTAGCGTGGGAGTACGTCCCAGTAGTAACCTCGTATGCAAAGGGTGTAGGATATCAAGGAAGTTGATTGAACATTTAATACAAATGAAAACATATCTTAACACTCACCATCCAACAGCACCCCCCCAGCCAAATCCATATTCACCATCCGATGCGTCGTCCCCCAGTCCCCCTCCGGATCCGTACTCCCGCAACTCGTATCGGCCACAACCCTCACCACCTCCCCAATCTCCCCCTTACCCACCAACTCCCGAATCTGCACCGACAGCGGGAAAAACCTCGTCCACACCGCCTCCATCAAGAACAGCCTGCGCCGGCGCGCCGTCTCAACCAGAATCCGCGCCTGCGCCGCATTGGTCGTCAGCGCCTTCTCGCACAGCACATGCTTCCCCGCGCCCAGCGCCAGCATGGCATTCTGGAAATGGTGCGAGTGCGGCGTGGCGATGTAGACGATGTCGACGTTTGGGTCGTTGACGAGGGCCTCGTAGGAGCCGTGGGCGGTGCAGGGTTGTGGGATGGAGAGGTCTGTGATGAATTGCTGCGCGCGCTCGCGGGAGGTGGAGGAGGCGACGGCGGCGATTGTGTGGGAGATGTCGGAGGCGTTGCGCAGGGAGGGGTCGATGAGCATGTCCCTTGCGAAGGCTGGGTGTGGAAGGTATTCATGTTAGATATTTTGGTGTAGGGAATGCTCCCCCCCGAGGGGGTTTATGGTATTTTTTAATTTGCTCTGGTCTTTGTTTGATGGGATTTTCTCTCTTACATTTGGAAATCCCTCCCGTAGCTAGACCATGCGATTAAGTATTAATAGAAGCTCTCTCCATGGAAGGACAACCATTGGCTGGCAATGACAAACAGAGAGGTGTGGAATTTGAACAGCTTCAACGTACCCATAAACCCCCACCGAATATTATATGGTTCCGCCATTGTTATACAGGCAGTCGATCAATTAAGAATACGTCAAATGAAGATATTAAATTAGGGGTAGAAAGAAGAAGGCAAGGAATCGTCGTTCGTAAGCCGACGGTAAAAACCAAAGGGAGATTATGCAAGGACAAAATGCGTGGGACCGGTTTATTAATATATATGAACGATGTCGATGAGCGGGGTTACGTTTTTGACAGGGTTACCACCTATCCTTGCATTGCTTCAAGCTCCCTGCCCCTCCCCCACAAAAAGCGATGTAACTGAGCCTGTACTCTTCCAAGCCACTGAAACTACGGCTCGGGAGGTTGGGGAGGGGGAAAGCAATGGAAAATATCGGCCCGCATTCTGGATTTTCCGGTGTTACGCTTATGGGGGTTTCGGCATACCGAGAAGACAAAGACAACCAGAAATAAACATGTGTGCGTTGGTTGTACAGTACCTAACGTGGAGGTTCTTCTCTTTAAGAACGGAGTATATTGTTTTAAATTGGAATTTAGTGGCAAAACTAACTGGCCATATTTCCATTAAATAGATGGAAGAAGCACTAAACAATTTACGCAGCTAGCACAAAATAATGAAGGCTAAAAACTAATTTTCTTTTTGACTTGCGAAGATTGAGTCTATAAAACAGATCAGGGCATGACCTCGAATGAGACATACCATGCCATGCCATCCTATGGTAACAAGTGAACGAAAAAAAGTTAATAACAGATAAAAAACACGGTCTAAACGAAAGTATCGGACAGATTTTATATGCGATCAGTAGCTACTACATTACGCTGAAGTAGAAAAATGGAGGGATGGGGAGATTGGGTATATAAGGCCGGCGTGAGCACGGCGTGAGGAGTTATCAAGACAAGTGTTGACAGGGAGGGAGGGAGCTTGGGGAGGGTATACAGGAGTTGTCTAAAATGAAGGGAAGTTGGGCCCCAGGGGAAGGTTGAGAAGAGAAGGAAAATTTTTGAAGATTTCAAAATGTCATGATGCAGGCTCAGTTTTTATTCTAACGCTAGTTGTGACACTTTCTGGTTCCTAGAGGCAAATAAAAAGAGAGAGAGGGAGATTATAGGTTAGCACAAGTCTATACGTGCGATTTCTTCCAAATTATCAAGCCGGGGAGGAGGAGGGCGGGGTGACTATCATACCTCAGCTTTCCTCTTCCCCAAGACAGAGTCTGGAGTCCCGGTTCTACCAACCGGCGTCCCCTGTCCCGTCGCCGTGCCATCCCTCGTAACCTCCGAGTAACAGCTTGCATGATATACACGACTCCCCACCTTACTGGCATCATGCCAGATCCAGTCTTGCGCTTCTTCAGACCACGTCGATTCGAACTTCTCCTGGCAGATTGGGCATGGTGCATTGCGTAGCGCCGCGTCGTTGGGTGCGTGGATCCATGGCTTCTGCGATGATTTCTTTGCTCCAGCCGCAGCAGCATCTGTCGCTGATCCGTTGGTGGAAGTTGCACCTTCACCTGTTTGGCCACCGGTATCGTCGTCGTACTCTCGGGATTTTATCCATTCCTGCGTTTGTTTGTGTTAGCTGTGAGTGAGGAGGTTTGCTATCAAAAGAAAACGGAAGAAGAGAAAAGAAAAGACAAGTTTTACTTACCCGCTCACCCAGATACCAGCTACGACTCTGTCCTCGCTTGGATGCCTCAGTCATGCGCTGATTAGTTTTGAAATGCCAATCCAAGTGTCGTGCCTTTTTCTCTTTTCCTTGATCATCTGAATGAAAGCGGCGGCCACATGTTCCGCATCGATTCGGCTTTTCTTCGTACAGCGTAGAAATTAGGTTCGGCCTCGGGCTAGATAGACAAAAGGGAACGGTTAATGTATAGGACTATTGCGGCTAGTTATTTACTTTATATTTTTATACAAGGGAGCTTACATCCTGATGGACGCTGAGGTCATTTGTATGTTAATTTTGACTTCAGATGGGTTAGATAATTGTGAAATAACAGCGGGTGGTGTATATCCCGCTTGCCCAGGGAGAATGAAAGGTAGATTAGGGGGTGTTGGCGGAGCAGATGAAGTTGGGGGCGGGAGTAGGCCTCGAGCTCTAAGGGAGGCAATCAAGGGATTCTCTGTAAGGGTAGGTGCTGTAGACGGTGCGGGGGGGGGCGGAGTGCTGGTGGCTTGAGGCTGTAGGAATGGTGGAATATGAGGCACCACCGGCGGTGGTGGTGGTGTTCGGCTTTGCTGGTTTGTTGTCGCTTTTATAAGCTCCGCAATCGTGGCAGGGTTTAGAAGGGCTTGAAGATTCGGCTGCGGGGTGTGGTTTTGTATTGATTGAGCTGCCTGGGGTATAGGTGGAGTTGGAACAACCCGAGGGGGAGGCTGAGCTTGGGGTGACTGCGGGGAAAGCTGAGATACCTGATCTCGAATAAGCTTTAGCTGGTCTTGCGGTAGCTTTTGCTGCTGCAGGATGTTCTGGAGGTCTAAAAGAGCTTTTAGCCGTTGCTGAATTGAAGGGTCAAGTGGATTAATTGCAAAGTCAGCTCGAGCGGTCGCGATCAAACTCTCTATATCACGGTGTAATGCGCTAAGGTCAATTGACTCTTGAAATGGTTGCCCGTATGGCTGAACCGGTTGAGCCGACGGCTGTAAGATATTATTAGTTCGAGAATGGACTACACCACTCGGCTGCAGATTGGACACTCACGTAGTGCTGGTGCCCATTACTCGGGTACTGTTGGGGGATATTTTGGTTGGCGGATTGGGTAAGTCGTGGGGGAATTTGCGGCGGGGTTGGAGTGTTCCGCCAGGTAGTAGAAGTTGGAGGAGTAGTAACTCCGCGATTCCGCCCAAGGATATCGTGCTGGCTTCTTGCCTGCTGATTCTGAAGCGCGGCTGTTCTGGCTTTGATAAGAGCATTCTCAATACTGCGGGTTATTTCAACGGGGAAAACAGGTCTAGTATCCAGGGAACCAGGAACAGGCTCTTTCCAAGTTTTCAACATCTCATCCAGTTTCTTGCGGGTTTGAGAATCGACGAGCGTATATGCGTTCATGAAGGTCTGATAGAGGTTGCGCCCCAAAAATAGAGTGTAGGGCGTTCCTACATTTTTGACAACAGAATCAACTACATAAAGAGCTGGAAGTTTCTGAGCTGGCGGAGTCTACAAATGAAGATCCGAGTTAGAGAGCTGCATATATCAATATTGCTACGAGTGCTCGAGTTAAGCGGTCGCAACGAAAGGGAACGGGAGAAAAGTCTTAAGCAATGAGAAGACGAGCATGATGTGAAAAGGGAAACGAGGAAACAAAGACGAAGCACCTACTGTCCGAATATGATTCTCCAGTACTCGGGAGATGGCCATCGCATGTTCAGTATTTTCCTTTGCAATCACTGTGAGATTGCTAATTTGGAACTTATCGTTTCCTGTCAGGTCCTCGAGCGAGTTCTTGTAATCTTCCGCAACTTCATCAGACGCAAGTCCTGTAGACATGCTGGGCACTTGGTATATAGATGTAATCGGGCGAAGATTATGAACAGATAATGACGGGTATCGTAAAAGGAAAAAGAAAAGCAATGAAAAAAGATATAGAACAGGGAAAAGTAACCAAGGCACAAAGGTAAAAGAGATTTTCCTTGGAAGTTTGCGATACTGACTGGTTTTAGCCAGGAGGAACTGTGAATGGAATATTTTTTCTTCTTCTTTTCTTTCCTTTTTCTTTCTTTTTCTTTTTTGGTTATTTGTCTTCAGTTGATTTTCCCCTTCCCCTCTCTTTTTCTTCCCTGCGAAGAAGCAATCTTCTGCTAATTTCAGAGTGCGAATAGATTGACAGGAAAAGTCAGGACAGAATTTGTAGAATGGTTGCTAAGTTATTCTCTGCAAAAACTGAACAGAACAGGCCGATGTGAACCCCCCAACTGCAAATATATGTATGATTCTTATTATATCATCCACCACCCATAAAGACCACCGTACAACGCCGCTAATCCTTTTTCTCCGTCCTTCTCAGCAACGAATACCAAAAATCCCAACAGTAAACGTGCTGGTAGCTAGGGAAAATGGGTTCTGGGCGATAGTAGGTGATATGTTGGCCGAGGGGGCAAAGAGGGAACTGGCCAGCGATGTAACGCTGATGACGGGAGGGCGAGGGGCGAAGGGAAATATAAATAGCACAATTGAAGGTACAACGGAATAAAAGATCAAATACAGGGTCGCTGACAGTATCAGCAGCTGTTTATCCAGTGATATTCACAAGGCAGCTGGGTGATGTTGGAGTTTGTTGGAGGTGGTCGCCGGAAGTTTGAAGCTGGAAGGGATTTGACGTTGAAGTGAGGCTCTAGAGGTGAGGCGATGAGTCAGCGGTCACCACGTGAAAGTCATGTGATCTGTTCCATATCCTTGAACTCAACCAGCCAGCATCAGCGTCATATAGGCAGGACTAGGTAAGATTTCGCCTTGATCTGTGAGACTCGCCTGTGGACGCTTTCCCCGTCAGCACCGGAGAGATCCCATGTAACCCCGTGAAAACCATCTTCTCCTCTGTTCTCGACTGATCTCAAGATCTCAAACCTCCAGTTAGCAATCTGTTGAACACTTAACCATCTCCCCATTTTGCTAAAGCATAAGACTATGAAGCTCTACATTTTTACTTTACTTTTGGTCTTTATCGCGACGGCCGCCTTCGCTGGAGTGGGACCAGAAAAGGCAATACTGGTCAGCTATCCTTCAGATACCCCTTCCTCTGTCATCGACGCCGCTATGGAGGCCGTTGAGGACGCAGTATGTTCCCCTTCTATCCCTAATCTTGGAGCGATTTTGATATCTAACCAAATGCTATTCTGCAATGGTTTTAATAGGGCGGAGTAATCACTCACAAATTCGGTAAGTCGCTGGCTGCCCCGTTCATAGATGCCTGATTTGACCTCCTGCTAACCGACGACTCTATTTAGAACTGATCAAGTATGCCTCTCCCCTCCCCTGGACATTATCTTCTGCTCAGAACCCCCGCTAAACATGTTGGAAACTAGGGGTTTCGCCGCAACTGCACCCATGACGGTCTTCGATACGCTTTCTACCTTGTCGGACAAACATCGTCCCTGGATCGAAGAAGATCAGATAGTCACCCTTGACGGAAAACTGACCAGCGGCGGCAATAAGTTGTAATTGTCCCAGGGTGAACTGTCGAACGGGAGCCACATGGTACCTCATGATATACGACCAAATATTCCACTCTACACTTGATTTGTTACCTGGCTAGAATGGAGGTGCTACCCGCCCTCATTGCCGAATGATCTCTTTTTTTGGTTTTTAGTAAAATCAGCGAAGAATGGTAGAATGCAATGACGTATCTGACATTCTCCTGTGATGACGCTACGTTGCAAGACAGGTGCACATACATACCTTATTTTATTTATTATTTTTTGCTTTTTTGACCTTGCATTTCGTTGTATATAGCTGCTGTATTTAATGGAAAATGTGCTAGCACAAATGATAAGATACCACTATCCTTTTTGTCACTACTTGATAATTTGAGTGCCGTACGCATAGTAGATTATACTATTTTAATTGTCCCTCATTTTCTAACTTCCCTGGGTCACTAAAATAATCACTATGGAATTAGTCTTCCAGGGGTCCATGTGCCCCTAAAATAGTGTTGGCTGCTTAGTCGACGACGTGACTTCTTACACGCTCCGAGCCGCCGCCACTCTTATTAACGACCAATAAATGTACTAACACGGTCCAACAGCTGCCCACGCATCTCTCTCCTTTCGCTCACCGTGCCATGATGCGGGATCATTTTGGCTCGAACTTCTCGCATATCGTGTAAACTCGTGCAGTACAACCCCGCGTCACAATGCTCTCCGACCTCATTTCCTCCACCCTCCTCGAATGGATCAATAGTTTTAGTTTGGGCACGACCATCCGATCAATTGACCAGTTGAGCGATGGCTCTATCCTCTGGGATACTCTTCAGGATATCGACCCGCAATACTTCCTTGGAGAATTACCAGAGCGCTCACCCTCCGACCACTGGGTCCCGCGATGGCAGAACCTAAAACACCTGCACAAGGCATTGATCAGTTATATAAGGAACCAGAACGATGGTGAAGTGCCTTCAGGGCTCAATATCTCACCTGATCTAAAGGCCATCGCAGAAGTCTCATCGACAAAGGAAACGAACGAACTGCTCAAGTTATTCCTGCTTGCAGCCATTAGCTCGCCAAATGCGGAAGCCTACATAATGACAATGCAGAAGCTATCCACTTCAACACAAGAAGGGCTAAAGGATATTATACAAGAAGCACAAAATCCGTCGGACGAAAGACTAGAGGAACTTGATTATGAGCGGAATGACCTCTCCACAAGACGAGATATGCCAATGGACCCAGAACTACGGTTTGAGGAACGCTTCGGAAAGGTACTGGCCGAAAAGGACAAACTGTTCAATGAAAAGCAAGAGCTAGAGAAAACAGTGGAGGACTTACATGACCGCTTAGCTCGACTTCAGGAGAACCACGATATGGTACTGGATAGGCTCACATCTACGGAAGATCGCTTGACGACTCTGAAATCTGGGAAGGGAGATTTGATACCGAACGCCAAAACACTGGAAAGCAGGACACGCCAGCAGGAGGATCTTATCGCGTCTCAGGAAGCCAAAATTCAGGCTTCTCAGGACGAAATTGATAGTCTACGGATGACAGTCGAGTCATTACGAGTGAAGAATCAGAGATTTCAAAAGTTACAAGATGACTACGACGAAGTGAAGAACGAACGAGACCAGCTTTCCAGGCGGGCAAATGCGGCAGAGAAATATCGACAGAAACTCCAAGCTAGCCAAGATTTCGAAAAGGAGAATATCGCGCTTAAAAATAAGGTCAAAGATCTACAGCAGCAATTGCGAGATAGCGATATTAGTCAGAAATCTTCATCTGAACGGGACGTGGAGCTTGAGGAGTACCGTCGCGTCCTCCCAAGAATAGAGCAGGATCGCCACGAGATTCAAAATGTGAAGAAACAGCTAGAATTTAACAACCATGCTCTCACCGAACGACTTCAAAGCGCGGAAGATCAGCTTGCCAGAGACGAAGCTACTATCAGCGAATTACGGGACCGAATACGGGAACTCGAGGGTCTGGAGAGCCCAACTACTCCTGGAAGTACAACTCCAAAGGCACACGGGACTTTCCAAAGGGATCTTGACGAAGTGGGCCGACGAGAGGCGCAGCTGTTAGTGTCATGTATCTCGTAAACGGTGCAAGTGCTAACTAGCTCTAGGAAAATTGAGAACGAAGAGCTTAAACGGGAGCTTGAGAAATTCAACGGTGGAATATCTCCATCGAGTGTATGACTCACCTAGTTCTAGTTCACTTGATCAGGGAAAACGCTAACACACAAACTCCAGGACACCGCGAAAGAATCCCCCACAGTTGGGCTTGGTACTAAATTTGCAGAGAAGTGGGAATTTTACCTTCCCTTATATTGCACAGATTCTAACAAAAACTACAGTGATGCGTATAGAAAGCTACAAGATGAATATTCTGCCATTCAGAAGAAACTTGCTGATGCACAAGGTGACATGGAAGCAATAGAACGACAGCTTCAGGAGGCGAAAGCTGAATGTGAGTTATATATACATGGGCTTGAGAATTTCACTCGAACCATTTACTTCTTGCTGACATTGTTGAAGTGGGCCTGATCAGTAAGGAGAAACTCGACATAGTTGAAGCGGCAAACGACTCTTCTTCCCCTGACGTGATAAAGATGCGGGATGAAGTGCATGCCGTTCAAAGCAAAATCCAGGACCTCGAAACTAAGCTTGCTACCAGCCAGTCATTTGTTCAGGAGGTATCTACAGAGCGTGATTCTCTCCGGGACAGGTTAACCAAGAAGGTGCAAGAAATGCAAGGCGAAGACCAGGCTACCATGGATGAGATGAAGAAACTTCTTGATGAAGTTGCCGCTAGATTCAACAGCAACAATACGGACGGGCCCCAGCTCTCAGGAACCGATTTACTCAGACAGTTCTCGGATACCATGGAGCGGAGCGCCGAAAATCTGGCAAAGAGAGCAGAGGTTAGTTCTCATAAACATTTTACCTTCGATGTTTTCCTTTTGCGTATTTCGTTTCTATCAAAATCTTCCCCGTGGGAAAATTGATAAACGGCTTTTCTGGGCTGGCAGAGGATCCTTCTTGTTCCTTGTTTGCAAGCACCTTTTTTATAAGTCTTCCGGAAGTCTTAGTCCTGAATACTCCCCCTCCTACATCCAATAAATACAACCAGAACCAGAGGTTGACCATTCGTAGATCCGGAGCGCTCTGGCACTCTGGCAATGGTTCCTCCTTTTCGTCGCGCTTGTATTTGCAATTTTTCATCGTCGACCCCGTCCCACTGTGTTGTGACATTGAAGCGTTCCTTTCTCCATATATCTCTTAAAAACCGCATCCCTCGGGGTTCTAATGCTAACTCGGCGCCGAACGATTCGGGGGGAAACCAAACAGCACATCAACCAGCAAAACGAACTTATCAAGTCTCTACAGGAGCGGATTCAACACTCTGAGAAGCAGGAATCGCATAAAGAAGCTGAGGTATACACATCATAAGTTCCCCTGAATCTGTCACGATAACCATGACCATCCCTTAGAATATGATAATACTGCTCCTGCTACCCAGCAGGTTTTGGAACAAAAAGAGACAGAAAGTAAGATATTTTCTAACTAAACATCTATGATAGAAAAACCTCATGCAAGTCATCCAACGCCAAGCCCGAGAGATCGCGCTCATATCATCCGCGTGGTATGACCAGCAGTCCCGCCTGCAGAACGGCAACGTTTCCATGCTGCGATACCGACATCCAGCTAGCACCAGCACGACTGGCGTGGAAGTCCATCGAAGCTGGCTTGCGAAGCAACGAGCTCTTGTTTCGAGAAGCAAATAATGATGAAACACTGATTATATATATTCTAAAATATATACGATCGCGATAGAAGTACACAGGTGAGGCGGGGGTGAGTGAATTTGGATACATGCTTGTTGTTGGAGCGACGACTTGCATGGAATGATGAAGGATTAACAAACACCGAGCGGGACCAAGGCTTACAATAAGGTGTTTTTGTTTGCTTTTCTAAGTTATTTTGGAGACAAGGCTGCCATTTCCTATTACTCTCTAAATCTTTCTCTTCTTGGTTTTTGATATATTAGACGTTCTTGTCATGCGTTCCCGTTCTCTCAACCCTACATTTTCTTTCTGTTTTCCTTTCCCCCCTTTCTTTCATTTTCTTTCTTTCTTTCTTTCTTTTTTTTTTTTTTTTTTTTTTTTTTTTTTTTTTTTTTCCCTTATCTTCATCTTCGCCATTTTCCTTCCTCCCTATTGGATGTATTCGGCATTTTGGATCCGCCATTTTGTATAAATCAGCCCTCAGAAATCGTATTTTTGTTGTGACCCTCATCCGTTCAAAGAAACCACTGCAACCTACTGGCACTCCTAGCCCCATTCGTTATATAATCTCATTTTTGTGTTTGTTTCCCTTACATTTAGAACATGCTTGCATCGTGTTCTACACCTAGAGCTACTTATTTATATACCCCCTTCCATTCTTACTAGAATTTTTCTTCAGGCATTTACCACCTTCCTGTTTTCTTCTGTCCCTTGATGTAGCTTTTGGGGTTGGTTTCACTGATATACAGACAGGCAAAGAATGCCTTGGGCGCTTTTTACATTCAAGATTCCAGCACTCCAAAATTCAGTATCATAAACCTCTCATATCTTTGTTTACAATTAGAGATCTCGGTTTTTCGGCTTGATATATACAAGTTTGCATCTGTGTCGGTATATACTGCTATGCTATAGTGAATGAAGATTGAAAACATAGCCAAACACCAAGGGCAATGTGGAAAATTCCCTCACACAATCATATCCTACATTTTTATATTTGTCCCAAAAAGCCTCATTTGATAGCTTTCATATTGTACTGTACATGAATATTTCTCTCTCTAGATTTTAGTCTTTCTTCTTTTATATCGGGGTGAGTGGTGACAAGCCATGAGCAACTGCAACTGCAATTGTATAGTATACCCTTGAGGGCGGAGTGTAAAAAGCGGAGAAAAAAAGGAGCCGAGGAACCCATTGGTCTAGCATATCAACAACACCACTCCAGACACACCACAAAAAAGAGAGAACGGGGATAAAATTATCCCTAGCTTAAACCCACCGCCTCGGATTCTTCAACACCTCCATCAACTCCCTCTCCTTCACCTTATCGTCACCATCGCCCGCTTCCCCTTCGTCATCCCCTCTAGGACCCCTCGAGGTACCATCGTCAATCCTCGTCCCGGAAACGGGATCCATATACTTCCACTCCGCCGTCCGCGGCAGACTCATCAATATACTCTCCACACGCGCACCGGGCGTGCGCAGCCCAAAGCTCGTGCCGCGGTCATACACGAGGTTAAATTCCACATACCGCCCACGACGGAGTTGTTGCCACTCCTTCTGTGCGGGGGTGAAGGGCATGTCCTTGCGCCTTTCGATGATGGGGACGTACGAGGGGAGGAAGGAGGTGAGGGCGTCTGTGACGAAGGAGAATATGGCTTCCTGGGCGTTTTGTGAGGAGGCGTGGGAGTGGGAGTGGGAGTGGGCTTGTGAATTGATGTGGGATTGGGAACGGGAAGATTGGGCGAAGAATTCGGCATCGAGGTCGTCGAAGAAGATGCCGCCGACGCCGCGCGCTTCGCCGCGGTGGGGGATGTAGAAGTACTCGTCGCACCATTTCTTGAAGCGCGGGTAATATGTGCCGTCATGCTTGTCGCAGACGTCCTTGATAGTTTTGTGGAAGTGTTCGCAGTCCTCTGGGAATAGGTACGAGGGCGTCAGGTCCGTCCCGCCGCCAAACCACCAATTCTTGTCGCCGCTGAGCGGGTTCTTGGGGTCTGCGGTCTCGAAGTAGCGGTAGTTGAGGTGCACGGTGGGCGCCATGGGGTTTTTGGGGTGCAGGACGAGGGACAGGCCTGCCGCGAAGAAGTCTAGGGAATCGACGTCGGCGGCGACGAAGGACTTGTGGTCGGCACGCATCTTTTCGATGGCCGGGCGGGGCAATTTGCCGTAAACGACTGAGACGTTGACGCCGGCCTTTTCGAAAACGTTGCCGTCCTGTAGTACGCAGGAGATGCCGCCGCCGCCATTGGGCCGGGTCCATGTGTCCGCCTTGAACGATTTGCCGTCTATCCTGGACAGTTCATCCACGATCTTCTGCTGGTGTTCCTTTATCAGCTTCTCCATCCGGAGACGCATTGGGGAGGATTCGGTGATGGAGGTGTCACGTTTGGTTGCTTCATCTAACTCGGCTATTGTGGGGGCGTCGAGGTTTGTTTCATTATCGTCGGTTACCTGGGAGTATGGATTAGCTTTACATCCATTTATCTGGAGATGAATATAAGTATAATTCTTACCATTGAGTAAATCATAGCTCCTATGAAGACTACGCCAACGCTGATTCGGAGATATGGTCTCCAAACGGTGTCCCGTTCGTTGGGTCGCGGCTTCGACCCATTTGATATTCTACATAATTGATTTTTTGGTAGACCGGTCAATTGAGCCCTTGGTATGACCCTCCGGCTTATAGCCCTAGGGAAATACGAATAAAGGCGCCTGGGAGCCATCCTGGTAGGGATTTTGTAGAGTTCGGGTGCTCCCCGTATGAGCGGTGAGATAAGTTAACGTCGCTAGACACAAAGGTATACCACAGTAGCCATCAACAATTATGGCATTGGTCATTGGGTGGTATCTGTATCCATGGATATGTTCCTGAATGTTAGAGCCGAATTTCGGGAAGTGGACATCCCGATATCACGTGCGCGGTGTGTCGGATAAATAGATTGTCCGAGGTGGCCTGATATAAGTGAACATAACGAACGGAACGGGAATAGTAGTAGTAGTAGTGACTGGGACGGCAGTAATAATAATAAGATACCGAGTCATTGTATGTACAAACTTTCTAGATTCCCCTCTTCGCTCTTCCCTCCTTGTATACAAACTATAGCTCTGGTGAGGCCATCTGAGTTTGGCGCTGACTGTCAGTCATCATCTAACACCGGCCTGGGAGCAAGCGAGAAGAGGACGAGAAATGACAAAAATGACATATCAAAAATGTCACATCACCAGAGACACAGGAACAAGTACCCCGAGTGTAAATCGTTTTCTGCAAGAGACGCATGATAGAAGGAAGGGCAGGGTCCTGATGACTCGCATCCCGTATTGGTACCTTCTCCGCCCCAGTTCCCCGCCAAGTACCGGTGCCTAGTAAGCGCTACGTCGTACCAATACTTTCCTTGTCTCTGCTTGCTAGCCCTATGTAGTTCCCACGAGAGTCACGTGGAACCAACCCGGTGATTCACCGCCCGGGTGCCTGCTTAGTCACCAGCATATAATAGGCGGGGCTGAGCCGCTTCCTGGGCTCACTTCATCCATCGTCATTCCACCGCGGTCTCCGTCTATCTATCACCAACAAGCATTCTCATACCAAGCTCCTAACCACTGCATCTATTTAACCCCCCCCCTTGGCAACCTGCCGCCACACCTCTTTTGCATCTCTCAGCCAAACATCTATCCATAGTATTTATCCCACATCCACCATGCGGTCCAAGTTCAAGGACGAACATCCCTTCGAGAAGCGCAAGGCAGAAGCTGAGCGCATCCGAGCAAAATATGCTGATCGTATCCCCGTACGTCCACCCCCCCTCAACTATCCTATACATTATACCTCCTCTATAACACACATATATGCCATATACATACCTACCACACACTCTTACACTCTTTACCGTTCGCTCGGTGCTAATATATAGACTTGGCGGTGAACAGGTAATCTGCGAAAAAGTCGAGAAATCAGACATCGCAACCATCGACAAGAAGAAATATCTCGTCCCCGCAGACCTCACCGTCGGCCAGTTCGTCTACGTCATCCGCAAGCGCATCAAGCTCTCACCCGAGAAGGCCATCTTCATCTTCGTGGATGAGGTCCTGCCTCCCACCGCCGCTCTGATGAGCAGCATCTATGAAGAGCACAAGGACGAGGACGGTTTCCTATATATCACGTATGTTTATCCCTACACACCTACCTATCGTCCATTATCTGAATTAGAAACAAAAAAATGCGTCGGACAGCTCAGCTGATTGTTTAATACAGATACTCCGGCGAAAACACGTTCGGTGAATGTTGAAAAAAATATTCTTTAAAAAAATACAAAGGATACACCGCCTTTCTTTACTTGCTTACTGGGGACATTTTTGTTCTGCAACCCTATTATTTACCTTTTGCGAAGGCCAGGATCTTCCTTCAAAAAAGGCCTGAGCCAGGGACAACGAGACACGATATGAAACTATTCACGGGGGCTTTGAGATCTCAATCGGGAGCATTTTATGTGTATCTGGCGTTTGTTTGTCCTTGTTACTGCTTCTACTGTCTGCTTTGCTAGGGATATAAATGATCTCACTTTCTTCTATTTTCTATTTCGTTTTGTCTTAACCTTGGTTTTTTCTTTTGTTATGTTACGCTTTCTGTTTTCCGGCTTACCTGTTTGCAAAATCCCGTTTAATATTTTAGTTGTAGCTCTTTTACTGCTCTAGTAAGGCCCGCCGCCCTATGCTTTTCGCGTGGGCCTACCAATACATGCCCTTTTACGCAGCTTAGTGAGTGGGTTGACTGGGATGGGATGGATTGAGCGGTATCCATCCCCTGTCTTCCTCGTCTCATCCTTTTTACTCTCGGGTACTTTCTTTCTTTCTTCTTTTCTTTTCTTTTCTTTTTTTTCCTTGCCTGGTCTCGCTATAATTACCCATACCGATTAAGCTTTTGCGGAGATCGGTATTCAATAACTATCTAAATACAAGACCAGTAGTGAGGGTTTTTGGTCGCGTTAGAATACAGAAAACCAAAACGCAAATCCTGTTGCCTAATTTTGTTCCTCCCAGCCGGGCTGCTTATGTGGTCTGTTTGCAGGTTTTCCCCTAGCTTTTTGCCTATGTGGTACATGGCTGAAGGGTCGGCTGTGTTCGGCGGGAGATGATAACGCAGCGGTAATATGGGTAATATGGGTAAAATGGCCAATAGGACGCATTACAGAAAGAGCCCTATGGGGGGGGTTGAAAGGCGCGAAGAAAGATAAAGGAGAATAAAAGAAACAACGCGATGCTAAAATTTCGCTCCTCAGGAAAGATGAAATGCAAACAAAACGCCTCCTTCGGGTGACCAGATCATGAACACGCAAGCAAGTATACAATATATACAGTAGAACGCCAAAATCGAAAGATTTTGTCCCAGCGCAGGTAATCTAATCTCCAGTGATCCCTCACGCAAATATAGTACTGTACAAAAGTCTCCCCAGGGACTTGCGAGGGTATCTGGAGCATTGCATAGGGCTGATATGTTCCATGCGGGAGGGCGGGAATATGTCGACACCTCCGCCCCTCCCAGTGCTGGAGCAGACTGAACGACAACGATAGCGATCAAATCGCTGCTTTTCCATGTGGAGAGGTATATGAGCACAGGAGGAGCTTTTAAGCACTGATAATGGAACGATTGCAGTTGGCGGTGTAGGGGACATGAACGCCGCAGAACACCCAAGCCAACCTGCGGTGATTCCCCTGGCGACTGGGGGATCTATGTTGGTTGGGACTATATTCTCTTCAAAACGAACGAATGAGGCGGACAGGCCGTGTAGATCCGTAGGGTAGGGTAGGCTGTATAGTTTGAGATGCTGGTTGAATTGCGACTGGAGCGTTCAACGCAGTAGTGCCTGTCATTCATGCATTGGGGTCCTGTCAGCTCGTTGGCGCCGCCGTTCCCTTCTCCTTTCCCTTCCCTTCCCTTCCAATCTATTATTTTCCAATCCACTCCCGCCCCCTCTGGCCCCCATTCCCACTTGCACTTAACCCCCCTTACACAGACTCCCACCCACCCCACCACCCCTTCACCCTCCTCAAGCCAAGATTAAACAGATAACGTGGATCAGATGGTTGCTCGGGGTGTTTCGCTCTGTGTTCCCGGCGGATGCGCACGTAGGCGGCCGAAGAGCCGATGAAGACGGCGAAGAGGGGGTCGGCGATCCTATTGTCGGTCAGGGGATTTGCGCGGTTAGTTGTGGGCTGGTGTTAGGTTTTTTGCTTGCATAGATACGGCTTGTCTTTTCGAGAGGGAGGTTTGGTAGGAGGAGTGAGGGGTGGCAGGGCCATGGAGGGCAATCGAGTTGGGAGAGAGGGCGGAGTTGGCTTGCTGATCGGGCTGGGAATTTGTTGGTTGGATGGAGCCGATACTTACCGTGAGATTAGGTACGGGTAAGCCACTGCGGTAGGCATTGTTTCTGCTAGAATTCGGAAACCCTTCTATATATATTTGTTTTGGATGAATGGGAATGGTTGAAATGCGCGACTATTCCATCCACACAGGGAATTCGCAAGGATTTGGATTGACGATAAGTTGATGCTTCGGGGGTTGACTGTCGATGATTGGACGGAGCTGTCTAGCGGAATTTCTTGGCATAGATTTTGGTCTCACTAACTAGGCGTCTTTGCTTATATAAGGGTATCACATCCTGGTCGAAGAAATACAACAAGAGATGGAGAATAGGCGAGGGGATAATTACAGGGGTAGGTGCTATACTGTTTTGGTAGAATTGGTTAGATATAGCAGTCCGTGGGTGTCTTGTCTGATGGACGCCGCTTGGGGACTAAAAAAGACCGTTTAGATGAGAGGGAATGGGCAACAACTTTTATGACATAGATGTACATAGATCTATCATGTTCCAACGCCGGAATTTTAACCACGCGCTATCTATATAGGAAAAAATAACCATAAGAAGCAAAGAGTAGAGCAGTGACAAACATAAAATTACATAGGCCCGTATATAAAAATCCCAACAAAAAGCCTAACGCACGTATACTCTTTCTATATATAACATGAAAAAAGGCGTAGTTAAAATAACAATACAGTAGAAGCCGAAAATTAAAACAGAAAGAGAAAAAGGAATTGGACACGCTATAGCGAGTCGCAAAGCTCCCGCTCCGCCCCATCGCCACGAATACTCCCTGCAAAAAGCGCACAGCTTACACAACCTTCCCAAACGCCGGGATCAAGGTTTGCGCAAGCCAGAAGCTAAACACAAGCTTCGGACCCGTCATCAGCAACTTGGGCGTCAGCCCCTTGAAGAAGCTAGTCGGGCCCTCATTCCTGATCATGCTGCTGACAATTCGGAAGCCAGATTCTGGGTTCTCAAAGTTGCGGTTCTGGATCCGGGTCTTGATGACGTCAAGCGGCGCGGAGACGATGAGGGAGGCGCTGGCACCGACGATGGATGCCACGAAGTTCTGCAGCCAAGACGCGGAGTTATAATCTTTTAGGTCGTAGATATATTCTTTCGCGAAGGCGGAGCCGCCGAAGAGCTGGTTATTTTGTTAGAATGATGTTTTACAGTAATGGGGAGTGTTTTTGTCTGAAACATACTGCAAAGGAACCGGGGGCATTTCGTGCAGCGGTCCAGCCTGCACCGCGGTAGAGACCCATTCCCTCATCTTTGATAATTCTGAACAGGCCACGGCCACGGAATGCTTCTGGGTTTGTCTGTCTCTTTATTTTGAGGACGTCGAGGGGGAGGAGAACAATTTCTCCAATACCGATCAAGCTGCAGGAAAAGAAATCACATTTAGACATTTGGTCTTCTTTTTGATTCTAGGTGCTCAATCTTTTACGGTTTGTTCTGGACTGCTTACCTTCCGGCCGTAGCATGCATGATCGCCTTGCCAGTGCCCTTGCCAAATGCATTGTCGAACGACGAGCCGTGGTGCTGGGCTAGATAATCCCGGACGAATGGTTGTCCGCCATATTTATATATCCGTTGCAATACCTAAAAGAGGCGAGCGAGCAAAAATGACATTAGCTATGACTCAAAGTACGCACTGAAAATGAAGGGCTGACTTTCATGTGAAAAAACATACCTTGTATCCAGCAGCATATCCAAGACCGGGAAAAAGAGAGGTGAACTTCCTAGCGACAGAGGCGTCGGCGAAGTCCTTGAAAACGACTTTGTTCAATTGGGAAACGTTGGCGATCTAGGGAGATTGTGTATGAGTACGCGTCAAGCATTATCAATTGATGAATATCCGGGCATAACTGTACCTTTCCTTGATTGCTCATAAGACGTTTGGCGGTCGTATCAACCTAGTGAATTGAAGGAGAAGTCTTAGCTGGGGGATGTCCTGAGTCAGAAAAAAAGAGGGAGTTTGTAGACACGGCCCATACGGGATGGAAAATAAGGAGCTCAGCAATGCCAGAGGATCCTAGAAAAAAACCGTTAACAGAAGGAATTCCTATTGATGATTCGGACAACAGACGTACCGGAACCGAGCAGACGAGCCATTCCGGACTCTCTCTTCACATCCTTTGCGGCAGAGCCTGCGCCGGGAGCAACAAGAGCTGGTGGAGACATTTTCTTTTTTTTTCTTTTCTTTTCTTTTTTTTTTTCCTGTGCAACAGCAGCACCTAACGAAGGGATTGGGGGAAAACGACGGGGTATACGGTGGCGGCGACGACGGCAGAGGCAAGGGAATCAGCGGGCGAAGAGAGTGAAAAAGGGGATGTGGCAGAGAAAGAGAAACGGAGAGATGAAGAAGTGAAGAAAAAACAAGAACCACCACCGACAATATTCTGCAAGCCCGATCCGATCGATATCGTCCAGCGGTTTTTTCGTCGCCGGGTCTTGGCATCGAGGCTTGGCGCGGCTTCCGTTTTGAAGGAACCAGGAGGGTCCGTTACTAGCCTCGATTGGGTTTAGTGCTTGGCCCGAGCGGGTTATGTAATCCACCCTCCAGGGCAGCCGAGGTTGAACCAACTTCGTTCTCCGCCTTCAGGCCGTGATTTCTCCGCGATATCATACTGTTTGTACTCCGGACTCTACGCGACGGGAACAGCAGTTTGGGGTCGCCAGATGTGGAGGTGATACGGCTCCAGGAGCGGCGGTGTTGTTCGTTATCGCCCCGCGACCCACTCGATTGAGCTGCTGTTTGCAGTGACCGTCTTTGAAGTCTCCCTTCGCCCGTTCCCTACAACGGGGTATTCCAGAGAAATGGAATAATACCATTGCAATATGGTTTTTTTTGACCTACGCTCTCATTCTTTATCCACCGCAGGACTCTGGGGAAAGTGGAGATTCATATTTATTATGTCTTGCTACCCGCCTGGATATCTCATATATACCCAATGTCCCATGGCAATAATGTTTATATCTCCCAAGGATGCAGAGAGATTCGCTCTCGCAAGGGCACTATAACCTATGGCCGAAAACATACGTCTATTATCAGTCTGTTGGACAGAAAATGTCTTTTGCTAGCCAAATTCCGGCCTGCAGGACAAACAAACCGCTCACGTTTGCTATCATTCCGGAGATATCCAAGATGTGATATAGTGAATCGCAGCCTGCTTTGATTCCCTCTGTGCGAGGGGGGAGAGGTATATATATACCTTCAATTTCCAACCGTGGCCTTTCCTTGCTACAACTCCTCTCTACGACATACCTTGCTTCCTGTGGGCTCCTCCTGAGCTTGAATTTCTTTAGAAGACTTTACAAGAATTGCATCCCTTCTCATACCCACACCTAGCTGACCTCTTAGGTGGCATATCAAAAAAATGAACCGCTTCAACATATTTCTTGCAATCCTCCTACATATCTTCCTCGTTGCAGGTGCATCCACCCCTCTATTACCGGAAACCAATGCCACAAAAAATGCACCCGTTGAAAAGTTCACTCTCGCCCCAGGCGTCATGGTAAACACGCTCGACCCGGACTATCTCCCCGTCCAAGAGTCCACAAAAAATCCCAGAAGCACTCTCCATCGCCGTCGGACACATGTAAAGGATATCATGATGACTCTGGGCCCACGAGCCGACAAACCTGTCTGTTCGCGGGAGAAACCATGGCTCTGTGAAGGGAAAACTTGCATGAATAAATATTTCCAGCTCTGCTGTAAGGGGGGTGGGGTTTGTGATAGCCCTAAGCGTTGCGTCATGACGTTGTTTAATACGGTTACGTGTGGTTAATTAGCTGGGGCCCGGTGGGATGGATTGGATATGTTGAGTTATGAGGGGTGGATATACTGTACTTCTTCAAGACGGCTATATTAGGAATATTTACGTCACTTATTTTTTGGGCATGGAAGCTTGTTTGAACGCTGATAACTTTTGTGCTCCTATTTCCATGACCTGCAAAGCATAGCTTCGAATTAAAGCCGCTGGAATACATACAAAATATCCAAGGAACTAAGAATATCCTCTCTACTATGTAAGCTCTCAAATAATGATATGTTTCATTCTTCAATTGGCTCTCATTTGTCAATATCAGCCCCTGAAAATCAATATCACGTGACACACAGGCTCTGACCTCATCGCTAAACATAAACAGAAGCTTCGATAAGCTCCGAGCTCAACACAAACAAAGCCGAAGAATAATATACTGTTTTCACCATGGGATATGATCAATAAAAGACACTCCCAGACTCCTTAATTCAAGTAATAAATATGTGAGAGAAAAGAAACAACGAGATAAACCGCACAAAGATGTTTTCCTCACTGCCCCTCATAGAACCTCGCGACGTAAGTCCTGTCAATATCAATCTAATTTATAATACCGCGGAAAGAAAAGAAGAAATTGCCTCACCACACCCCCCCACCAAATATAAATTAAACACAAAGCCACTAATCATGCTAAAAACAGTCACATACCCTCTGGTACACGCCCTCGTACCCCAACCGACCACGCAACCACAACAATCTCCACCACCATGGTTCACACGCCCGCCGCCAACAGCAGCAGCATGGTGCCCAGCGGTCTAACAATACTACAATAGCCGCCGCCGCAGCGGCGGCCTCCTCATCATCAGCCGACTCCCTAGCCACCCTTCTCCTCGAGGAACACGCGCTGCAGCTCCGCAAGCAGAACATCGCTGCATTTGGGTACGCATGGATTAAGCCGGCAGGGTGCTCGAAGACCATGTTGGGGGTGAGGGAGGAGGAGGCGGAGAGGGAGGAAGGGGCTGCGGCGGCCGCTGCAGAAGCGGCCGGGATGGAGTTTGCAGGTGATGGAGTCGGGTTGGTCGGTGGAGTGGTCGAGGGGGAGGGAGAAGGGGAAGGGGAAGGTGGGGAGACGTTTGAGAGGGATTTGGATGATGATATTCCTGATGCGGATGCGAATGTGGAAGGTTTAGTTGAGGAGGGGGAGGAGGGGTTGGAGGGGGAAGAGGATGAGTTGATGGAGAGGGATTTGGATGATGATGTGCCGGATGGGTTTGGGATTGATGATGAGAATGACGATGAGGATGAGGAGGATGAGGATGAGGATTATTTTGATAACCAGCCTGATCTTGACGATGATATACCATCCGCACCCATCTCCGCCTCGGGATCCGACGTCAGATCGGGATTGGGATTTGGGGAGGAGGAGCAAAGCATGATGGAGCGCGATCTCGACGCGGATATCCCCAGTCTAGCGGAGGATGACACCGGACAACAGCAGCAGTGGGAGCACACCGACACCGACCAGGATGATGACGATGAAGAGGACGACGACAGAGATGACGTATATATGGACGCAGACATGGACATAGACACCCACGCATCTCCTGCACAGCAGTTCCACTCAAGCAGCTCCGCCTTCCCAACCTCTTCCATACCACACCTCCATCCGCACTCTTCTTCCATACGCCGCGAGACAGAAGCGGAATCACAGTTTTTGCGAAGATGGGGTGGAGGCGGGGGCGGTGACAGTAGTCCCGTGGGCTTTGGATCGCCGGAAAACTTACGCAACCAGCGGAGGAGGCCGAGGAGACGTTCTGCGCTGACTGTATCGTCGGATAGTCTTGACTTATAGTGGTTTTAAACTACCTTTTTGCTCAGTCTCTGGGTGTTGATGGTATTTCTTCACGCCTCTTATGTATGAAGGATGTTGTTCATTCTGAAAGAGTAGCGGTTGGGGGATGGAATTCTTTCCTCTTTCTTTCTCTCTCTCTTTTTTTTTTTCTTCTTTTTTTTACTTCTTATTCCTGTTAATTTTTTAACTCTGCACAGCAAGGAGTTGATGGTGCAACAGGTTCTGATATAGATATCCATGTTTTATACGCTCTAAGAAACATTCAAGAGGCCGGGGACTAGGCGGATTGATAACGATTATCCGGTTAAATTAGACCAAGATGATGATACATATGACGCTAACTTGCCTTCTTGAATCGACATATTTCGGTCTCTGCACGTAACAATGGGCATGGGTTTAAATTCGAGCTGTGGCCGGGGCGTTGAAACCTATTCACCGTGTATATTTTCTCGTATCGACTCACATTGACGTAGGCACACCTTGTGTGAACTTACATTTAGAAAACAAATAAAACTAAGCTACACCGACAGCAGATTCAACGCACCGCGAACTATCTCCTCGTTCCCGACGCTGGATGAAAAAGAAAAATAATTAGAAAAATGAAATCCCATGCCGCTCCACGTTCAAAGCAAAACATCCCGCCAGACAAAAAACAACAGTACACAGTTCCCTTCCCCACAGTTCATATCACGCCAATTCTATGACTGATGTTTCTTTCAAATAAAAATGGTGCTATGTATACATCAAAATAGGGCCATTTGCGTCAAGTGATTTCGCTAGACTGCGCCTGAAGGACGAGAAAGAAGAAAGTTTACCCAAGCAGCAGGGGAAGAGATTCGTGCAGCAAGTAACAATGAAAAGATCAAAGCTAAAAGACAATAATTAATAATAATTAATTCTAACCCAAGATGGGAAAAATAAACCGAAGCAAGGTGAAAAGGGGATATAAAGAAAAGAATCAGAACACAAAAAGGCAATTCGGTCGAACTTGGGAAAAAAAGATCCGTTAATAGCACCAGTAGCACCTCGATGTACATGTACATTTATGGAAATAAAAACAGCCCATCTTTTGTGTTCCGTGTGTATAAATGAAAAAACGCCAATTGCTGCCTCTCCTTCTTCATATAATTTGAATTTCCTAGGCCCCAGTCAGCAAAAGAGTGTGCAGGTGAATTCACGTATAATAATAAACTCCCGGATATGCAGCGGCGATGTTGTTAGATGATGTGTAGGGGAGGCGGATGGAATGTTGACAAAGGTATATTATATAAAGGACGGTAGTGTCGTTAGGGAAAACGCGGTTGGAAAATAGATATCCATTGTTTATTGTGTGATGTTGTCGGGAGGAGAGGGAGTGGTATCTCCTGAGGTCGAATATTGGTTCCGTTACGGGAAACCCTCGATGGAAGTGGAGGCGATTGGGCCTCAAGGGTGGGGAAGGGCAATAATTAGGTACTGCCTATTCTCCATTATCCGATATTAGATGTTATCTAGGCGTCGCGAGTGAGGCGTAAACTCATGGCCTGATTCGTAGACATTCCCGGTGTGTTTCTTTGTTTGAACTTAAAGATTCAAGATCGAAGTTTCAAAAGAGCCACACGTAGATGAAGAGCAAGAACACGGCGCAGAAGAAGCCGAGCAAGACTCTCCAGCCAACGCCCGTTTTGTCAGCCATGACAAGCATGCGATTCATGGTTCCACGTAGTCGCACTCTTGTGCTGTCGAAGGTATCATTCATTTTATCTGCAAGGGCAGAAGACTCGCGGATTTCGTCACCAATCGCAATGGTTATCTGTTTTGGGGGGTTAAATAGTATGTTAGGAACTGGCACTGGAGAGTTTCTTCGCCAAAAGCTACCAATAAAGGATTGTGGAGCTGATGTAAAATACATACATCTTTCAACATCTTCACCTTCGCAGACATGCCTTGAAGTTCCGTTTCGTTTTGCGACTCGAGCGAGTCAAGAACAGCATCGGAATATTGGCCCCTATACAATATACCACCACCCCGGTTTCTTGTTAGCCGCCCGACTATCTGGTTGCATATATTCAAACATCAAACATAAAATTGTCATGTCCCCATTGAGTCCGCTTAGAGTGAAGGGTCCATCCCCAACATACCTCGAATTAGGCGTAGCAGCTCGAAAAGACCCAGCAGAACCGCCTCTATCTAGATGTCCATTTGATGATCCGGAGAAGCCATACCCGCCAATTTTGCCGCCGGGCGACCGGCTTCCCTGCCGCATCCTCTCGCTGCTTCCGCCGCCATATGAATCGAAGAGGCTCGAAGAAGCTCGAGGGTCGCGCTGGTGAAGCGTGGAATGGGTGAACCTGTTCAAAGAAAGCAGGAAGAAGGGATGTTAGCGGGTTGGTCGCCGCCCAGTAAAAGAAGTAATGCAGCAGGACATACCTCGACGCCATTATTGTGATATCAGTGCGGAGTGCAAGGGACAGACATTATATCGTGTGCTGAAGAAGAGAAAACGGAAGGGGTTGGACAGACGGTGATAGATCTCATATTATTATCTGGCTTTCGTTGAAGTTGAGGAACAAATAAAGTTGATAGAGCGGCTTAGTCATTAAACCGATATTCTAAGAACGGAATAGCGTTAAAAGTGGATAAATTTGGGTCTTGGCACGTGCATTTGAGTTCTGGCCGAAAACGGACATGGGAAGCCCTAACATCTATACTGCAGAAATGATGTGGTTGAGGACAGTGTTTTGTATTCATTCTATCCCATTGACAGTGGCTTTTATTCATGATCAATGTGTTTAAGATGTGTCCTTCCTGTTCACAATGACAGTCTGTCAATAATCATTGAGTGAGTTCATGATCCAACCTCCTTATTACAGTGGCAGGTTCAGATCTAGATTGTTGATTGAAAAAGTCACTTCATCACAGTCAAGGAGGAAAGCTTTGTTTATTCCAGGATTATTGAAAAATAACTGCAAAGATCTATCCCAATTTCCCCTGTTTTCCCTTTGTTCTCGCTTGTTTTTCTGCTGAGGAAACAAAAGAGTTGGGACATCCCAGAAGGAAGAGAGAAGCTTAACCCTCGATGTACGAAAATTCACTGCTTTAGGTTTCTTTTGATGATTTTTATATCTTCCGCCTCTCTCTGATTACTTCATTTCTCTGGTCATTTACATGACTGTTTCTGCTTCAGGGACGCCGGAGGGAGGAAAAACAATATAAGTGCACCACCCAAATATGCTTGGACTTTTAGATAACATAGTTTTATGGGGGGGATATCACACGCCTGCCAAAACCATTTTCCCAGCCACCAAATATCAAACGAGTAGAGGAAGGGGGAAAACGCTATAATCCAACTCAGAGGAAACGGGGCAAGCAGAGATATTGTTCAGCTGATAAATGAGCACATAAGTTTTTCTCATTCGCTTCTTTATTTATTTGTAAAAAAGCAGGAAATACCGCAAAACACCCAACCAAATGACCCTATATTCCTGTCGTTTCGTCATTTTCTTGTTTTCTCTTGCTCACAACCTTCTAATTTCGTTTCTCAATCTCTCATAATATGATCGTCGTCCTGGTTGGTGGTGGTATCATCTTGGAGCTCAAAATCTCCATCGTCGTCATCCTCATCGTCAATCGGGTCGCCAGCCTCTTGCGCCTTTTTCGCAGCCTCAGCGAAATCAATCATTTTGCCACGGGTGCGTCGGCCGTCGCTGATGATGTTGTCGGCGGAGATGGGTTCGAGGTTGTCCTGTGCTGTGTCTTCGTCTTCGTCATCTGCTTTGGTTTCCACAAACGGGATGGGTTAGTTTGGTTGAAGAACAATTGGATAGGGAGAAGAGTTGAGACCGCCAAGAGAGGGGCGGAAAACGCGATGCCAATATTCAAAGATATGGAAAGACAGGATTATGTTTTCCGGCAAGGAACGACAGGGGTAAATTTAGCGTAAGAGAAGTGGATGGAAGCTCATTACCCTCGACTGGCTGTAGATCCAAGCAAATAGAAATTGTTAGTAGTTCTTCCTTAGGACTCAATGGAGGTAGGATATGCGACTCGTACGCGCGTAATGACGAAATGGCCGAAGGGGGATGATTTGGATACGTACCAGATCCTCAACGGTGCTCTCTTCAGAAGAGCTCTCCTCGTCCTCGCCCATGCTCACATCGTCAGCTGGATGGGTGTCAACTGCTTTGCCCTTTCCCTTGTCTAGGCCGCTAGTTGCGCCACCGCCAAAAGCAGCAGCTCCGGTGTCGCCCATGATGCGATAGTGGTGTTGTTATAGCTAGAAAGGAGGTAGAAGGGAGGTTGGCGGAGGAGGTAGGGCGGAGAAGTAAAGGAGGAATGAGGAAGATACTTTGTTGAAGGAGGAAAGTCTCCGTTCTGTGAGGGTAAGGCAGGCAAGGACTTCAGTATTATTGGGACGAGGACTAAAGTAGCAAGCAGGCTGCCCCGGTCAAGGTCGCGGTACGGGTATGCCGCTAGGCTGGTTTTGGGTGGAGTCAGATGACCAGCCAAGCCCTATCGGGTTGCCTTAAAGATCCATTTCTGAATCCCCTTTTCCAGACAACAACAACATGTGAGTGAGTGAGGCGGGGATATTGGGCATATTCAATTCCAGGGACTTTATATCCTTATACTTGTTTAAATCAGTGATTACTGGTTTCTCATAGGACTTCCCAGTGATCGATCTAATAGACTCCAAAGGAGCCCTTCTGTGCTGCCAAAATACGGGCTTATTTCAATAGATAGACCTTTCTTCACCATCGATGCTTTATTCCTCTATTTTGATTGAACATATCATATGATATGGATTGTTAGTGGTCCATATGAAGAGCTTCGTGCGCTATTTCCCATATGACTGCAAGTCTACACCGTACAATTATCATGTCTGAAATCATGTTTCATATTTTAGGGATAACGAACCTTTATCAACCATCTTTCAAAGTGAGGACAAATCTATCCATTCAGATGGAAGAAAGGACAAAGAAGCGTCAATACAGAACATACTTTTCCTCCCATGTCTCATCTCCTGGTCAAAAAGTAGTACTCTCTATCCATCATCGCAAATGTCGGGGGTAGATGGTATCTTGAAGCCCCCCTGGATACTCTCACGGACGCGAAAACCAAACCGGAATCCTATTCGAATCCATTCGAAACAATATAGCAGGCCCCCGTTTCATGTTCGTGTCTACTAGACATAAATGATAAAGATCCTTGAAACGCGAGATATTCGACCACAAAAATATTTTATTTCAAGATGAACTATCACACTGTCTTGCCCTACGCCAACCTAGACCAGCCCTGCCCTGGCCTTCAGGAACAAAAAAACTGTCCGTCACCCAATTTCCCTTAACCACTGGCTTCTATAATCTCATATATCATTCTTCTCTGCCCCGTCTAGTGCTCGAACATATATGTTCCGTGATCAGTTATATATCTTTCAAAGAATAAGAGCACTAAAGCAGGGTTCCGGAGAGGAAAAGTAAAAAGAAAAAAAAAGAGGATCGCTGCACATACCTTGAACATCGCCATGAACACCAGCAGCACCAGCAGCAGCAGCACCGTCCTTCAATCCCCCATGCATTGGCTCTGCCTCATCCGTCGCAGACCTCCAATACCACCACCTAAACCTCTTAACTAGCTGCTTCCCACTTTCCAATTCCCTTCCACTCTCGCTTGCATGTTCGCTTTCGTGTTTGATTTCACTCCCATCTGCCGCCCCAGCATGGGGTCCTCCAGGTAGTATTACTAAGTCCGCCGGCGCCGGCCCATTCCTGGCTCTGAGCCCGAGTCCGAGATCGACTCCGAGATCGACTCCGAGATCGACTCCGAGTTCGAGGGCCGCGTCCGCTTTCGCAAGTGCTCTATCTTTACCGCGCAGATCATCACGCCTGTCAACATTCATCCCCTTTCCAAGCGCCAAGGGAGACAGCGCCAGGTGGGCTTCTGTGTTGGGTTTCTCCAGGTCAGATTGATTGGGGGTCGGCAGGGCGGAGGCCAGCATGGGGAGGGTTGATACTGTGAGGCATAGAAGGATGCCGGCGAGGGTGTTTGTGGAGTGCATTGTTTTTGTTTGGTGAGTTTTGTGCTTTCGTTATTTCGTTCTGGTATGTTTTTTCTGTCCGTCTCGAGATGTTTCTGGGTGTATATGAATATGTATACTGTAGGGCCGCGGGTAAGAAGAGTATGTTAACCCCTTTAACTTTTCTATTAGCAGAAGGCTCCAGGAGCTCTGAGAGAGAAAGAGTCACTAGCAATATATACCACTCATTCCTCTCATTATCCCCATGGGAGGAGTAATAAGCATCCAGATTCCAACACAGCCCTTCGTCGCGCTTCATTTCTAATCCATGGATGCATTGCATACTGCTACTTTGGTCGGCTATGGAGCCAGTCATTTTCCCTTGTTGATATCTTATATCCCCGGCTCCAGTCGCGCGGTTAGATATATATATGTAGAAGTCATTTCATGCTGTGTCCATTTCTCTTTTCCTTATCTTTCATTATATAGATCTCTTCTTATCGTTACTCCTTGGAGAAGTAGAGAGAGTAGAGGGAGGAGCATAGGCGGAGTAGTGCTGCTGCGCTTTTGCCCCATACACGGGGCCCTCGGCAAGGATGCAGTAGACAGAGGCGTGTTTAATGTTATCGGTGACTTTTGAAACACGAAAGGAAGGAGGTCTCTTATAATTTTCGACATTTCTTTTTAGTTTTTCTTTAATTTTTTCTTTAGTCGATTAGTTAACTAAATAACATGATATAAAATGTTGACCTCGACGAGCCAATGAAGATGTGCGTATATATATATCCATATGGGCGTCAACCCGACCACGAGATCACACCGCATCACACCGCATTGCTATTTAATATATTTGCCCCAATGTGTAATCAAAAGCATCAATTGTTACATCGCACATCCATACGCGATCCAGGCATTGTCGGGGGTCCCAGATGCATAGGTATTCGATGATGTGCGATCCACATAGACGGATGAAGGCAAGAAGTCTTCCGTTTTCAATTTTGATGGACAGGCAGGGATATTTGTTCTTACTGACAAAGAAATGCTCAGCCAGGGGTATCACTGGCTTACTTATGCCAACGTCGATGCTTTGAACCTGTATCATTGTCATATAACGGAGTATATGCCTCCTAGGTACACATTGCTGTCACTGATCCATGCGTACTGGGTTGGAGTTGTGGTCCCTTGGAGCAGAGGCACGCTGGTTCCTTCAATGGTCTTCAGGAAGCTAGCTAGAAACGGCTTCGGGCCACTGTGATGGGGCTGTTGTTATCTTTCCGGAGTCTGATAGTTATACACAGTAAATAATACACGTAACTAACTTATTGAATGTGGCTAAGAAAAAAGATGGACATGATTAGAAAAAGGAAAATCAAAATTTCTAGCTCTGCTAATCCATAGTTATCAATCTCATCTACGGAGTACCGAGATAAAAGTTCTCCATTTCTCAATAAAATAACTAGTTACTCAACAGACACATTTATATTGGAGATAAGAATTACAGATCAAGTCTATATTATTATATATTGTACATACATGTACGTACGGAGTACAGCAGTTACAGTAAACCCGATGCCCAAAAAGCCAAGACCAGGCTCCTTGAGGATGACTCATCCGGGCAGGAACAATAATTCCCCCGCCAATCACGGTTTGTTTTGAGGCAAATAGTTTGCCACACAACCGCGTTTGATGAACAAGAAACGAGCCGCCCACTATGATTACGTCATATTCGCTTCCGTTGCCTCATCATCGATCATTGCAACAGATAGCAGCAGCAAAATAACAACAACACCAACCCCACAGATGGAATATTCCAGCGATATAGAGAAAATAAATCAAGACATTCAATTGGGTTAGGAGCTAAGAGCTGCCTTGTCTAGAAGTAGCGAGTAGTAACAGCTTGTGTTCTTGTTGTTGTTGTTGTTGTTGTTGTTGTTGTTGTTTCTTTTTTTTTTGTAGAGGAGGTGTGGAATGCGGTGGACGGCGGTCGAAGGTGCTGAACTTGCTAGAAGCTTCTGGCGCCGAAATTGACCGCCCGCATATAAACAATTTTTGGCCCGCACAACAACATCCCACTTCTTATTTTTTCTTCTATTCCTCTTCATTCTTCATCCTCACAGCTACCCGCTCTGCTTCTTCTTCTTCCTCCTCCCATCTATCTCTCTCTTCATCGCACCAATTCTCGATCTCCCCTTTCATTCATCTACATCCTCTATCCTCTGCATCTGTATCATATTGCACATTTCTCACCAGCTGCCGTTTTAATATCCCGCTTCATACATCTAATTCCTTCAAAATGGGTCCCGCTGTCGGTATGTCTATAATTTTCCCCCCCTCTCCTCCAGTATTGCTCGTTATTTCATCCTCCTGCTTTGATTGCTGCTGACTTGGCCTCGTTTTCGACAGGTATCGATTTGGGTACCACGTACTCCTGCGTGGGTATCTACCGTGATGACCGCATCGAAATCATTGCCAACGACCAGGGTAACCGAACCACCCCCTCGTTCGTTGCTTTCACAGACACAGAGCGCCTCATTGGTGATGCCGCAAAGAACCAAGTCGCCATGAACCCATCCAACACAGTCTTCGACGCAAAGCGTCTCATTGGCCGCAAGTTCGCCGACCCTGAGGTTCAGTCTGACATGAAGCACTTCCCCTTCAAGATCATCGACAAGGCTTCCAAGCCTGTCATTCAAGTCGAGTTTAAGGGCGAGACTAAGGAGTTCACCCCTGAGGAAATCTCCTCCATGGTCCTCACCAAGATGAGAGAGACTGCCGAGTCCTACCTTGGCGGCACTGTCAACAATGCCGTCGTCACCGTCCCCGCCTACTTCAATGATTCACAGCGTCAAGCTACCAAGGATGCTGGTCTCATTGCCGGCCTCAACGTCCTCCGTATCATTAACGAGCCTACTGCCGCTGCTATTGCTTACGGTCTTGATAAGAAGGCTGATGGCGAGCGCAATGTTCTCATTTTCGACTTGGGTGGTGGTACTTTCGATGTTTCCCTCCTGACTATTGAAGAGGGTATTTTCGAGGTCAAGTCCACTGCCGGTGATACTCACTTGGGTGGTGAGGACTTCGACAACCGACTCGTTAACCACTTCGTCCAGGAGTTTAAGAGAAAATCCAAGAAGGGTTAGTGAAATCACCATTTTTTCCTCGTTTCTTTTATTCTTCTTTATCTACTAACACAATTCTAGATCTCTCCTCCAACGCACGTGCACTCCGCCGTCTCCGCACTGCTTGCGAGCGTGCTAAGCGAACTCTCTCCTCTGCTGCTCAAACTTCCATTGAAATCGACTCTCTGTACGAGGGTATTGATTTCTACACCTCCATCACCCGTGCCCGTTTCGAGGAGCTTTGCCAGGACCTCTTCCGCTCTACCATGGATCCCGTCGAGCGTGTCCTTCGCGATGCCAAGATAGACAAATCCTCCGTCCACGAAATCGTCCTCGTCGGTGGTTCTACCCGTATCCCCAGAATCCAGAAGCTTGTCTCCGACTTCTTCAACGGAAAGGAGCCCAACAAGTCCATTAACCCTGACGAAGCCGTTGCCTACGGTGCTGCCGTCCAGGCTGCTATCTTGTCTGGTGACACTTCTTCCAAGTCTACCAACGAGATCCTCCTCTTGGACGTTGCCCCACTGTCTCTCGGTATCGAGACCGCTGGTGGTGTCATGACTCCTCTCATCAAGAGAAACACCACCATCCCCACCAAGAAGTCCGAGACCTTCTCTACCTTTTCTGACAACCAGCCCGGTGTCCTCATCCAGGTCTTCGAGGGTGAGCGTGCCCGCACCAAGGACAACAATCTCCTCGGAAAGTTCGAGCTTACCGGCATTCCCCCCGCGCCCCGTGGGGTGCCTCAGATCGAGGTTACTTTCGACGTTGATGCTAACGGTATCATGAACGTCTCGGCCCTCGAGAAGGGTACTGGCAAGACCAACAAGATCGTCATCACCAACGACAAGGGCCGTCTCTCCAAGGAGGAGATCGAGCGCATGTTGGCTGAGGCCGAGAAGTACAAGGCTGAGGACGAAGCCGAGGCTTCCCGCATCAGCGCCAAGAACGGCCTTGAGTCCTACGCCTACTCGCTCCGCAACACCATCAGCGACCCCAAGGTCGACGAGAAGCTCGATGCTGCCGACAAGGAGAAGCTCAAGTCTGAGATTGACAAGACCGTCCAGTGGCTCGATGAGAACCAGACCGCCACCAAGGAGGAGTATGAGTCTCAACAGAAGGAGCTTGAAGGGTATGTAAAACCAATATTTCTTCTTTCTCAATCCCTCGAAAAACATAAATGGTATAACTAACAAAATTCAATTTAGTGTTGCCAACCCCATCATGATGAAATTCTACAGCGCAGGCGGCGAAGGCGCTCCAGGCGGATTCCCTGGCGCTGGTGGACCCGGCGGCTTCCCCGGCGCCGGTGGACCTGGCGGACCTGCTGGCGGCGACGACGGCCCAACCGTCGAGGAGGTCGACTAAAATTTCCCCCCTTCCTAATTTCTCCTCCCCCCATAATTATTACCAAAAATCCTACGTTTCTTTTGTGTTCTCCTAGTTTATCTTTTCATAGTGGTTTTAAACGGGTTTTTCCTTTTTTTTCCCTTAATGTTTTAACGTTCACGGCCTTCTGGTTTTTTTTTTGTGTTCTTTCCTTGTTACAAATTTTATGTTGTGCTGGAAAACAAAAAAGATCTTAATTATGGAATTACTGGAACATGCTCTTTCTATCATTCTACTACGAAAAACAAAATACACATCAACCATAGTGATAAGAGTCTTTCCTCTCTCCTCCCATCGAAGAAGGCAGGAGGGAAGAACCTAATGCTAAAGGTTCCCTTTGAGCTTTTAATTAGCTTATTCTAACTCAGCCTTTGTGCACTTCTTTTCGATATACCCGTAGGGCCGTAGCTACAAACGTATGTTCTCCTCGACATCCCTGCCATGGTCTTTTGTGGTATTTCCTCAATCAATATTCTGTAGCTTCTGAACTTATTTCTCCACCCCCTCCCCCGGGTGACATAAATTCTCTTGGAAAACCTCTATTCACCATTCGTTCATTCTTTTTGTCCGTTTTTATTGTGGTGTTTTTGTAAATGAATGATGATTTACCATACATCCATGTACCGTAGATACAATACAGATAGATACATTCAAGTTGTATGTAACAAGAGGCTCGAAGAAACACTAAGAAGGAAATATATTTTTCTTTTATACTCTTTCGGTATTCCAGCTTCGTCTGAATATTTTTTTTTAAAAACGTTCCGTGAGAGGGTTAAGAGAAAATAGGTACTGTTCTCCCAAATCCTAGGGCCCCCTTTTAGCGCTGGCCTTCCTGTCTACGACCATCTCCCTCTCAAAAATAACTTAAGTCTTTCGCTAGCAACCAGCAACAAGAGAGAGAAACTACTGCATTTCATCCAACGTCTGATACAATTTATTTATTTTAACTTTGCTCTGTGTCGATGGCCTACGAGGAAAAATGTATGGCCAAACGCTTCCTTCAGCAGCTCAGCTCGGCTCAGCCCCCTGTGTGACATGACAACCTGCTTCATGGGGAGGCGCACAGAGGGGCCGATGGACCCTATATATATATATATATATATGAGTGCCAGTGGAACGTATAGCGCATTGTTCCATGAGATATTGCAAAAGCTGTTGTCTTTTGTTTTGTCCAGCTTGCTCTTTTCTATCTATCACCAGCTGAAGAGTGAACGTGGTTTTCTTCTAACTACCACCAGCGAAGCGCTGGTTTTACTCTTCTCTGCCGGGCACACTGCGTGTATATGGATATTATTAGATTATCTGGATATAACTACGTATATCAATGCCGATAGAAAAAAAAAAAAGTTCCACTAAAAGCAACGCAACCAGCTGCAGGATGAAGATGAAAAAGAACCTGAGCATTCGCTGGGAGAGCTTGAAAAGGGCTGCTGTGGTGTAAGTTAAGGAACAACTCTCCCTCTTGTTTCTCTATCTTTTTTCTCTTTCGCCCTGAGAGACTGGCGGCCACCCTTCCCCGGAATCCACTATCATGAAATGAAACAGCGTTCCCAAGCTGAAGAAAAAAGGACAGCCCAATCGATGAAAACGCCCACTACGAGAACGGCACCTGGTGCAACCGCGATCTCATCCCGATTCCGCCGGAGAGGCGGACGTGGGGGATTTGGGGGTATTTTGGTATGGCCCCTGAGTGTTGCGTTAGAAGGAGAAGATGAAGATGAAGATGAGAAGGAGAATTCAATAATTGGGCACTACATTCATACCTACATGCTACGCCATGCTGTGCTGTGACAAAATAAATAGAAAATGTCCTGCTGATTCTCAATGTGGAAATCACGGCTACGTTATATATCAGGATACTGGACGGTATCAGGCTCCTGTATCTTTGCATGGACTATTGGAAGTACACTGCTTGCCTTTGGGCTTAGTCCACAGCAGGCTATTGCGTGTGTGGTGGGTGATTTTTCTTTTTATATATAACTCGATGATCGCTTTCTCTGTCGCCCCCCCCCCCCCCCCCCCCCCCCCCCAACTTTGTCCCGCTCTGTGATTGCTCAGCAATGAGCTGATCACGGAGTTCTAATTTTCTATTGTAGGTCGTTGGCGGGATACTTACGGGATTGCTCGCGGTGGCATGTGGCTGGATGGGGGAACGGCAGCAGATCGGATTCACGGTTGCGTCGCGGTTTTCATGGGGGATGAGGGGATCGTACTGTGAGATCTTTCTTTACTGTTTTGCTTGTTTGTTTCTTTATCCCGCTGTCATCATCGCTTGGAGGCTAATCGGTTCGCGGTTTGGCGGGGAGGGAAATCTAGTCCCCGTCCTGCTTCGTGCCTTTGTAGGATCGATGTGGTTTGGAATGCAGTCATTTTGGCATGTACCTTTTTCATATCCAAAACCGGCGCGTGTTTTTGCTTTTCTCTCGTGGGAATGGAAATTGAAGTTCATTGCTGACGAGCCCTCACTTTTATATCATTTTTTTATATTTAAGGGGAGGCCAAGCAACTCGAGTCCTTATCGGGGCCATCATCCCAGGTAAGTTGCGCCTTTCTCAGCTAATTTTCTCTCTGGGAACAATCGACTACTGGGTTGCTTGCTGACGTTGATGTCTAGGGTTCGCACATATGAAGAACTACTTCGCGGAAAGTTCCCATCTTACAACAAATGACTTCATCGGCGTGGTAATTTGGTACGCCGCTTTCATCCCCCTCTGTCTCATCCCGCCCGAGCGCCTACAAAAGCCATTTGCCATTTCATTCGTCCTCTTCGCGTCGTCCTGTATTGGAATGTTAATATGGTGCGCTCTCCTAGCCCCGTTTCCCTTCCCCCCTACATAACTACAATAGACTGTTCATCTTTTTAACACCCACTTGCCCTTATGACAGGGGCGTCGAAAATGCACATGGACCAGGATCCATGTTCCATAAACCCGCAAGCACACCCTCTGTCACCTGGGGTATGCTCTATGGCATCAGCGCTATACTGGGAGCCTGGGGCGCCGGCACCCTGGCCCAATCTGACTGGACGCGATATGCCAACCGGCCCCTGGCGCCCACCCTTTCGCAGCTCGTAGCTGCGCCAGTTACCATTGCTGTCACTGCGATAGTTGGTATCATTGTGACGAGTGCTGCAAATGATTTGCTCGGCGAGATTATGTGGAATCCCATATATTTGATTGCGGCGATACAGGAGGAGTATGAGTCGAGTGCGCGGGCGAGGGTGGGTGTGTTTTTTGCGTCGGTGGGAATGGTTGCGACACAGCTTGCGGTATGTTTCATTTCTGTCCCTGTAATGATTAACAAGAATCCCTTCTTTTTTTTATTAATATAATTTTGTGAGTACGTGCAGATATCCGTTGTTTTGAATTCTATTTCGACGGGCATGGATATGGCTGGTCTGTGCCCAAAGTATATCAACATCGTCCGCGGAAGCTACATCATGGCTTTTATCGGGTTTTGCTCGCAGTACGTTAAATGGAAAACTTCCCTTTGTTCATATCCATTCTCCCGGCTGCAGGAAGTATCTGTGAGAAAGGTTATCCACCCCTCAACTGACTTGATACATTCATCCTAGACCCTGGCAACTTCTCGCAACTGCCACCAAATTCCTCTCCGTAGTATCGGGGTTCGGGATCTTCATGGCCTCCCTGACGTCTGTAGCACTTTTCCCACTTTTTCCCTTTTCCTTTTCCTACCCCCTTCTTCCATGCTAGGTGCAATTGGAATTGAAATTGCAATATATATATATATATATATTTCTAACAATAATCGTTGAATCCGTTTAGTGGCATTATGCTGGCTGATTACCATGTCATCCGCCGACACAAACTTAAAATAGACGACCTCTACACGGGTGATCCGGGGAGCATATACTGGTATTGGCACGGGTTCAACTGGCGCGCTGTCGTTGCGTTTGTATCTGGCGTGTGGCCGTTGTTTCGTGAGTTCACCGTTATATAACCACCACCCTTTCCGTATTTACCCCCTAGATCATCCGCCGATACGATCCTTCATTGCATCTATACACTCATATTTGTCCAAAAGAGAAAAAGCAAAATTAGGATTTTGCATATATATATATATATATATATATCTATGTATACTATACCCCCCTACTAATAACCCTCCAACCCCCCCCCCCAAAAATAGCCGGCCTCATCGCCTCCATAAACAACATCACCCACCCGGGCCTAGCGAACTGGATCAAACTGTTCAATCTGACCTTCTTTGTTGGCCTCGCTGTCAGCTTTGCTTCCATGGCTACTGTGTGCTATATATGGCCTCCTCGGGGGTTAGGGGAGGAGGCGCCGTTTATATCACATATGCAACGGGCGGACGGGGTGGATTCTGTCTTGGTTGGTAGAGAGGACATTGCAGCGGGGCAGGGGAGATCGGGATTGGATGGGGTGGTCAGGGTAGATTTGAAGGATGATGGGGCGCTGCGGGGGGTGGAGAGGGTGGTGTAAAAGGGGGAGGGAAGAGGGGTGGGTTTTTTTTTTTTCTTTTTTTTCTTTTTTTTTTCTGGGTGGTTCTGCTTGAGATAGATGGGTATGGGTTTGAAAACGGGGGATGTTTGGACGGTGGGGGGGGGGGAGACGGTGTTGATGTTATACCTATGGTTCGGATAATGTAGTCAGACTACCAGTAACAGGAAAAGAGGAAGAACTAATAACGTTAAGAAACTCCGATGTAGTAGCGTTACCAATTTCCATTTGATGATAATATATTATGTATGGGTTTTCTTTTCGTTCTTTCTCTCCATCCACGAAGTTGTTTGCTGGCGGAGTTTTGATACACATTTCTTTGTTACTGTACGTAGTTAGGTGTAGTAACTTATATTAGTTATCCATTCCATCCGGTTGGTTGCAACGTGGAAACATCAGCAAGTGGAAAAAGAAAAAAAAAAGATAGACCTATTGCAACCCAGTAGCATGCACTCACTGGATGATGAAACTGGACAAGCCAGATATGAGTCTCCGGGATGACTGGCCCCTGAGGACGCATTTCGTAACTTGTAGTATGTGTGTACGTGTACTTGTGTGTAACTACTGTACTACTACTTACTGTACATGTATAGATGGGATGTATGGCAGCGGGACGAATGAGAGGCACCGGGTGAATTCGGAGCGCGATCAGAGTTTCAATATGTTTTCTTCTTTTACTCCGTATACTCTGTTTGTTTGTACTGTAACATACTTTGATCCTTGTCAGTTCTTTTTCTTATAGAAAATTGTTGGCGCGGGGAGATTAAAGTTGATATTAGATAGATATCAATCAACCCTATTTCTTATATCTTATGTATCAGGATAGAGAAGTTAAGCCCGGGCTTAATTTTGCTACAGCACGCTAGTTAACTAAGGTCGACGCCGGTCTTCTTGGCCATGAGGATCATTTTCTATCTAATCTCCCAAGACTTTCCGTGTTATATTCGCGGATTTATAGTAGTTAGTAACTAGTAGTTAAGTTACCATCTAAATTCGCATCTCAACTACAACTTTTCTTTCTTTTAAAACATCCTCGGAATAGATAAGATTATTGCAATGGACAGGGGAACGAACTCCACCACATCTTAGAGCAAATTCGCATAAGCCAACTTCTTCTTATGAAGGTAGGGCATTCTTCTTCTAAGCAAAAAGTTTGTTCCTATCCTACCAGAGTTTAGGAAATCTTGTGTCCTTTCTCCTTCTTTTTTTTTGTCCCTTTTTGTAAGATGGAAGTGTAGAAATAGTTCCACTGCCTTATGGAATAGTAATAAATGGAAACTGTCCCGGTTGTGCAGTTGTGCAACCATCATTAGTAGTTCCAGAGAATCAAATCATTCGCACAGAGTAGAGTAAGTGATGATAAGTTTGATATTTGTTCGAGAGAGACATATCACATATATCAGAGGGTTTGCAGGCTGCCCCAATAATAATAATGACCACGGATGAGTATTTTTCAAGCTTCCGCCAGATAACTAAGGCCCCCGGGGTAAGTGAACTAGTTACTGCGTAACTTGGTTCGTCAGGGTTGCTCAAGGAGTCAGTCAGGACGCAGCTCCACAACAACACCCCTTGGGAGATGCAGGAAGAAGGGTTTAACTAAGTTGACCCCGAGGAGAAGTTGCTCTTGGAGTGGAGAGCTGTTCCCCGACAACGGAGGGCGGGGAGTTTCATCTGTGTGTGTGTGTACGCATATACGGAGTAGTTACGCTGTAATTGCCGTGGCCCCCGTAACTTAACTGATTTGGTTTGGCCCAAGCAAGCTGCAGGCCAAGGTTTGGGGGGGGGGGGGGGGGGAGGGGAACCCTGCCGGTTCTTGGGGTCCAAGGCTGGCGCCCAATTACCGGGTTTTTATTGGGGGGGGGTTTGGGCATCCTATCCTCCTTTTCAAGGGGGTTTCAAGAAACGCGGGGGGGGAAAGCTTTCCAAAAAAAATTTTTTTTTTTTTTAAAAACCCAAAGTTCCAGTCCCTTTTCAGTCCCTTTTTCCGGTCCCCTCGGCCGGGGGTTGGTTAAAAATCATTAAGTCCAAAAGGGAGGGGGGAAGAG
>NW_003101668.1:188711-435762 GCF_000003855.2 Blastomyces gilchristii SLH14081
AACCCCATTAAGAAAAATTTACAGAAGAAAACCCCCCTTTAAAAAATTCAGAAAAAAAGAGAGGGGGGGGGTATTTGCGGGGAGGAACCTTTACAGAAGGGGAGAGGTTTTTTTACCCCGAACGAAAGGAAAAAAATCTTTTTGTTTTCCCTCCCCCAAGAGGATTTAAAATTCTCACCAAAAAAAACCCCCCCCCCCCCCCCCCTCTTTTTTTTTTTTTTTTTTTTTCACTGGCGGTAGGATAATGTAGCGGCTAACAATCGCCTGCGCAGCCATATCAAGGGAAAGGCGAGTCATAAAATAGTCAGCGATGGTAAGAAATGCCACAATGCCGTACTATTGATTATTGCAGCGCGGAACTGGTGGTTCTAACCTTCTGTTCTCCCGCACAGCCCGGAATTTGCTGTGCAATATGACCCATCGTGGTGCGGTTGGGTCTGATGCGAGGGACGGCGATGGAGCTGGAGTGATGACCAGCATCCCGCACAAGTTCTTTGTGAAGCACTTCGCACGGGATGCCGGCGTCGAGCTGCCGCCGATCGGCCAGTATGCCACGGGAAACTTGTTCTTTAAACCTGACCCTGAGGCACTGAAAGAATCTATAGTTACCTTTGAAGAACTGGCCAGAGAGCTCCAGCTGCGCGTGTTGGGCTGGCGTGATGTCCCGCGCGATTCCACCTTGCTGGGCCCTGCGGCGCTTTCCCGCGAGCCCATTATCATGCAACCGTTCGTTGTGCTTCACTCTGCCTATGGCGACGGGACGAGGCCACAGAATACAGACCCAGACCAGTTCGATGACCGCGCTTTCGAACGCCAGCTGTATTTCCTTCGAAAACGCGCGACTCATGTACTGGGCCTTGCCAACTGGTTCTACGTCTGTTCCCTTAGCAACCGCAACATCGTCTACAAGGGCCAGCTGGCTCCCGTCCAGGTCTACGAGTACTATCATGATCTGGTCTCCGTTGACTATGAAGGCCATTTCGCGTTGGTCCACTCCCGGTTCTCCACAAACACATTCCCATCCTGGGATCGCGCTCAACCCCTGCGCTGGGCTGCGCACAATGGCGAAATTAATACTTTGCGCGGCAACAAGAACTGGATGAGAGCCAGAGAAGGCGTTCTGCGATCGGAGATTTTCGGTGATGAACTGGACTATCTCTACCCGATTGTTGAGGACGGTGGTTCAGACTCCGCCGCCTTCGACAATGTGCTCGAACTACTCACCATGAACGGAGTTCTGTCCTTGCCAGAAGCCGTGATGCTGATGGTCCCGGAGGCGTGGCAGGACAATCCTGCGATGGACCCCGCAAAAGCTGCTTTCTACGAATGGGCTGCTTGCCAGATGGAGCCTTGGGACGGCCCTGCGCTCTTCACCTTCTCTGATGGTCGTTACTGTGGCGCTAACTTGGATCGCAATGGTCTTAGGCCCTGCCGTTACTACGTTACGGATGACGATCGTATCATTTGCGCATCCGAAGTCGGTGCTATTCCATTTGATCCCGAGCGCATTGTTGAAAAGGGGCGTCTACAGCCCGGAAAAATGCTGCTCGTTGACACTCTGGCTGGAAGGATCATTGATGACGCTGAGTTAAAGAGCACTGTTGCCAGCCGCCATGATTTTCGAGCTTGGATTGAAAGAGAGCTACTTCGCCTCCCTGAAATTCAGAAAAGCCTGATGCAGAAAAATGTTGACCTAACATACGCTTTGGACGATTCTACAGTCCAGGGTGATGTAAGACTCCATGCTTTTGGCTATTCATACGAGCAAGTCAGTCTCATTTTGGGTCCAATGGCAGCAGATTCGAAGGAGGCGCTTGGATCTATGGGTAACGATGCCCCTCTTGCATGTCTTGCTCAACAGCCACGGCTTCTATATGAATATTTCCGTCAGCTATTTGCGCAGGTCACCAATCCTCCAATCGATCCAATTCGAGAGGCAATTGTCATGTCTCTTGAGTGCTACGTGGGTCCGCAAGGGAATCTTCTGGAGATGGATTCTTCGCAGTGCCATCGCCTCCTGCTCACTTCACCTATTTTATCACTGGATGAGTTCAGTGCGATCAAAAATATTGCGTCAATCCATGCCGACTGGCCCGTCAAAACGATCGACATCACGTTTGAGAAGGCAAAAGGAGTTCAAGGTTATTTGGACGCTCTGGATGATATCTGTAACGCCGCAACGGAAGGTATTCAAAACGGCGATAAGGTGCTTATCCTTTCCGACAGAGCCACCTCCGCTGACCGCGTTCCTGTCTCTGCTCTTCTTGCCACTGGCCTCGTCCACCATCATCTCGTTCGAAACAAGTGGCGGTCGCTAGCTGCTTTGATTATCGAAACAGCAGAAGCTCGAGAGGTACACCACATGTGCGTCCTTCTTGGGTATGGTGCGGATGGTATCTGCCCTTACCTGGCTATGGAATGCATTCTGAAGATGAACCGTGAGAACTTGATCCGCAAGGAACTTTCTGACGAGAAGGTCATCGAAAACTACAAGGCGTCAGTTGATGGCGGTATCCTCAAAGTAATGAGTAAAATGGGCATCTCAACTCTCCAAAGCTACAAGGGCGCCCAGATCTTTGAAGCCCTCGGAATCGATGACAGCGTTATTGATCGTTGTTTTGCCGGCACTGCCAGTAGAATAAGAGGTATGACATTTGAGCAGATTGCGCAGGATGCATTTGCCTTCCACGAGAAAGGCTTCCCATCGCGAATTATTCGTGAAATCCCTGGTTTGGCTGAATCCGGCGAATATCATTGGCGTGATGGTGGCGAACACCATGTCAATGATCCCATCAGCATTGCCAACATTCAGGATGCAGTTCGCACGAAGAACGACAGATCTTATGAAGCGTATGCACGCTCAGAACATGAGCAAATCAAGAACTGTACCTTGCGTGGATTGCTCGATTTTGACTTCGAACAACGCACTCCAGTGCCAATTGATCAAGTCGAGCCGTGGACTGAAATAGTTCGCCGTTTTGTCACTGGCGCCATGTCTTATGGGTCCATTTCCATGGAATCTCACTCTACCCTTGCTATTGCAATGAATAGGCTTGGGGGCAAGTCGAATACGGGAGAGGGTGGTGAAGATGCGCAGCGTAGCAAGGTGATGGAGAATGGCGATACAATGAGATCCGCCATCAAGCAGATTGCTTCTGGCCGATTTGGTGTTACTTCCAGCTACCTTGCTGACGCCGATGAACTTCAAATTAAAATGGCCCAGGGTGCCAAACCTGGTGAAGGGGGAGAGCTTCCTGGCCATAAAGTTTCCGCTGAGATCGGCAAGACCCGCCACTCCACCCCTGGCGTAGGCCTTATTTCACCACCACCGCATCACGATATCTACTCAATCGAAGATTTGAAACAACTCATATACGATCTGAAGTGTTCGAATCCTCGATCGCGCGTTTCTGTCAAGCTCGTCTCTGAGGTGGGCGTTGGTATTGTTGCTTCTGGTGTGGCCAAGGCCAAAGCAGACCATATCTTGATCTCAGGTCATGACGGAGGCACCGGAGCTTCTCGATGGACTGGAATAAAATATGCTGGGCTTCCCTGGGAGCTCGGTCTTGCAGAGACTCACCAGACACTGGTTCTTAATGATCTTCGCGGCCGTGTTATTGTTCAGACTGATGGCCAGCTACGCACTGGTAGGGACGTGGCTATGGCGTGTTTGCTTGGAGCAGAGGAATGGGGCTTTGCGACGGCGCCTCTCATTGCTATGGGTTGTGTGATGATGCGCAAATGCCATTTAAAGTAAGTATCAACGTCTTTCCTTATCCTGACGCTATGCTATGTTGTTTGTTCTCCTGTGACTCGGGGGTGCTTTTTCCGCGAGGATATTCGACGAGGTTTTGTGATATCTATTTAGGAAACTGCTATGGCTAACTTTTGTTATCTTCGTCTAGCACCTGTCCAGTGGGGATTGCAACCCAAGATCCCTTTCTCCGACAAAAATTCAAAGGGACCCCTGAACACGTTATCAACTTCTTCTACTATATTGCGAACGAAATGCGAGCGATCATGGCCAAATTGGGAATCCGCACTATTAACGAGATGGTCGGCCGTGTTGACCTGTTGAAGATGCGGGATGATCTCCCTTCATCCAAAATGGAAAATATCGACCTGTCTCTCATTCTCACTCCCGCCCACTCTCTGCGCCCTGGGGTGGCGACTTACAATGTTCGAAAACAAGACCACCGCCTCCATGTCCGTCTGGACAATAAGCTCATTGCAGAATCTGAACTGGCGCTGGAAAAAGGCTTGCCATGCCGTATTGAGTGTGACGTCGTTAACACTGACCGCACAATGGGTGCTACTCTTTCATACCAGATTAGTCGTCGCTATGGGGCGGCTGGCCTTCCACAAGACACTATTCACGCAAATATCAAAGGATCCGCAGGTCAATCCTTCGGCGCGTTCCTTGCACCCGGTGTAACCTTAGAGCTTGAGGGTGATGCCAATGACTATGTTGGTAAAGGCTTGTCAGGAGGCCGTTTGATCGTGTATCCTCCTCGCAGCGCGGTTTTTAAATCCGAGGAGAACATCATTGTTGGGAATGTCTGCTTGTATGGCGCCACACTTGGTCACTGCTACTTCCGCGGTGTAGCTGCGGAACGATTTGCTGTACGTAACTCTGGCGCCACAGCGGTCGTAGAGGGAGTCGGTGATCATGGTTGTGAATACATGACCGGAGGCCGTGTTCTGATTCTCGGACCGACTGGCCGAAATTTCGCAGCTGGAATGTCTGGCGGTATCGCCTATGTCCTCGACGTGAACCGGGACTTTCACTCGAAAATTAACATGGAAATGGTTGAAGTTTCTGGGGTAGAAGACCCAGCAGAGATTGCCTTCTTACGCGGGCTCATCGAAGACCATCATCACTATACCGGCTCAGAGCTTGCAGCCCGTATACTTCTTGACTTTACTCGGGCCCTAAACCATTTCGTCAAAGTTCTTCCCACCGATTATAAGAGGGTACTAGAGGAGGAAGCTAGAAAGGCTGCCGCCGCGAAAAAGCCTGAGTTCACTCTTCCATACCAGTCCGGAAATCCTACAGGGGAATCCGCTAAAAAGCTCCACGATAATCGCGAGGAAACCAAGAAAAGTGATCTTCTAGATATCGAGGACAGCGTTGGGGACTCGAAGACGGAGAAAAAGCGCACTGCCTTGATCCTCGACAAAACCAAAGGTTTTATGAAGTATAACCGCCATAGCGAGAAATATCGTAACCCAAGGACTCGAACTCGTGACTGGGCAGAGTTGAGCACACGTCTAACGGACGATGAATTGAAGTACCAGTCCGCTCGTTGCATGGACTGTGGTGTTCCCTTCTGTCAATCCGATACTGGATGCCCCATTTCCAACATTATTCCCAAGTGGAATGAACTTGTCTTTCAGAATCAGTGGCAGGACGCGCTTAATCGGTTGCTCATGACAAATAACTTTCCAGAATTCACAGGTCGCGTTTGCCCAGCTCCTTGCGAAGGCGCTTGCGTTCTTGGAATCATTGGAGACCCCGTTGGTATCAAGAGTATCGAGTGCGCAATAATCGACCGTGGCTTTGAAATGGGCTGGATGGTTCCAACTCCCCCAGCAATTCGCACAGGCAAAACTGTCGCCATTATTGGCTCGGGCCCGGCTGGCCTTGCTGCTGCGGATCAGCTCAACCGTGCTGGCCACAGCGTGACTGTATATGAGCGTGCCGACCGTATTGGAGGCCTGCTAATGTATGGCATTCCAAACATGAAGCTTGATAAGAAGATCGTTCAGAGACGGGTTGATTTCATGGAGGCGGAAGGTATTAAGTTTGTTACCAACACTACCGTCGGACCAGAGGGAGATATATCTCTGGAGCAATTACGGAAAGAAAGCCAGGCGGTCATAATCGCCACTGGTGCGACGGTTGCAAGAGACTTGAAGATCCCCGGCCGTGAACTCGACGGTATTCACTTCGCCATGGAGTTCCTCCATTGCAATACCAAATCCTTGCTGGATTCTGGATTGTCTGACGGTGAATACATCTCCGCCAAAGACAAGCACGTTATTGTCATTGGTGGCGGCGATACTGGTAATGATTGTATCGGCACCTCAGTCCGCCATGGGGCCAAATCTGTGACCAACTTCGAATTGCTCCCGCAACCGCCCCCAGAACGGGCTCGTGATAACCCATGGCCTCAATGGCCTCGCATCTACCGTGTCGACTATGGGCACACCGAGGTGAAGACTCATATGGGCAAGGACCCCCGCGAATACTGTGTAATGTCGAAGGAATTCGTCGGCGAGAACGGCGTGGTTAAAGGAATCAACATCAATCGTGTCGAATGGACCAAGAGTCCGTCTGGCGGCTGGGACATGAAGACGGTTGAGGGTAGTGAGCAATTTTTCCCCGCAGACCTTGTTCTGCTCTCTATGGGTTTCTTGGGACCTGAGGACAGGCTGCTCGGGGACGAAATTGAAAAGGACGCCAGAAAGAACATCAAGACACCCCCCGGCCAGTATTCAACCAATGTACCAGGTGTTTTCGCTGCTGGCGACTGTAGGCGTGGACAGTCTCTGATTGTTTGGTAAGTTGTTTTTATGCTTTTCTATCTCATAATCTAAAGATTTTTGCTAATATATAATTATTTCAGGGGTATCAATGAAGGTCGCCAGGCTGCCCGCGAAGCCGACGCGTACTTGATGGGTACAAGCTCTCAACTTCCTGTAACTGGAGGAATTGTCCGCCGTCCTGCGATTGACTCTGTGCCTATAGCGCAAGCGCAGGCCGCTGCCGCGTAAAGCTTGAATGATATCTTACTTAAGCGCCTGCCAGAGGCAACTTTCCGGATGCATCTACGCTCTTGTATTTAAAACAGTGGACATTATCGATGCCACCGCTAGCTCGGGACGACGATAAGCGGGGCAAATTGGACCCAGAGAAGTACGATGCTGATACATCTGGCGACCTGTCATGGACTTCAGAAGACGGAATTGTTATTTCTCATTATTAATAACATACTCTCAACGAGCGATGTGGCGGGAATTTTGAGATGCATTGAGCGACTTTGATATTTGTTCGTTGTTTGATTTTTCTTCCCTTATTTTTTGGGGAAAAGAGGGGCCAATATATATATATACCCAGCGTATTTCAGCTTCTTTTGGCATTAGTTGCATTTTGTTACTTCGTTTTTGGGGATTTCTTTCCTCCTCCTTGCCCCCCCCCTTCCCTCTTCTTCGCGCGTCGGTTTGTAACATTTGGTTAAAATTTGTCAACTTTCTTGCTTCTGAACGAGTTCCAACCTTGTCGGCTCCTTCTATGTGCCTGCCATGTGTGCGTGTATATATATATATATATATTTATTTATACAGCTTGTCTCTTTTCCCTTGCGTACGTACATCCTTTTTCTACCAATCTCCGTCTCGAGTTGTGAAAGAGGATTGGAGAAGAGAAGGACAACTGCGCAGCTCGATTGAAAACATGGTTGCGAAACTAGGAATTTATTAAGCAATACCCGCCCTAATCTCTTTCGGCACCCAAATCTCATCTCTTAAGCTAAGGGTTTCTTGCAGCCGTGTGAATGTATTATAATAGGCTGAGCTTTGTGACGAAATAATAAAATGGGATCTAAGATAAGAATCAGAGTAAAATATTGTTACAAGGTATATATATATATATATATATATCTAGTCAAACATTGTAAATAGCAACCATCCCCTAAAAAATACCAATAATTAGGAAGAGACTCGACTCCTCAAGCGCCCTCTTCCCCTTTCTCCCTTTGCGCCGCAGCCTTCATCTCCCTTTCCAAGGCCCTCAAATCCCCCTGAAACGCACCTCTAACTGGCTCCGTCCGGACATCCCACACGTCTTCACTACTAGGCCCTGTCTTATACTTGACAGCCTTCTTACGGTATCGGTCAGAGATCATCTTCGCCTTCTCCTCCTCCGAATAGGATCGGGTGCGCATGCAAAACCAGAAATCAGACCAATGCTCGCTACATGAGCGCAGCTCGCCGTATCGGTATACGTTGACCCATTGGCCTCCGAACGACTGGCAGAAAAAGGCGTAGTCGAAGGCCGATCGGCAGGACATGGTAGTCGGGTATAGGGTTTCGGGGGAGATATTTGTAGGGATTTCAGTTGAATCATTATTCGAGGTAGAAGAAGGTGGGTAGTAGGTGGGTTCGCTGGCGGATGGTGGTCTTGTTGTTGTTGTTGTTGTTGTTGTTGTTGACGATGACGATGATTGTGATGAGTGAGAGGATGTAGAAGTGTTACTCTCATTCTGGAAGCTATTTAGAAGGGATTGTAACTCTGCTTCGGCGAGTTCATCGCGACTGACGGGCTTGAGGTGTTCGGGGAGAGTTGGCTCAGGGCTTTTCATGTGGTCGGGCGGAGATTGTGAAGGTGCAGCGCGGGGAGGTTCAGTTTGCGACACCGCTTCTCCCTGGTTAGGAGCGGAGCTCCACCACCAACCCATTGCTTGTTGTTACGGATGCGACTGTTGAACAGATTGTCCGGCGTCGAGGTATACTATATACTAGGTTTCAGCGGCGGGTAGCGCAGAAAATTGTTAAGGATCGGGCGATCAATTGTTGGTTCACGCGAACGCTAGCTGATTTAAATATATGCGTAGAGCATGTGGCTCTATGACTGGGTCTTATCGCAATCTCCTCTGTCAACTATCGCAGCTGGTCTGGACGAGATAGCTCCATTGGCTTGTCGCGACAAAACTAGCCCTTGATATTGCGGCGCAAAAATATCGAAGGGCACGGGTCATGTGATTTATGGGCAACGATGGATGACTAAGCTCTCTCACTGACCAATCTACGTCATAGCGCCTCTGTTTTATCTTTTCTCGGCCAAGTTGGAACGTCCCTGTTGTATTGTGAACAAAGTCATTGAACATCACCATGATGGGCCGCCAGTATTCGATAAGCATTTGTTTCACTGCAGTATGATAGGCATCCTGGGGAAGGCGTGTCTCAGGACACGCCGCCGCCCTCCAACCGGTATCGCTTGGAATCTCTCCCGCCCTGCTCTCTGCACCTATAAGCAGCTCAGGACCAATTTAAACCATGCTACTATACAGTCACGAGGAGACGAATCAGGGCATATACAAGCTGGCTCAAATGAAGCCATAGCCTATGTTGACAGTATGTATACTTCTGTTATGGGTACGAACCACATTTTTCAAGACTGATCCAGCCGCATCTCAGACTTATTTCCGCTCAGGCTGAAATGGCTGCGCGAGATTCCATTTACCACTCCAGCAACTGGTGCCGTTTCTGCAGAGCTTAAAAAGCGGATAGATAGACCAGATTTTGCAGCTTCAGAGCCACTGTCAGTCGTACAACGGGCTTTACCGCCCGAGCTACGAGGTGAAATAACCGAAATTATACCTCGCTATGATGAGGGCGGTGCCTTCGTTAAGTTTGCCCTTGACTCTGGAGTTGATGCTACAGAGCTGGAGCATCAACTAAAAGATCACCTGGCAAAGAACCCCATCAGACCATGGTTTAACCCTTTTTATACCACCCACGCCGCATTGGTGCGAGGCCGACCGTGGATAGAGGATCTTTATCGTATCCCTAGCAAAATGCTCAAAGTTGAATTCCTCCCAACATTTCCTGAAGCATCCGCAGCAGAATTAACCCAGGAAACACTCTATTCATTGGCCAGACGGTATGGCAAGTTGACGGACATTGTGGCGCAACCGTCAGATTCCAAAGTTGTACCACGTTATGCACTCATTGAGTACAATAGGCTTCGAAGTGCAGTCGCAGCTAAAAATTGCTTACATGGTTTCAAAGTTTCAGAGGCAGAAGGGGGAGGAAAGTCAGAGACTCTGCTTAAGATCACCTATGAACAGAAAACGAAAAGGGGATGGATACGAGACTGGCTATTCAATCACCCAAGAATCGTAATCCCTGTTCTGGCCGCACTTCTCGCGACGATTACCGTTATCATCTTCGATCCGATCCGCACGTTCTCTATTAAAATTCGAATCAAGCCGCCTCTCCATCTGGAAGATAACATTGTCTGGCAGTGGGTGCAACGGCAAGCTAGCAAAGCCAACCAAATGATTCCGTTCGGACGCCATGATTCGGAAACTGGAGGGTTGAAAGCGGTATGGGAGGATCGGAAGAATGATATTCAACTCATCAAAAGTTGGCTGCTCGAGGTTACCAGTACTTTAATCATAATCCAAGGACCACCTGGTTCGGGCAAAAAGGAGCTCGTTTTGGATGAAGTGTTGGCGGATCGCGACCACAAATTAGTTATAGATTGCAAACCCATCCAAGACGCCAATGGCGACACCGCTACCATTAATGCTGCCGCTGCTGCAGTTGGTTATCGACCTGTCTTCTCCTGGATGAACAGTGTCAGCAGCGTGATAGATGTAGCGATACAGGGGACTACGGGCGCAAAAGCTGGTTTCTCAGAAACACTAGACGGCCAACTTGGAAAGATTTTGCAGAATACCGCGAATGCCCTGAAACAAGTGGCCCTTGAGGAGAGGAAAAAGGACAACAAGCATGCCAATCTAAGCGATGAAGAGTACTTGGAAGCTCATCCTGAAAGCCGTCCAGTGGTTGTTATCGATAATTTCTTGCATAAAGCCCACGAGAATCCGATGATTTATGAGAAACTGGCTCAATGGGCTGCAGCGTTGACTACTTCCAACGTTGCTCGCGTGATATTTCTGACTACAGATGTTTCAGCTTCAAAATCATTAAGCAGAGCTCTTCCGAACACTGTCTTTCACCAGATATCATTGCAGGACTGTTCGCCGGAAGTGGCAAAACGCTTCGTCCTTGAGCATATCCGAGCTGCGGGAGAAGGGAAACAGCAAAACGGCACCACCGAAAAATTGGAGCACATGGAAGGACTTGATGCTTCTATTCATGCACTCGGTGGACGTCTCACCGATCTCGAGTTCCTAGCTCGGATGATCAAAACTGGATCAACGCCAAAAGGTCAGTAACTCCTTCCAATGTGATGTATCCATTGCGTCCACCTGCTAAACTATAAAAATAGATGCCGTACAACGAATAATCACCGAATCATCGGCCGAAATCTTGAAAATGTTTATCCTCGATCTCCCTACCACTGAGAAGCCTCACTGGTCGCCTGAACAAGCCTGGTATCTTATTTCGAAATTGGGAAAGAGCGATTCAGAAACCCTGCGATATAATGAAATCCTACTTCACCCCTTATTTAAGAGCGATGGCGAGGCTGCAATCCAAGCCCTGCAGCAAGCTGAGCTCATATCCGTTGCCAATATTAGCGGCTCTTCGTCAACAATCAAACCAGGAAAACCTGTGTACCGTGCCGCGTTCGAGCAGCTTACCAACAATAAAGCCTTGAGCAGTCGATTCGGCATGGCGATATTGGGGCGGTTGATTGCAATGGAAAACCAAAACATCCAGAACTTAGAGAAGGAGTTACAGGTGCTCGGGTCTTTCCCAAAGCAACCGGGTGAAATTGCACCGCGTGTCCGTTGGCTACTGGGGAAGCTGAGCAGTTCGCAGGTTAACGTGGAGAAATATGAAAGGGAGGCTTCTTTGTTGAAGAGGATCCTTGAGGTGGAGTAATATTCTTCTTCAATGGTATTTTTTGTCGCTGCTTGCAGGGGCAGCAGTATGGCTAGTAGTTACTATTTTGTGTCCTAGGCCTACGAATGCTAGAATTGTTACTTTGGATAAGGAGGCATTTCCGTTCTTGGTGCATTTGCAAAGTTATATTCCCCACTCTCAAAGTTGATTATTAACTTTTAGTACAGTGAATAATTTATAGAAGATAGCAAAATTGCCGGTGTCACTTCCACTTGAAACCCACAAAAACTATTAGGACAACCTTCGTTCTCTCATAGGGAAACGGTAGTACACAATGCCATATATAAAGCCAGCGAGGGAATATACAGGGCTGTCGACATGGTCGACATGGATCCTCAGACGACATCCTTCAATTCCGTCTTTGGTTCAATATACCTGCTCAATGTCTTCCTCTTAAGACTCTTTTGCTCATACGCATAGGCCATCCCAATCAACGCTTCTTCGCTCCAAAAATCGCCTAGGAAGCTTAGTCCCATCGGTACCCCAGGGGCCCAGAGCACAAGATCTCTAGGGGTAGTCACCACTTCTGTGCCCACTGGCCAGGCACCCATAGGCACAGTCACAATGGGCGAACCGAGAATGCCAGGTCCGATCGAGGCGAGGCTACTTGGTAAGACGATAGCGTCAAGCTTGTTTCTGCGCAGAGCACCGAGTACGCCGCCTTCCCCAGCTAGCTGCAGAGCATTTTGATATTTTGGCCAGAATTCGGGGGAAGTGTTGTTGTAGCCGAGCGCGAGAGCGCCGCCCCAGGAGCCTGTGTTGCGGTCTGGATAGGCTTCGAGCGGGAATGCCTGGGTGAAGTCGCGCAGGTCGGAGAGCGTATTGATATTGTTTGGATTGGTTTGGAGTTTGGAGAAATAGTTAGCAATGTCATTTACGAAGTCTGCGGAGAAAACTTCCCCTGGTAAAGGGCTAGTATTGGATTCTTCGAGGGCAGAGTAGTTGGCATCCTTAACGATGATGGCCCCCGAATCAGTCATCACTTTGACAGCAGCGTTAAAGTTGTCAAGGATTTCAGGAGCAACCTGCTCGAGTACGTTTGTTGGGAGTCCGATCCGCTTCCCTTTGAGCGACGAACGTTGGCAGGCTGCTACGTAATTAGGGACATGATCAAAGGGGAAAGCGGATGTGTAGTTGTCGTTTAAATCCGGGCCAGCAATCACTTGGAGGAGCTTGGCGGCGTCCTTAACGGTTCTAGCCATGGGCCCGATGGTGTCCATATGCTGGCTGATGGGAACCACAAGATAGCGGGATGTGAGCCCAACAGTTGGCTTGATACCGGCAATGTTGTTTTGTCCACTAGGGCTAACAATGCTGCCGCTTGTCTGGGAACAGAAATTAACCTCGAAGCTCAAGGCGCTGTGTGTAGTAAGGTGGGGAAAATAAATTCAAGATAACTACCTCTGTTCCAAGAGTAGCAAAGCTTAAGCCTAAATCTGATGCCACGCCGCTCCCGCTCGAGCTGCCACTGGGATCTTGTTTCGGGACATAAGCTCCAGTCACTTGGCCGCCATAAGCGCTCCAGCCATTGCTAGAATTGAATGAGCGGAAATTGGCCCATTCACTTAAACCTGCCATTCCTAAGATGATTACACCAGCTTCCCTCAACTTTGCGACCACTGTAGAGTCTTCGGGAAGTTCTGCTCCCAAAAGAGCATAAGAACCAGCTAGCAACAAGGTCGTCAGCTACCAGTGTCATAAAAGAAATCCCACTGGCGAGCGCAAGGCAATTCGGGAGAGTTACAGGTGGTATTCATCTTGTCCGCGACGCCGATATTGCCCTTAATGAGAACGGGTAGCCCATGTAGTGGTCTAAACATATTGAGTCAATATCGTGTTCAAGCGTTTGGCGGAATGATTGGAGATCACAAACCCGCGAAGCTTCCCGTGCTTCCGTTCCACATCCAGACGTCGTGCAATGGCAATCGCGTCAGGGTTCAACTCGGCCACAACCTGTAGTGTCGAGTTCACATCCGCGATCCTTCCGATATAGGCCTACCCTCCAAAGTTCCGCTCTTAGCGGCATTCATAACTCTGCAGGTAAATTGAATGGAACGTATACATGGTTCACAAACATTAACTAAATCAACGCTGGTAAAGCATCCTTTTGACAGTCCTGCCTGTAGCTGATTTGAAGTTGCATCAATTAAAGATGGAAAATGACAGCAGCGGGCTACAGTATTATGATTTAGTAGCCAACCAATTGATACGGAATTGGAGATAGGATAAAATGAAAACAAAGGCTACCTGGGACCTTGTCGACAGCTAGTGAAGCGGCCGTAGAAAGGGATAGAGAAAGTAACTGCAAAACCCTATACACAAAAGTTGGAAGAAACATTGCGATCTCAGCGTAATGACCCGTGGTGACAAGCTTTGAGGCAATTATGGACAGAATGAAAAAGAAATGAAATAAAATGAAAAAAGGAATGGACGGATTCCAAATAAGAGATGAAATTGAGAATATATCAGGGTAGCCAAAATAGACGTGAAATCCGCGGATGTGGGGATGTTCTTATCACGCGCTAAAGTTGCACCGCATTGATACATTAATTAATGATCAGAGCGGGAAATTCGTCAGTGAGCTACGCCTGTAAATCATGCGGACACTAGCAAACTCTCCGTGCGACGTGATAGCGTCGCTCAGCTCATAATAACGCAGCGATAACGAGAATCCGGCGTTGTGCGGCTGAGGCGGATCCACAGACAGGCTGCCGACGCCTGCTGGGCTCGTCGAGCTTCTCATATCATCGAAGATTCAGGGGTTGCCGGTGTGGGGGAACTTCCAGGCTAGGATCCAAGCGAGGTAGCTAGAAACAGGAAACTCATTAATATCATGATAACCACCCCGATGCGGAACCTAGTTCGGGGTGCGATTGAGCTTGGGGGAACGTCAACAACGGTCTGCCGGCCAAAATTTAGGTGATGCATTTCCCGTCCAATCTTGGTTGTAAGAGCAGTCCGGCTTGGCGGCGGAGTTAGTCAGCACCCGGCCATTTTAAGCTTAACCAAAATCTTTATTTTGACGCCAGACCAAAACATTTTGTTGCCATCAGATCAGGTCGGAACTACTACCGGCCCGCAGCGAATATTAATTGATCTAATCTACCTTTAAAGAAAAAGCCTGCCTGAGGGATTTGCAAAATGTGCACATGAATATTAGCTGGTGATCTTGACGCCTTTTTACTCGCGGCTCTTATGGACTTCTTTTTCCCCACCGCTGTGATATCTGAGGCATCATCTACGGTGTAGACCTCTTTTGTACCTGGTGTTCTTTCTTTGCCTTTCTGTGGCTACAAGCGTCCACGGGTCGAAAAGCCGATCTCAAATACATATATGCATATGACCCTCTAGTTATATGAGCGCTATGGAGAATGCAATTATATCAACCCTTTCTCTGTCTCGAGAAGGCGCTGTGGAGTTTGTGTCTGAATCGTACTTCAAAATAATCATAGCCTGTGCTATATTAGTATGCATTATAACACGGACATATAGCGGCTTCCGTTCCTGTTTCAGAGGCACCAATGCTGATGAAGCATGGAGACCCAAAACCCTCCCATACTGGGTTCCATATTTTGGGCATGCCCTCTCATTGGGGTTCTGCCGCCGGAGCCTACTTAAACATGCTAGGTCAGTCTTTATATAAACTCCTCTACTTTTGTACATTCCTTGTGGCGTTATTGCCCTCAATATTTGCATCACCTAATATTTTTCTATAGAGACACCACCCCGGAGCCTGTTTTTAGTCTCTACATCTGCGGCCAGAGGCATAACATAATCACATCTCCATCACTGGCCAAGGCTCTTTTGGCCGAGCAAAAATCGTCGATCGTGCCCAATGCCTTCGCCACATATGCTATGGAGCGCGTTTTTGGAGCGCCAAAGAGTACCAGAAAACTCAACCGGGCCGAATTCGACGCTCAGTGTAGATCAATGGAATTTCAAATGCAAGATCCGCTTGCATCCGACTGTTCATCTGCCACCATCCAAAAGATCGAGCAGAACATGCCAAATATGTATACCTTTCTGCTCGAGTGTTGTCGATCAGTATCTATGAGAGCGGATGAGCACCATAGACCTCAGTGGTGATGGCGACGATCAAGTTTGCGAAGTAAACCTCATACCTAGTCCGGAACTTTGTGCTGTAACTGTGATGACGGCATCATGGGAGAAGACTTCATGGAAGCACTTCCAAATACCCCGGATGATATTAGGAAATTTAACAATAACTTCAATGCCATTATCCTGGGGATCCAACGATGGGTTCCCTTCCCAGGACTTCCCACCTCATATCGGTCGCGACGTAGGCTTTTGCATGGCATGGCGGCCTTTCATTCCGCGTTCGCAGTTGCAGAAAATGGTCACGATCCCGGATTCGACTGGCGTCAAATTGATGAAGTTTCCGAATTTATGCAAGACCACTGCCGAGCATGGAAAGACGCTGGACTTTCAGCTACGTCAATGGCTGCAGAAAGTCTAGCACTCTTATGGGCTATGGACACGAAACTGAACACAATCATATTTTGGAATCTCCTTCACATCCTAGCTGATGGCCCAATCCACTCTCGGATCATGAAGGAAATTGCCCCCTATTCTCAAGCCGGGCGGCCGAATGCTGGCGAGACGGGGTTCAGACTACCAGAACCGCCACGAGTATCGCTGGATATCGATCACCTTATTTATTGCCCGTTGCTCAAAGCAACCTACTATGAGACCCTGCGCCTGCACTCATGTCCAATCACCTACCGGAAGATCACTAAGGAGTTCAAACTAACCGAATCCGCCAGTGATGCGAAAATCGCCAACCGAAAACAACAGACATACCAGTTTAAAGAAGGAGAATTTATCGCAATACCGCAGACTCTTCACAATACCGATTCACACTATTTCGAGGACCCAGAAGAATTCGAGCCAGAAAGATTTTTAGCGGAGAAGGCAGTCGATACCAGCGAGTCTTCCGAGAAGTCTAGACCATCTAAAAAACGGGAGTCGTTCACTGCCCAACCGGAGCTTGCACTTAAAATACCGGAAACATGGACTGTCTATGGTGGCGGCGGGCATACTGTGAGTCAGGATGGGAAATTCGCTGAAAGGATAACGTTGGGGTTCGTTGCTGGTTTGTTGGCAATGTGGGATATTCAGCCGGCTAAGGGCTTAGGATGGAAGATACCGAAACGGAGAACTGGTGGGCTTGTTTATGAGCCACAGACTGATATCAGGGTGAGGATAAAGTCGAAAGTGTAATTTAGAACGATATACGGAGTTTTATTAAATCTTGCACTTCATGTTTATTCTTGCCCTTTTACTTACACACAATATAATCCTTTTCAATTGCTTTCTCCCAATGAGGGAAACTGGGTTTACTTCCTAGATCGCCGTCGCCATCAACCAAGCCGCGACTGGAACTGCCCTTTGAATTGCGGCTGTTGCCCAATGCCTTGCGCTGCATCGACAAAACGTATCTCATGATATCAATCTTGGATATGCTCTCTTTTCTAACAAGAGTTAGTGGATGAAAACGCTACGGACGCTTTTCCGCTAGATATCTTCTTGTGAATTTAAGGGCAGGAAAAGCTCGCTATCCCGAAAGAAGGCGTAAATTTCAAGCTGAATATAATATATTATACAAGGGATAAATGTAAATGATTTGGGATTCTGGAGCTTGTCAGGTACTGTAGGAACAATCCGAGTTGATAGATCGTATCTCGATCTAGGGTTAGGGTTAAATTTCCCAAACGCTGATTAAGCAGACGTGATAATTTGGCCGTCGCGACGCGTCTCACCACAACCCCAGTGAATTCCAATCCCAACGTCGCCGACGACACCGACGACGTCAAGATTGAGCAGGGCGTTTTAATCACACATATCTGTGCCATTTTCCACTAGGATATCTGCTCCAGTTTTTGTTGTATAGATTGCGCTGTCGCGTCGTATTGCGCTGTCCCAAATGGCTTCAGAAACCGTTCGGCTCAGAGGACGTCCAGCCCGTGAGTGATTCCCGCCTCAAATAATTGTTGCAAGCTTCATTAAATTGCTTAGTTCAGAATGGATGTTCTGTCGGATATCATTTTTCAATCTCAGCGTTAATAGTTGTTTCTCCATGCAGATACGCCGGGAACCACCATTCTAAGTTACACCCCAAATGGCCGACAAGTGATCACCGCCGGGTCCAACTCTGCAATTCGAATATTCACAATTGGAGAAAAAGATGAACCAAAGACTGTGGATGATGGAGTGGACGGGCGTTTGGGAATTGTTGCTACTGTACTATTTGCCAGTTTCCGTTTAATCGTGAAGATATTTGGCATCGATAAACTAACCCTGCATTTACTCCGAAATAGAATGATTCGTTCATTATGGGCGCTGAAGATGGCACGGTATGGAAATATGAATTAGCAACAGGTCAAATGGATAAATTGCTGGTCCGTTGCGCATTACCCGTGCGAGACCTGTCACTATCAAAGGATGGGGATTGGGTGGCTGTTGCCAGCGAGTATGCATTCTCTTACGCTCTATTGCTTCAAATGTTCTTAAGCTGACCGCGACAAATTTTTGTTCTCAGTGAACTCGTGGTCAAGATTGTTAATATTCACGATATGACTATTGTAAAATATCTACGGGATCAGTCCAAGGGCGTTAAACATGTGAACTTCGACCCTAGTGGACGTTTCATTGCAGTATCAGGCTCTGATGGGATAATTTATATATACTCCATCGACAGCCCGCAGCCGGAGCTTGTTAAGAAAATTGATGGGATAATTGGCAGACTGGAAACAGACCATGAAGCTACATCGCGGGCCGTGTGGCATCCAGATGCACGAGCATTTGCTGCGGTTGAGCCGACAAGAGATATTGCCATAGTGTCTACTAGAGATTGGACGAAACAAAATGTTTTCCCTGCTGGCCATAATGCAGATATTACTGCACTTGCCTGGTCTCCGAACGGCGCTCTATTGGCAAGTGCTGGGGCAGATCGGCAAATTTTGCTTTGGGAGACGAAGAGCCAAAGCATTTTGCGGAGATATGACATACCGAATGTGATAAATCTTGCTTGGCACCCTGTCGACAATACCCTCTCTTTTACTACTTCCGATGGAGAATTATTCATTTATGAAGATTTTGTCCCCCCAGAATACAAATCACTGCTTGATAAACCACTGGAAAGCGCGCCCTTACTCTCTGCGGCTCACGAAGAGCATAGAAGTATTCCAAGCAGGCCGTTGACGAATGGCGTACGGACTGGCCTGGAAAGTCGCCAGAGACGTGGCACCCCAGATTCCCTAGATGATATTTTAGGCCCCATGGACGAAGATGACGGTTTCATTGAAGACGACGATGGAGCTGGCTATGTAGAAATCAACGAATTCGGCAAACGAGCTCCTAATTTCCGGGATGACCTGGACGGACATGATCATAAACGACAGATGGGCATGTCCTTGCAGTCGAAACGACATGCCTCATTTCAGCCCGGCAGTACCCCTTGGAGAGGTGACAGAAGATATCTCTGTAAGTCAGCCGGGATATGATTCCACCATATACCTTCTACTAAACTACTATATAGGTCTTAACCTAATTGGATTCGTTTGGACTGTTAACCAAGAGACACACCATACCGTCACGGTTGAGTTTTACGATCGGGAACGGTTTCGAGACTTTCATTTTACAGACCCCTTTTTATATGACAAAGCCTGCCTGAGTAGGTTACCTATCCCGACTTACAGTAGTAAATATTCGTGTGCTAAGCTCTTGTAGATGAGAAGGGCGCTTTATTTTCTTGCCAACCATCGGGTGACCATCCAGCTACAATATTTTATCGCCCTCATGAAACGTGGACAGTACGGGCTGATTGGCGAACTCAACTTCCTGAAGGAGAAAGTATCACCGGTTAGTAGGAGTCACCGCTGGTGGTTGGGTTTAGCTGCTAACCATGCATTAAACAGCCATTGCGCTAAGCAATTCTTATATTGTTGTCACTACCTCTGCCGATTATGTCCGAGTTTATACACTTTGCGGTACTCCGTTCCGAATTTATAGGCAGAAGAGCCGGAGCGTTACTTGTGCGGCATGGAGAGACTATGTCCTAACCGTAGGAAACGGGCCCGTTGGCAGTGATGGAATCACTACATTAACCTACTCTATCGAAAATGTCAAGCGGGACGAAATTTACCAGAACGAAGATCACGTAGCTCTACCTGATTCCACCGAGCTTCGAAGTGTTTTCTTTTCAGATACTGGTGTATGCTTTATAACACTTTTTTTTTTTTTTTTTTTAATTTGCTCTGACTGAAAATATGATGCTGACATTCCTCTAGGACCCTTACATATACGATTCTTCAGGGGTGCTGTTAGTATTAGAACACTGGCGAGAACGTGGACAGGCGCGCTGGGTACCGGTTCTTGACACTAAGCTCATGGACCGCCTTAGTGGCGGACGGAAAGAAGAGACGTACTGGCCGGTCGCCGTGGCGCAGGATGCGTTCCACTGTATAATTCTCAAAGGCGGAGATCAATATCCTTACTTCCCCCGACCATTACTTAGCGAATTCGAATTCAAGATTCCAATATTCTCAAAGCCGAAGAAGCCATCTCCTAGGGATGGCGAGGACGAAGACATGGACGATGCTGCAGGTCGTGACTCTGTTAATAAGCTTGAAGAGGCGTTTATACGTTCCAGCCTCTTCCTCAGTCTGCTGAGTGACCGTGTCACAGCCTCAGAAGCTACGGGCGGTAGCGGAGAGGTGGAATTGCGGAGGAAGGAGATCGATATTGACAAGATTGTGTTGCAGTTGCTAGCAGTTGAATGCCGGGAGGGCGAAGAGAGGGGGATGAAGGCCCTTGAACTCGTTTCCATGATGCGGGATCGTAGCGGGAAGATGTTGGATGCTGCGCGCAAGGTTGCCCAGCGGTATGAACGGACTGTTCTAGATGAGAAGATTAAGGAGTTGGCGGAACGGCGGCTTATGGGTGCGGAGGATGATGATAATGATGATGACGAACTTGCTTGAATATTGGGAAATAAGACATCTAGCTACTACTACATCTGTAACATCGCTATGTATTTCAGGTGTGAAATTACATCCTGCGTGTGCAAAATATAGAATATTTTTATAGTCTATGATCTTTACGGAAAGCTATATATATGGCTTTATACAGATTGACACCCTGATTGCGGCAATGGTCCCGGATGTTACCTTGTCTCCACAGGGTTCTTGCAGGCGGGCGGAGGCTGTAGAAGAATGCCATACTACAAATCACATACTCCCTATGTAGCAATCTGAAGGTTGGAATAAGAAAAGCCCTCTAACCCAAAACAATCTAGCATAAATTCTACGTCATTTGCCAAGCCTACCTAAACCATAGACACTCATGCAAATTCAAAGTACGCGAGAAGGTGACTCTAGATATCATGCACCCTTTGACCAATCAAGTACTTCTCATTTCCCTTTTGCGATGAGCTTTATGTTTCCTTAATCTCAGGAATAACAAACCATGGCCAAGCTCCGCTTCCCCCATCATCTCCGCCAAAGTAGCATTCTCCTCACCCAGTCCCGTCCCCCACAAGGGACACAGGCCGCACCGCTACATCCCCCAACGATACAGCTCTGTGCCCCACACCGTGCCGATGTGCGTGTTCCCCGTCGATATCTGGCTCAGATCCGCCATGATGACTCTACAGAACTAGGCTTCTTGCAGCCTACGCCGGTTTACTTCTCTGCCTACAATCCTCAGCGATGGAGTATGGGGCTGGGCAATGATAATGACAACGGGGACCATAAGCCAGTAGATGAGCGGATATTGAAGCTAGGGAAAAGTATAACCCCTTCCTTATATCCATTGATACCTTTCGCGTATTTTTGTTTCCAAAAAATGTCTTTGGATAGTTGGCTAACCGTTTTCACACTTCCTCCCCACAGCTCTTCGCATCCTCTCCTCCCATCTTCCAGGCATCCTTGTCAACCCACTACCACAAGAGATCCTTTCACCCAACATATCTCTTCATCTGTTCCCTTCGACACACCCCCACCTCCCTACAGTGAAAGGCAGAGTGCCCTACCGCGCAGCTTTGTGGACAGCCCCAGTAGCCTGGGGAAGTGTCCCCATAGTCGGCAACGTCCGGTTAGAGATTATGAGCGAACGAATGGTGAATGCGCCATCCATCGTGGAATACGATGAAGAGCATAGATACGGTGATGAGAAGCTAGTAGTGCGCTGGCGAACTGAAGGCGGGGAGACCGATTCCACTGGCTACTTCAGGAAATCTAGTCCAAAAGGCATTACACCGGCCGCCAATGGGAGAACTGCGACGAATGGCTCTACTACTGCCAATGGAGATATCGGGAGTAGTCGTACAACGCAATCAGCGCTGTCATCCTCATCTAATGGAACAAATCGTGGCCTCAGCAAGCTGTTAGGCGGGGACGCGCCGATTTTTAAATTAGGCAAAGAAGAACAGTTTAGCGGGCTGTTCATCTTCTTGTTTGATGACCAGGGCCGCATTGCCAGCCATACGATTGAACATGCGGACGAGAGTAGTGGGTGGGATAGGACCGCGAGGGTTGTCACCCTAACTGACTGGCTGCTTGGAAAGGCCAAATGGGGGGGATCCCGAGGCGATGCTGGCGCTACGCCTGCACTCGCTGTTGGTCTAGAGCTTTCGCGGGAGGACAAAATGTTGTTCAAAAACGACCCTTGAAAGTGAATTTAAGATGATATACCTAGGACGCACGCACGCAGTTTGCCATACCCAAGTGTCTGCTTACTCGTTTACTTTGAATCGCGCCGTCATAATTTTCCAAACTTTCCCATCCCTTCTTCAGCGCGCCATACAATAGTTTTGGTCCGTTGTTTTCTTTCAAAATGATCTGCATTGGCGTCCTCGAGGGATTTTCCTAATTTTCCATTCAGATCGAGCATGGCTTTCTTCCTTTTGTTGTCACATAATTATAGTCTCTACCACTACTTCCCTGTCCTTGATTCTATCTCACTGTCACTTCCTATTCCCCATATCCGGACATGAGGTACCGACAGAATTGAGTGGGGCAAATTTTCTTCTCTTGGAATTCATAGTTTGGACAGCAGGCCGCGGAGTTTGGGAATGGCAGCGTCCAGGCGACTATCCCTTACGGCTAAAGATATGTATACTAATTTTTTCCCTTTTGTCGATTTCAATTTCAATTTTCTACCTTCAGTCTTCGGGCGCGCACTACGGGAGCTGGGAATTGGGCTGCGGTTGGGAAATTGATTATTCGAATATATGAGCAATTGTGCATGGATGTATGTACATGTACATGTACGTATCAACACATATGTCCACAAAGGAGACGTATAAACGCAATCTCCACTTTTACAAACGATTAGTTGTGATCCTTCTTCAGACACCTAACTAAACTTCATGCTTCACCATTTGAAAAAAATAAATAGAAAACCCATTTTATACCGTATTAAATTTCCTCCTACCCGTTTTCTTTTTCTTTTTCTTTCTATTACTCATTCTACCTCACAGCCCAATATTTCATTATCAGTTAAATATAATGTATGTGCCCCTTTTTCACCATATCATATGCAGGCGGAACTCTAGCGAACAAAAGTGTAAGAGGATGCAACCGAAAATCCCAAAACAAGAGAAGGGAAATACACAACCGAGAAACCAAGAAATTACAGAGGTGACATTAAAATGAAAAACCTCCACTCTCATAACCCCTGAACAAATGTCTACCCGCTCTTTTTCCCTTTCAGGAAATTATATGTCAATGACATTCACACACTATCATCTCACTTTTTTTGAAACACCAGGCGCTTTCAATCCTCCAAAAACAAGTGCACAAACGGCCAACATCCCCAAGCCACCAACCATATACGCCACCTCCCGCCCCGCCCACCAAAACAATGTACAAAAGACAATCGGACCTGACGCCCTCCCCGCTTGGCCCCAGCTCCTCAACCTACCCAAAAATGCTCCCCGTTCACCCTCGCCAGCTTCCAAACTGCCCAGGCTATTTAAGCCGGTGACCACCGTTGCACTGGTGACTGCCAGCAGGCACCCGGCGCCGTAGAGACCTGATACAGTGGAAACACGAGATAGGAGGAAGAACGAGAGCGTGCACGCAGCAACACCAATACGGACGGTCAGGAGCGGTGGCAGACGGCGAACCACCGTTCCTTGGAGGAGGGAGGCGAGGAGGCCCATGACGGAGAGGAGGCGGCCGTTTAGGGCGGATGGGGAAAGAGATGGGTTTGTGGAAGCGTAGAGGGTGGTGGTTAAGAAGGGGAGGGAGAATTCGAGGCCGGAGAAGGGGAGGAGGAAGAGGAAGTGGGTTAGGTTTAGGAGGATTGGGGGGTTGGTGTATTCTTTTTTTGGTGTTGGCGTGATGTTGATATCAGAGGACGATTTCCGCTCCGCTTTCATGGCGTTCCCGTTCGATTCGCCACCTGCAGTGGCTGTAGCAGTGGGAGAATCCTTCCGAAGCTTCGCAAATCGTGGATGCGTTTCCGGCAGACAGAAGTATATATAAACCGTCTCCACCACAATAAGGAGTAACGAACAGCCCGCCGCAGTCGCGAACGGATTATCCGCCACGGTCGTAATCCCCGCCAACGCCGCCCCCATCGCCGGCCCAAACGTAAACGCAACACTAAAACACGCGCCCACAAGTGCCATTGTCGCTCCCCTCTGTCCCTCATCACTAATATCCGTCGCAATGGCATTCGCAATTTGCACATTCCCCTCGCTCAGACCCCCGACAATCCGACTACCCAGGAACGTCCGGAAATCCGTCGCAGCTACCCAGAGCGCGACACTGGCGATGTTCCCCGCCATGGAGCAGAGAAGCGCGGTGCGTCGGCCATGATTGTCGGATAGGTGGCCGATAAAGGGGGCCGCAATCGCTTGGAGGAAGGAGAAGAGGGAGCCTAGGGCGCCACCGAGGAGGACGACGTCGTATCGCGAGTCGATGGGACGGGCGAAGGCATTTTTGTAGGCATTTAGGTAGTGTAGAATGCGGTGTAGGAGAGAGGTTGGCGAAGGGTTGCGGTTTAAGTAGAAGGCTAGGAGAGAGGGGAAGAGGGGGAGAATAAAGGTGAAGGAGATCTGGAGGGGGAGGTGCTATGTTAGTTCTGGTTTGTGGTTGCGTGGGATCAATTATGCTGAAAGATTTTGGAAATTTACTTACCAAGTCAAGAAGGAGGGAGATAAATAGGACTTTGAGGATCTGTTTGCGCCGTGACGGAGACACAGTGGTTGCGGCCATCGTTGCGCAAGCCGGAAGAGAAAAGGCCAGGAAGTGAAGAATTTCAGCGCATCCTACGAAGGAAATGAAGGTATATAAAAATGAATTGGTAAACTCCTAACAGATGGCGCACCCTGAAAAAGAAGAAAAGTAGCTTGCAGAGTATGAAACACAGAAGAAACAGAGAGTTGTCGGAACCCTGATGCTGAAACTCGACGCGGAGGTTGGGATACCACGACTCTGTTGATGTCGTCACTCGCGCTGAGCCTCAGGACACGTGATGTTCGACCGCTCAACTTAAGCCTAAAATGTTTTAATTTACTCCCTCCCATAGGATAGGCATCCAAAAGAAAATGGCGGCTTGTTTTACTGCTCTGTACGGACGTATGTACTCTACTTTCTTCGCTTGCGAGCTTCCACTGCATCTACGTCTACGTCGATGTCATTGTCGAACGAAAGAAACAACCAAATAATGATAACTCTCGAACCAAACTTGCATTGTCCCTTGGTATCTCAATCAATACCAACCCTCACTTGCAACTCAATGCCATGACCCTGCACTAGCTACAAAAAGAAGAAAGAAAGCATACAACTCCGCAAAACCCCTAATAAAAAGGGACGGGAGGGAAAAAAAAAAAAAAAAAAAAAAAAAAAAAAAAAAAAAAAAGCAAGTCGTAAAAAGGCGCCGTGAGTCTCGAATTCCAAATGGAAAAGAGAAAGGTCAAGGCAAAGATCCAAGCCAAACCTCCCGGCCCTCTGCAGCCCCATTTCACCCCTTTTCGTTTTAGATGATAGAAAAGAAGAGAAGGAAAAGGGAAGCAGAGAGATCGGCAAATATCCATCACCACGCGGCACCTGTCGTCAAATTCGTCTCACAACCGCGACACACCCATTTGCTATGGTGGAGGTTTGGAAGGTGAAGGTTTTGAGGAAAGAAGTGGGCAGTAGATAAAACTACACGGAAGAATAGGGTGTTTTGGGAAAAGAAACCAGACAGATGATAAAAATATGCAGAAAACATGGGGAATAAGATAACCGTTAACAGTGCCAAACGCAACTCACTACCATCACTAATGGGAGGAGTGAGTGCGCTTGGCACAGTTGGTAGGTAACGCTGGAGAGCAATGGGGAATTTCTGCTTTTTGTAAGACAAAAAGAAAGCTGGCTTGGTAATTTGGGGGAGGTCATTAGATAAAATATATAAAAGCAAAACAAAATTTCCTAGAATATGAAATGGGGAAATGGAACATTACATTATGCACGCTTTAAAAGGACCAAACTAAAAAATGACTTCAGAGAGAATAGATCCCAAGCGCCTGTCAATTTGGTTAAATTTTTCATTTCGTCACCGCCGATGAAATCACAGAAACATGCTGGTAGCGTATATAGGTAGGAGGAGGGTAGATGTGAGGGATTTGAGGGCGTGGGGTCTTTCTGGTCTTATATTTCCTTTCCTGTCCGTTCCTTTTCCTTCCAATTATTTTCTTTTTATTTTTATCATTCGTCTTTCCGTTTCGTTTCGTGGGCTTCGTGAGTAAGGTGTCTGCTCAAAATGAAATGTGCTGAGTGTGGGTAGGTGTGGGGGTGAGATTGTTTTTTTGCCTCTCTTGCGATGAGAAAAAGCGCGAGAGCAACAAGGGAGAACATGAGGAGAGGTGACGGTGAGATGGATATCTAGAAAAGATTGAATGCGAAAAAAAAAAGAAAAGAAAAGAAAAGAAAAAGAAAAAGGGACTGGGGTATTCGGTATTTGGCCACATGGTAGAGAAATCGCGGTGTGCAATGGATGTCAATGGAGAGGGAACATGCGGAGAGAGAACATGAGGAGAGAGCAAGGTTGAGGTACAGAGATGATCAAGCGGTTTGTTCAGAGTATCCTAGAGAGGCAAGGGGAGGGAATCTTTCTCTTACCCCGGCTCCGTCAAGAGCCTTACACAGTGTGATCCGTAGGGGCTGGGGTGCCTTGAGATGGTGGGGGCGGTCCCTGCGCGTTATTATAACCGCCGCGACCACGGCCACGATATTCACCCCCACGACCGCGCCCGCGCCCGCGATATTCACCACGATCGCCACGGAAGCCTCCACGTCCCCGGAACCCCTCACCACGAGGTCCACCACGGCCACGGAAGCCTCTGCCGCGTCCACTATTTTGCCTAGTGTGGTGGCTGACAACTGGTTTGAAACCGTCATTTGGCTCTGGAGTAGCCCCGCCTGTGGAGTTCTGCACTGGAATATCTTCAGCCCAGCTACCGGACGTGGGGAGTGTTGGTGGCGCACCTTGTGTTGTTGTTGTTGTTGATGTCGCTTCTACATCGGCTTTCTCGACTTCGACCCACCCCTCAGCAGTGGTAGAAGCAGACATGTTTGATCCTTGGTTATCCCATTTCAATTGAGCTATTGGGTTTGCGGCTTCGTTGTTAACAGCGGATTGGCTTGGGGGAGAGGAAGTTTCTTCTGGATGTGGCGTTCCAGAAGATGAAAATCCGTTTGTGGTAGTGGTTTGTTGAGTAGCCAAAGAAGGGTCATGAAGTTCAGTCATACCAGCGTTGGCCATGGTAGGGTCGGTAACGGCATTTGTTTCAGCAGCAGAAGCTGATTCGGTGGCTTGGGCCCCCTCAGTCCACCCTTCAGTAGCCGGGGGGGTGTATTCTAGAGAAACTTGTTTCACCCTCGAGTCTATTACCTCACAGTATTAGAATACAACATGAAACGACCTAGATTTTGAAGGGGATACTCACATGGCACGTCGAGAGGCTCCGCGTCAACACTTGGAACAATGTCCTCCGCGCCATTGATCAGTTTAACCATAGCGCTGACTGCCTCCTCGGTTCCCCCATAGACCTGGAACAACGCACCCTCAAATGCCCGACTGTCACTTGAAGTCTCGTCTCCAGAGCGTCTCATGGCTGCAGCAGCGCGCAAAAATTGACTGAGCACCAGCAATCTTTGTTCAAATGTCTTTTCAGCAGATTCCAGCGTCTCCGCAGTCACTTTCTCTTTGAGGGCGTTTAACTCATCCTTGTGTGCCTTCTCTATTTCAGTTTTCTGGCTGGAGAGGCGATCTTCATAGTATTGCCCATATTGTTTGTACTGATTTATTTGCTCCTCGATTTGGAGTACGGCTGCTTGGAGAGCAGGCTTCTTCAAGGCCTGGGCTTTTTGGTCCGCATTGATTTTCTTTTCTGCAACCAGTTCATCGAGAGACTTGCCTGGGTTTTCTGCAGTGATATTATCCACTTTGGATGTGGCATTCTAAGAGACACGGCTATTAGTCACACAGCTAGCAGAAAAGACAAAAAGGGGAAAAAAAGGTACCAATTTTTTGACAGCATTCCGATGGCTCCTATATCAAGGGGGTTAAGTTAGTTCTATGATAAAAAAAAACCTTTGCTTTAAAGTTGAATGCGGAAAACGTACTTAAGCAGATCCTTCAGAAAGGCGGGTTCATGGGCACCAGCCACCCCATTTGGAGTAGATTCTGTGGCGGGAGTTCCAGGCTTTGGAGAATCTACTACAGCTCCAGACACGCTGGAAGAGTTCTCACCCTTGGCACGCTTCTTCTTAGCTGCCTTGGGTTCAGACTGGAGAGGTGGATTGGTGACAGCAGTAGACATGGCTTGTTGGGGTTACGGAGTGTCGTGTGACGGGCAAGGAAAGCTCAAGATGTTTCCCGCAGGCGCAAGGTGTAAACAAGAGAGTCGCGGGGGACGCGTAAAGGGTATTTGGATCAGGAGTAGTAACGAAGGGGAGTAGGAGAGAAAGGGTGGAGTTGAGGTTGTAGGAGGCTTGCGCGTTGTGGGAGCGTTGTTATTGTTTTGGGGTAGTGGTGGTGGTGGTGGAGGAGACGAAGTGGTTTGTGGAGAGAGCTTTGCCGCGATGGTCGCCGAGAGAAGGTGGCAGAATTTGCGCGGCGGTCAGCTCTCTGCCAGCTTCATAGAAGTGATGTACTGTACAGTGCGGAACATGAGTGATTTATTTCTTGGTATGTAGAGGCAATTAATAATTCTCTTTGATCAATTTTGGTCCTACTAAGAAAACATTGTATCAGGATCTGGTTCATTCCCCGTTTGAAATTATTTACTCAATTCACGACAAATCATCTACACCTATCCTATGGTGCAGCGGCTGGACAATTGGATCCCAAACTGAACAACACAACAATGCATTCAATTGATACTATGTATAATGATGAAACTGCATTAAAGATAACTGAATACAGCAACGCCAATCCGCTCAGGGTATCATGTAAAAAGAAGAGAAAATCCCATGGTATCCCAAAACAGGAAAGCCCAACGCCATTGCTTTTCCCCGTTCGTTGCCAATTGATCGAAAATCCTCGGAGACCGCGCGTAGGGTTTAATTCATCCTTTGAATTTCCGTAGCGTACCCTGATAGGCAATATTGCGGGCCTCATGTTAGCCAGACCCGCTGCTTCAACGTGTAACCCACACGGGGAGTCAGAACCCACTTCTGTCACCTTCCTGATGCTTCTCGCTGAGAGAATTTTCTCTCCGCCTTTTCTTGAACGGATGGAGGCCTCGCGCATTAATCTGGAAAAAGGAAAGGGTCATTTTCACGAGCAATGATAATGATTCTGAATCCCCTATCGAGAAGGACAATTCGAGCTAGGAGGGGGACCAATGCCTACTCTTGTATGAAGAGCATGTAGTCCAGGAAAATCTGCTAAGTTAAAACCAAATGGAAAAATTAGTTAACAGTATTCAAGAGGACGTCTTTAGAACGTATAAAGTACTATTAATTGGAACAGACCAAGATATCTGCATTTTTAGAGATATTGCGCCTTGAATGGGCTTTCACGATGCGCTTAACTGTTGCGCGCGGATACAACTTGGGAGCGACAACCATAGTCAATATAGGAGAAGGAGATCCCCTCTTGTAATATCCCTAGATACTGTATGCATATAATAGAAGCACACTGAGGATCGTTCCTTGCAGTTGTCAATCATGTAAATGTAAGTTAAGAGGCTTCGTCTGGTCATCTCGGCGCGCCTCTGCTGTTTGTTTCTGTTGTTTACTTAATGCCAAGACCTAACTATCACGTGCAAAATTTAGAACTCTTGGCTGATGTCATATCGGATAAAGCATAGTCCGATAGATGGACTAGTCCAAATACGGAACGATGCAGCGGAATGGGCGAAATCTGATCTCTGGTTGGCTGGAAGCTTGTCCGCACTCAATCGGGGAATCAAACCAGCCTCATCATTGTATTCTTTCTGATTCTTCCAAGCCATCAGGTGCAGAAAAGGACAACTCTGAAACTGTGGTCGAGTCAAAGTCATTGGCTGTATATATGTGTATATATATATATATACAGAACCTCCGCTAATTGTTTCGGGGCTACCTACGCGACTATTGTTGGTCAATTGCCCATTGAGCCGCTATTTTGATTCAACCACACATCTAACATCTGGACGTTGCTGTTCAGCTTCGATACAAAGGGCATCTACCAACCACATCGCTTCTCCCATTAACCCGGCGCCCGTTACCATGCGTTTCGGCCTCACCCTCAGAAACTCTATTTATCCGCCTTGGAAGGACCATTACATCGACTACAAGAAACTCAAACAGCTGCTGCGCGAGCATGAAACCAGGGACGGCTCGCAGGATGGAAGTAGTGATGAAAGCCCCGAATGGACGGACCAGGATGAGGAGACTTTCGTTCAGGAGCTTATCAATGTTCAGCTCGACAAGGTCAATGCCTTCCAGGTCAACACCTATAAGCAACTACGGGATCGGACCTCAGACTGCGAGGCCAAGCTAGAACCGTTGGTTGTTAAGGATGACGGTTCTCATCAGGTAAAGGATCCCGATCAGAGGAGGGAGACGGCTGAGAGCGCCATGAAAGACCTGGATGCGATTACCAAGGAGCTTAGTGAGTTGGAAAAGTTCAGCCGTATCAATTTTACTGGGTTTCTAAAGGCCGCAAAGAAACATGATCGGAAAAGAGGCACTCGCTATAAGGTAAGGCCACTGCTTCAGGTGCGATTGTCCCAGCTTCCGTTTAATTCGGAAGACTATTCCCCGCTTCTCTATCGACTCTCGACTATGTACTCCTTCATCCGCCAGAACCTGGGCCACATTGGCCACGAACAATCTACTGAAGGAGCGCCCGCGGTGGATGTGCACTTGGGCCAGGATGCATATACCTCGCATAAATTTTGGGTGCATATGGACAATGTCCTAGAAGTGAAAACGTACATTCTCCGCCGCCTGCCCGTTCTGGTTTACAACCCCAGCGTGTCCGCCAAAGACCTACAAATGACCCATAAGGACCCCACAATTACTTCTCTTTATTTTGATGGTCCCAAGTTTGAATTGTATAACCAGAAGGTTGCTAAAACCCCTGGTGCCAGCTCGTTGCGTCTTCGCTGGACTGGCCAATTGAAAGATCGACCAGAGATTTTCCTAGAGAAGAAAGCCATGAGTGACGGGGATAGCAGCAAGGAAGTCAAAGTCCGCCTCAAGGAGAAGCATATCAAATCATTCCTAAAGGGGGAATACAAAATGGAAAAGATCATTAACAGGATGGAGAACCGTGACGTTCTGGCTTCAGAGGATGCTGATGCTCTGAGGAGGGATGTTGAGGAAATACAGTCCTTCATTCGAGAGAAGAAGCTCGACCCTGTTTTGCGAGCTACTTATACTCGAACTGCATTCCAGATTCCAGGCGATGATAAACTTAGGATATCCCTCGACACAGATCTGGCTCTAATCAGAGAAGATTCGCTGGATTTCGAACGTCCATGTCGAGATCCCGATAATTGGCATCGCACAGATATTGACGATAGGGAGATGGAGTTTCCGTTTTCAGAAATCCGCCCCGGCGAAATCTCTCGATTCCCTTATGCCCTACTAGAAATCAAAGTACGAGGAGGTAACCTACGCAGAGCAAACAAGGAATGGCTGCTCGATTTAATGTCATCCCACCTCGTCAAGGACGCTCCTCGATTTTCTAAATTTGTCCACGGTGTCGCAGAACTTTTCGAAGATCACGTTAACAGCTTCCCTTTCTGGCTCAGCGAACTGGAGACTGACATCCGTCGAGACCCCGAAATTGCCTTTCAGGAAGAGCAAGAAAGAATTGCAAAACAAGCGGAAGATGAGCTTGCAGTAGGAAGCTTTCTAGGAACAGGTAGTCGTCACAGTCCTTCAACCCGGCCCATGGTTGGATCACCCATCCACAGGGTATTTTCTGCCGAATCCACCCCAGCAGAAAGCACGCGGCCAGTTGACAGCACCCGACCCCTCACATCCGAATCGCAACCTATCCCCATCCAAGAACCAGGGACATTATCCCCACCCCCTTCACTGCCACCCTCTCGCCCCTCCGGTTTACTCTCATTCATCCCACTCACCATGTCCCGCTACGCCGCCGCGCACAGACAGCCCTCCTCCCCACTCCCACCCGGAGTTCGCGCCCCACGAACGTGGATCAAGGACTCCGGCCCCGTCCGCGTCGAAGCCAAAGTATGGCTGGCCAATCAGCGCACCTTCATAAAATGGCAGCACATATGTGTATTGCTTGCCACGCTCTCGCTAGGTCTATATAACGCTGCTTCTGACGATAATACCATTGCGCGCTCGCTGGCGATCGTATACACGTTCTTTGCTGTCTTTGCGGGTTGCTGGGGGTGGTGGATGTATGTGACGCGGGCGCGGTGGATTCGTGAGCGCAGCGGGCGGGATTTCGATAATGTGGCTGGGCCCATGGTTGTTTGTTTGGGCTTGGCTGTGGCGCTTGTGCTGAATTTTTGGTTTAAGGTATGTTTCATGCCTTTCTATTCTATCGTCATATATATATTTTTTAAATATGTGGACTCTCAACTAATTTAATCTGATCAATCGCAGTACACCGCAAAGGTATGGAATGCGGATGAGCCCAGTTCTCCTAAAGGCTCGACTACCTCCCCGGCAAACGCCACCAAGCAGGCTGTAGAGGGTGCGTGGATGCTTGTTAATCAAGCTGCTGCCGCGGCTGGCCGAGGGGGGATATAATGCATGATACATGAGCCTAAATAATATTGTAACTGGACGCTCTGGGCAAATGTCAATATATATGAAAATTTAACACCCTAAAAGTCGGAGAATATGTCGAAATGAGTAGTTGTTTGTCCGAATTGACGATAGTTTGTATATTCTGTATATATCTGATGATCTACTATATGATAAACAGTTGATAGGGGCGGCAGTAAATATGGAGACAAAATCCTGACGATGAGCTCTTTTTTGGGAGGATTTTTTTTTCTCCTATTCCCTTTGAGTATATAGCCCACTATTTTTGTAGTTATGCTGAATATTATAATTTTTTGAATACTAATTTTTATATTGAGTGGGAAGACATTTTTACTACTCATTGAAAGTATACAAAAGCAGATGAGTATAAGAGTGAGATGAGGTGAGACCATTATTACAACACTGACAAAATAGACAAATAGCTCGCATCCCAAAAATAATCATGAGCGTCCAGGAAATATTGTATAACGACGGAAAGAGAAATGAAAAATAAAAATAAAATAAAAGTAAAAGTAAAAATAAAAATAAACAACGAAGTAGAATAAAGGCAGAGTCAAATATATTGACACCGTAGTGTAATTCATGAATATAAAGCAAATATGAGAAATCAATATCAAACGTAATATGGAATATATACACACACATATGCTCACACTTACTTACACAATACACACACCATTGTACAGAGTAGAGAGGGGATAGCGGAGAAAAGAAAAAGAAACGTATCAATATTTAGAGGTAAATGAACCCCCAGAAGCCGGAACAGTGTAAAATTTGAAAAGCCGAACACAAAATGATGAAACAAATGTAAAGCAAATCGGAAACCAGACACTGACAAGAAAATAAAAGATGAACAAAATGAAGAAACTCAGAAAGGAAAGTGATGACTCCAACCACGGTACCTACCCTTTCGCCTTCTCAGTTTGTCAGCCCTAATTCTCACGCAACTTGTCATCATCATATACACATTAATATTAACAAGCCAACCACCATGGGCAAATTAAAATTAGTGACCATATACACATGGAAACCGAACTCTAGTCACCGCAATTAAACCAAACGCCGTTCAAGGCCCTGCATAAAAAGGTAGGAAAAAGAAGAAGAGAAGACGAAGAAAAAACGGTACTATCCATGTAAAGGGTAGAGACAACCACTGGGGAAAAATGCGACGGAAAGGGAAATTTAGATAAAAAAAAGGAAGCGGGTTGAGCGGAGGATTGAACTTGGTAGATGGTAGAATGGTAAGTAGATTCTCCATTTGTTCTCCCAAGTAAGGTTCCCCCCACCCCCTTTTTCTTTGTCCGCCAGTCCGATGTTCGCTGATCCCATTAGAAGCGATATCGAAAGAAGACTAAGGTTGGGGGGTTGCGTTGTCTTTTTCATCTATGGCCGATTTACCGAACAAGGGAAGTCGATGACCGAAATATAAGGCGAGCTGCCGTGTAAGACATGGTTGTTGAGTAGAGTCACGTTTCGTGTATATCCATTTGTCAAGCCTTAAAATGGTAGCCCGGAATAGGATAAAAGAGTAATGTAAGAGGGAGCTGGGAATTTTCCTGACGAATGACGCTATATCTTGTTATTCCGGTAGACGAGATGCAACGATGAATAATCTCTTTGTTTAAATGAACAAGGGAACAACAACCTTGGAAGCTGGGAGAGATGCTACTTTGGTTTAGTAATAGGATGCCTGTCGCAACTCATAGTTGGGCATGAAGTCGAACCAGTCCGTGCTTGGGTTGTACCTGTATGCCTTGAACTCGACGCCGTATGGTTTCTAAACAGTGGGGGGGAGGTCATTAGCCCAGCGCCTTAAGAAACAATTAGGATAAAAAATTCAATACGAACCGGCTCAAGCATATACAAAACACCCAACGGGACGTCCAAATCGGCTAACTCCTCCCTCTTCAATCCCCTGAAATAAGCCAGCAGCACACGAGCAACAGACCGGTGACTGACGAGCAGCACATTATCCGTCATTCGCTCAACTTCCACAATCACCGCCTTCAGGCGATTGATGACGTCCAGATACCCTTCCCCGCCAGGGCCGGGATAGCGATAGTGTAGCTTTTGACGCTTGCGGTTGGCATATTCTTCAGGAAATTGTTTGCGGATTTCCTCATAGGTCATGCCTTCCATCTTACCCGCGTTCAGTTCGTCTAACATGCGCATCTGTTTTACGTCATACTCCTCGTCATCGAAGAATTGGACCGTCTGGATCGAGCGGGTAAGCATGGATGACCAAATGCAGAAATTGCGTGGCTCAGTGTTCTGTCCGGCGTATTGCGGGTTGGGCGGTGTGCTGTCGCCAGGGCGTGGGGGGAAATGTGTTGACAGGGCCTTTGACTTTTGGTACTGCTCCCAGAGCTGGCGTTGCTCGCCGATGAATCTTGTCAGAGCCCTTGCGTAACGGATTCCGTTCTCGCTGAGTGGGGAATCGCCCCCGATCCTGCCGGCGACGTTGTCCAAACTTTCACCGTGGCGGCAGATCCAGATCTGTCGCGGGGACAGGTTGAAGTTTAGGAGGTAATACATGACTTGCGACGAGAGGAAGCCGTTGACTTGATGTGCGATCACTTTGCGACTGACATCTATTGTTTGCACATAGGGCATGTTGTGTTTCTCTTCATACTCCCCCAGTGATACATATGATTTCTCATACAGTGCGACACGCTTTTTGAAGTCCTCAAGAGCAAGGGTGGGATCCTGGTCCCTATAATCTGGGCCTGACAATTTCAACCGCATATTTGATTCCAACAGCTCTTTGTCAAGGCATTGGCTTTCTAGGAATAGAACGTTGAGTTCCGGTCCTGCTCGAGCGCGTATACGGTCCATGATCGCCTTGCGGCGTTTCAATGTGCTGTTTGTAGCATCTAGAATACCTATACTACCGCCCTGTTCAAGAATATAATCCAGAAGCTCGTCCAAGGTCAGCAGTGCAACCTGTTCTCTCAACTGAACAGCCTGTTCGTTCGCTGGGTCGAAAAATTGCGCGGACTGGTCTATGGATCCAGCTCCTGTAGATCTCATAGTGCCAATGGCAGGCTCCGGAGACAGCGATGCTGAGGATATACTTGCCGACGCCGGCTTAGATTTTGGATATAAATATGGCATATCACTCATGGGGCTAGGGTCTCGCGTGATTCCGTCCTGATCCTGGGGTGTTGGTGACTCGACCGCGGCACCATTCAAAAGAATAGCAGCTGGTGGTAGAATTTCATGTTCGGTATCCCTTCGACCCGAGCTGGAACCGCTGATGCTCATCTCGCGTACAGAATCTCTTATCTCATCCTCAAAGATAGAACTCCGTCCTGCAGAAGGCACAGAGCCACCTGCCGCCACACGTCGACGTTCACCTACGTTGAAGATCTTGGTGTCATGCTGCATCCAGTTCAGATAACGGGCCAGTTTCTTGGTGATGTAGCTCTTGCCACGTGCGGGCAAGCCCACCATGACGATAACCAACTTCGAGCCGACATCTCGCTGCGCAATACGGCCATCGGGAGAGACTTTAGATTTGGTCAGGCCGGGTATATCGAGGGTTGTTGCGCGGTGTTTTCCTGGGGTCGAAGCACCAGAGGAGTGAGAGCGGGCACCACTAAATTCAGCGCAAAGCGAGGCCCACGGTCAGCTTCTATTTTCAGTTCATGTGAAAAATATGATTGTGCAAGGGTCGACGACAGGGAAATCGCAGGATTGTGGGACTTTGGAGAATAGTATCGGGTGCGAATGTAACTAGATAACTGAATAGCCGGGGCCAGGGCCGGGGGTTCACGGGACGGCCCCGCACAGCCCCAAAACCTATATAAGGGCGCCCGACTCCCGAGCTGGATGGAGCAGAAACATGAAGGGCAGACGCAAAGAAATCTCGGCAACTCACATTTGCGGGGAGGGGGGTGCGGTTGAAAGCGGAGTGTCTGTCAGAGCCATCCCGACGCCGTCTCGGCTGGCCTGCGAGGGTGCGTGGGTCGCGGAAAGACTGCGGTGCTGATGATGATGATGATGGTGGTGGTGGTGGTGATGCTCAGGCGCCAGGGCGCGCCCGACCACAGTCTTGCATGGAGGCATCAGGCTCGGCTCAGGACTATGATGTATATTGCTAGGTCCGTGGCGCCCGTTGGCAGTGAGGTGGTCAGCCATCTTTTAAGCTGGATTGTTTGTGTCCAGAAGACGTTGGGTTGGCGATGGGAATAAAAAGGACAGACTTGGCGATGCTGACTTGTTGTGTTGCTTGGGGCGGCTGGGCGTCACAGCGGGTACATGATGTCACACCCGTTTCCCAGCAAAATACAGGTACCTACCGGCGATGTCCTCCGCCACTCTCAAGCTCCAAGTATGGCTCCGAGGTTGGTTTATGGTTGGAAGCAAAAAAGGTTCAATTGTATGCTTTTTTAAGTTCAGCGCTGGGGGTCAACTCGTTATAATTTCTACTAACTTCCCACAATTATGACAAATTTAACTGAGGTAACTTATCGAACGTCCCAGGAACCGGTATCAGCAGATTACACACATAACAACATTATTCTTCAAGAGTAAGTGTGAAAGATCACGACCTCTTGCAAGCTTCATCCTACAGGCTGGAAGCTGGACAACCTGGAAGCTCTGCAGCTCATCAACGTTTGCCAACAAAATCGAGACAAAACACTCGTATGGACTTAGTCCATGTTGGCCACATCCATTATCGCGGTTGGAGAGAGTTTGCCTATTCAAATAATTCAAATTTCCTCAAACCGCACCATACAAACAAAATATACATCTGGTGGCGGGCAGGAAAATAAATGGACTGATCCATGCTAGGGTGAGCCAGTCTGTTGGCGAAAAGGCCCCAATGACTGAACTTTAAGACACCCCAAGTATGGATTTCCTAACTCCCTTACCCCCAAAAACCAACAATTGTCCTCCCAAACTTGGAAAAAGATTACGATCGGTCGCTGTCCAGTTCACTCCAATCTAATCCATTTTGGGTGTCGCATGGCAACCCCAGAATCCCGCTTCGTGTATTCATGGTATTGACTGAGAAGGCTTTGTGTCCTGCACGAATATAAGACCATCATAAAGTTCTGTAGCATCAATATGAGCGGGGAGTAGGTGTAGAGTAGCCAGCGCTTCGAATGTCTCCAAATCATATGGATAATGAGATTGGAGGTCGAACCTAGACAGGTGGTGCTCTAGGCGTATCAGGCGTGGGTCACCAGGGTTGGGTGAGCCAGAAGTATAACGATGCAACATGGAACAGAAATACTACAATAAGCTCGCAGAGCCAGTATTGTATGGTTCGCTGCCTGGAGAGAGCATGACGCTCATGGTGTTATAAGGCTTCAAGTGCTTTAAAATCACCACGTTCGCGTTGTGCATTGTTGCCAGGCCCTGCCCTTATGGAGGTGGCAGCAGGGCCGGATGGTACCACCCAACAGGTGTCACAGGCATGTGCTCTTTATAACCCAATGTCCCTCTTGATGGCGAATCCCGAACCCCGACGTAGCACTCAGGCACCCATAAAAACGTACGGTATGAACGAATATAATATCCCATATCCCGAAACGCACCGCCTCGATTTCATATCGAAATCTAGATCCACTTCCACTTCCATCTGGACCCGACCCCTTCATATCTTCAACGTCAACGTCAACGCCAACAAGCACGCATACGCCGCAATACTCAGCGCCGTCAACACAACCACCACATTCCCACTCGTCCGAAACTTGCGCCTCTGCAAACCATCCACATCCACTTCGTTGAAGAACTGCCTGTTTCCCTGCTGGCGCCGGAAGAGGCCAATGGTCAACACACCAGCGCCATATACGGCAAATAGCGCACCGATGCTGTAGAACTCTGAAGTGAAGATCTTGAGGATGATGAGAGCGAAGGAAAATTGCGAGAGAGAGGTACGGATATAGGCGCCCTCGAAGGTCCGCTGGGCGGCGCGGACTTCGACTAATTCTTCTTGGGTGAGGACTACGGAGCGGGCACGGTGGAGGCGGAGACGGTAGCGGTCCGCGGCACGGCGCTGCAGAGAGGGTTGTTAGTCGGTTTCTGAGGAGGAGATTGTGTGCTGGTGGGAGGAATTTATAACTGACCTCGAACATGATGGATATATCCAGGCGTGGGTAGATTATTTAGAAGGCTGAGTGCTCTGATAGCCGGAAGAGCTGAGGTCCGCACCGATGGCAAACACGTATCTCTTCCTTAACACCACAAGTTGCTACTTCTCCAACAACAGCCGAATGTCGACATCGAAGGTCTTCAAGCTGTTGACAGAAAGATGGATGGAACCCAGCCGGATCACATGGGCGGCGAGATTAGTCAGCCCCGGAATGGGGGATCCATTCGCCCTTTAGCTTCCTTTAACTTCCGGGGAACAGACGATGAACTGTATGTATATCAATTACTCTATCCTATCCATTTACTTTGGCCGTTTGCAATAGCTTACTTCGTATACAATAACTAATCTGGAGAGTTTTGATGTTATTTGCTATTTTTACGAACAAGCTATTTGGCGCATTCTTCCGAAAGCGGGCGCACCGAACTGACTCGGGGCTTTCTCCGCAATTATTATTAACTAGCGCCATAGCTAAGCTTTAACCAGCTCCAGTTAAGGTTTTAACTAAGTGGCGTAACTACGTAGTAAGAGTTAACTGCTGGGCTTCGGCTATTTGCTACCCAATCAATGTCCTTGCAACAGCCAGCGGACTCGGCAATTTCCCCCGACGACAAAATACCAACCAGCCAGACCTTGTCTTGATGCTCTGATGATGAAAGAAAATAAGCAACTGCTCCCTTGAAGCCCTCCCTGTGCGCCTTATCTCGCATCGCAACATCATTTCTACGAATTGGCCACCTTGCTATCATCTATTCAGTGCATTTACTTGAGTTCTTCGAGGTCTAACTACTGGAAAGGGCGTCGAGGTGATATAGTTCACCATGACCAAGAAGATTCTAGATGCTCCTGAGGGTGAGGATATTATCCAATTGCTAAGGACACAATGTCGTCTTCCCATTAAAACTGGATGCTAATGATGAGGTAGTGGCCAAGCATAACAGCCCTGACAGCTGCTGGGTCGTGCTGTACGGGAAGGTCTACGATGTTAGTGGTCAACCCCTTCTCATCAGATATATCTCGTGCCCCGTTTGGGATTGAGGGCTACATGACCAGGCTGCATATTTCTATGTTTCTTTCTCATACGCTAATAAAAGGTCATGGCTCGACCGAGGAATCTAATAGGTAACGGAATTTCTCCCTCACCATCCTGGCGGTGCGCAAATCATTCTCCAGCTTGCCGGTAAAGATGCGACGGAAGAATACGACCCGATCCACCCTTCCGGCACCCTGGAGGAGAATCTTAAGCCAGAAGCATGTCTGGGCACCATTGATCCAGAGGCGTTGTCGAAGGCAGTCTCTCAAACTGAATCCAATACCAAAGCCGAGCGGACACGCAACGAAGCGCCGGCGATGTCCTCGCTCTTAAACCTCGACGACATAGAAGAAGCAGCCACGAAACAAATCAGTAAGAAGGCTTGGGCATATTACTTCTCTGCCGCGGACGATCTTATCTCTAAATCACTAAATAACACTATCTATCGCTCCATCCTCCTCCGTCCTCGAGTCTTCGTCGACTGCACAAACTGCGACCTCACCACCATCGCACTAGGCCATAAACTCGGATTACCCATCTATGTCTGCCCAGCAGCCATGGCCCGCCTCGCGCATCCAGTGGGAGAAGCAGGGATTGCCGCTGCCTGCTCCAAATTCGGCGCCATGCAACTAATCTCTAACAATGCTTCCATGACCCCGGAGGAAATCGTACAAAACGCAACGCCAGACCAAGTTTTCGGCTGGCAAATATATGTCCAAACCCAGCGCAAGAAGAGCGAAGCAATGCTCGCCCGCATCAATAAGCTCAAATCCATAAAATTCGTCTGTCTGACCCTCGACGCCCCCGTTCCGGCCAAACGCGAACATGACGAACGCACCCGCGCAGTCGCGCAGGCGACCTCCGTGTTCAACCTCCTTAGGGAGTCCGGAGGCACACCAATCGAGGGCGGCGCAGGTATCGGCCAGCAGTTGTTCGCCGGTACGGACCCGTCGCTCACCTGGTCCACGACTCTTCCCTGGCTAGCGCAGCATACGAATTTACCTATCGTGCTAAAGGGCATACAGACGCATGAGGATGCATATATCGCATCGTTGCATGCGCCGCAGGTCAAGGCGATTATCTTGTCGAACCACGGGGGGCGGTCGATGGACACGGCGCCGCCAGCAGTGCATACGCTGTTGGAGATTCGGAAGTTCTGCCCAGAAGTGTTCGACAGGTTGGAGGTGTGGGTTGATGGGGGGATTAAGCGGGGAACGGATGTGGTAAAGGCGTTGTGTCTAGGAGCACGATGTGTAGGGATTGGTAGAGCGCCATTATTTGGGCTTGGGGCTGGTGGGGTCGAAGGTGTTGAGCGGGTGTTGGAGAGTACGCTTGTCCCCTGTGTTCTTTTTCTCTTTTCCTTCGTACTGGAACTGGTATTCCCGCTTGTGGGAAAGATTGCAGAGTATACATCATACTAACAGAGGTCCTTTCCTCATTAGTTCTCTCCACAGAAACCAAGACAGCTATGCGTCTTCTGGGCGTCGACAAGGTCGAGGACCTAGGCATGCAACACGTAAGTTATTCATCCACAATCACTATAGAAAATATATATCTTATTTCCCCATTTATCCCTACCTATAAAAAAATCTAACACGTTCAAAATAATACAGATCAATGCGCGCGCAGTGGAACAGCAGATATATGATGGCCCGGCAGGCCTGCACGCTCTGGACCTCTTGGTGAAACCCAAGCTATAAATCTTGAAACGTTAAACTTCTTGTTTTGGGTATCCATCTTTATAAGTATATGTGTGGCCCTTATAGATAGAATGCAATTTATGTGTCTGTTATGTAGTAGATAAAGCTAGGTTACATTTCGAGTGCACAGGAATGTGAGGAGATATATATCCAAGTTCCAGATCTACGGACTACGGCTTTCCGAACTACATTATTTCACATAATTTATTTCATAGCATGAGCATGATTCCCTAGTGGTTGGTCTACGTCGACTTTTCCATTCCTGAAAGCTCAATTCTCACTACTTGTCACCACTAGTTACCTGCAAGTGCGATCCAATCTCTACATTTCTTATGTAAATTACCTCACTGAGCATTTCCAAAACTAGTATAGAACTCCCGGCATGCATCCTTTGCAAACTTTGCTTTACTTTTGAGGGTGCGGGTATGTTTGTCCGAATCATTGAGCTAGATTTGTTGCTCAATCCAACTAATTATGCACGACCAAGGCTTAAGAGACCTGAATCTTTCACTAATTTGCCCGGGAAGCGAGACAGAGCAGGCAGTAAGTGCCGTTAAATCTCAATTTCCCATGTTCATTATATAAATATCAAGGGTAATAATAAGTCTAAGAACAGGGGCGAACCATGAAGCGACTGAAATGCGACAAAAAAAAAAAAAAAAAAAAAAAAAAAAAAAAAGGAGAAGAAAGAAAGAAAGTGATGGAGGTGGAAGGTTGGTTGATTGTACACTAATCTAGCCGCGCAGCATCTAATGAATAGGTGTGTGGGTCACGTGGCCTCATATAGGGCATCCGGCCAACAGAAAGAGCGAAAATGGACAAACCAAATAATCCAAACTATCAAAATGATGTGGCTTGGACAAAAGTGTAACGGCTGATAAATAAGTGGCCTGAAAGAGGGGGGGGGGGGAATAGAGAATAGAAAAATGTTCAAACCATCAAAAATAATGTGGCCTAACAAACAGAACCAGAAAGGGAAAATAGATATTTAAAAACAGAAAAGATAAATATGAAAAAAATCATATGAAAATGTTCAACCATCAAAGTGATGTGGCTCAAACCTATTGCGAGAAAAAAAGCAAGCAAAAAGGGGAATAAAGGAAAAGGAAAATGAAGAGGATGAAAAGAGAAGAAAAGATGGTTACGTGAAGGATAGAAAAGAAAAACACAAACAACAAGATGAAAGAAAAAAGAACCAAAAAAATCCCCTAAGGAAAAAAAAATGTACATATTCGTATACGACGAGAGGTACGTATTTGTTGGGTATATTTAGCAGATACAGTCAAAAGACAAAAGCACATGCGGGTTCTTCAAAATCACCTCCATGGGTTGGATGGACTATGAAAGGGAAGTGCCTAACTTTTGAATGGGCAATACCTTTCTCGTACAGCAGCACGATATGTTTAGCATGTGGTTCGTATATTCACCAGAGTGACGGGCCTCGAAGCCATATCAGCGCTTATATATACGACATCAAGGTTTTCCAACATATCTCACCATGGGAATAATGGATAGGCAAGCAGATTCAGGGCGGCTTTACCCTTATTCTGCAAAGTTCGTGTTCCTAGATAGAAACTGGTTAGAAGGGTGCCCGGGTTAGACTGTCCCTTCAACGCCACAAATGTGTGCTGTATATTGCTCTCTTTCAGCGCTTTCTGTATTGGCCTCGACGGCGGTCCAGATTTATTTTTTTATAAAATGCAGGTGAGTATTGCTGGGAACCACGTATTTTAAGATGGAAGTGACGTCACAGAAGCAATAAGAGCTGCTCTTTTCTGCGCAATTCTAAGGCTGCGACGAACAGGTTTGGCGCTCGTAGAGGAGATCTGTGCGCCAGAAGAAGGAAAGTTCTTCTTTCTTCCATTTCGAATCGGAGCGCCTCGGCTTGAGATCTCGTCAGTTTCCGCATTCCCTTCTTTGTTTGCTGACGCTGTAGCTGTTTTTGATTTTTGTCTGGGCAGCCTTGACGAAACTGCCTCGGAGGCATGAAGTTCGCCAGTAGCCGTATTCCTTGATACCGTTGTATCTGCAGTCTCAGATTTGTCATAAGCAGAGCGAGCCCCAGTTGTATTGGTGCGCTTTTGCCGTTTGGACACGCGCTTTCCCTGTGAACTGTCTTTAGTGGAAACCTTGTCATCTTTTTTAACATCCCGTTCTTCCTTTGCTGCTACGGTAGCCGCTTTTCGCTTTTGCCTAGTCATCCTTGATGAGGCGGTATTAGAAACATGCCACTCTTCAGCGGCTGCATTTGATGGTACTGCTGTATCTGTAGTTTCAGATATCTTGTAAGCAGAGAGAGTCCTATTTTGCCTATCGCGCTTTTGCCGCTTAGATGATCGCCTTTCCTGTGAGGTGCCCTGAGCGGAAATCTGGTCATCTTCTTCAGCATCACTCTCTTCCTCTACTGCTACCATAGCAGCTTTTCGCTTTTGCCTTGTCATCCTTGATGCAGGAAGATTAGGGTTCTGCGACCCTTCGATGTCCACTTCTGTTGCTGCAGCTTCAGCTGCAGCTCCTGACTCGGATATTTTGAAATCGGGAAGGGCGGACTCTAGGCTATTGCGTCTTGGCCGCTTTGATGGGTGTTCTTCGCTAGCTATGTCATGGCTGTGCTTACGCGCTTTGCTCGCTTGAGAGTTGGTGGCTATGGGTGTCTGGCGATTCAACGCCGCAAGGCTCCCCGTATTATTATTATCCTGGTCATTGTAGCCTTCTCCCGCGCTGGTATGATCGGTTTGATTGAGGCTCGATTTGGCGCTGATAGATTCGTAATTTAATGCGTTCGCCATCGTTTCGGATTGCTTCATCTCACTCTCGATCATAGGGAGCTGCTCCAGTATCCATTTCAGTAGTATTTTATGACGTTCTGCATGATGTTTGAAAGTTCGAGATTTAGCTGTGGCTACGAGGAAGCGGCCGATGACTTTTTCTCGGCGTGCTACGAATTCGTGAACCTTCTCTGCCTCGGCTAACCTGGATTCTGCTTGTAGCAGCCTCCGTTCATTTTGTTTGAGAGAATGTTGTCTCGAGATTTGTGGGTCAGATTTGGCTTTTTGAGCCAAAAGAAAGGCACATTTTGCGGATTCCACAGCCTCTTGAGACCGAACCAATTCGCTGGTCCTTTGCATTATTGCTTCAAAACCACATACGGATTCCAGTGTCTCGAAAGGTTTCAATACCTGGCTGGCAACGACATCCTTCCACTTGCTATCAAGCCATGCTTGTTGGCCCTCTGTAAGGGCGTACCGATCATACCACCAGTATTCATAGCCAAGATATTCAATCCAAGTTGTCAAACTGTCCTGTTTAGTCGGATCCTCGTCGAGCTGGAAGGTGCGTGTGAACTCATGTCTCACAAGCCGGTCCTTCACTGCTCTGGCGTATATTGGGAAGCGTCCCTCTTCTCCCGCTACTGGCTTTTGGTGGCCGATAAAACTTTTCCACTCCCTCAGTTCCGAGAAGTCATGTCCTGAATATATATATATTGCCCGCTCATCTTCAATATTTCGTTCCCTCATAAATCTCTGGAACTTGCGGAAGGTTTTCCACCTGTGGCATTGGATCGAAAATAGATGCTCTTCCCGCGCACTGTTTCCGGGGACCCAAAACAATAGGAGATCGCGGTCTTCTCCTGGGTTTTCGAAAAGTTCCGCGGTATTATCTCGAAAAGGGTGTGACGGTCGCCCACCGGATTCAACAAGCGCTTTGTATGCCTTAGTTTCTTCTTGTAGGGTGTGACGTCTTTGTGCCTCTAGGTCGGGGGATGGCGTAGTTCCACAGATAGACTCTGCCGTCCAGCGAATCTCTTCTATTGAATCCTCGTATCTGGGCATTCGTTTTGGAGGAGCTGGTTGTTGGTCTTGTGGCACTTTACCAGTGGCGTCTTGCAGAAGGCGTGCGCTGACTTGATCCAGGTCAACTGGAAGAGACTTGACAGCTCTGCTTTCGTTATTCACTCGGTCCCTACGACGATTAGGCACCAGAAGCAAGAGGTTTTAGCGCGAAGATTGAGATAGATTACTTCAATCTCTGAATAAAAGATTCCGGTATATTCTCAGGGTCTTCAACAGAAATTGTCCTATATTTGAGGTCAGCCAGGTAATCCGACCTGTTTTTTTAGGGGAAAAAAAATAAAATCCAAACGCCAACCTTCCGTTCTCCTCTAGGTACCGGTCTAGTTCCGCGTCGTCAAAGGCAGCGACATCACAAGCTCGTAGTTTGGATCTAGGAGATGGCATGGTAGTTGGATTTCGTGACACAAGTCCAAGAGACTGAGCACACATCAATACATATCATTCGGTGCGGATGGGAACGAGAGGTCAGGAGCTGGCGGAAAGATGGCTTTGTTTTTGTTCAGCTCGTTAGGCCACGGAGTCGGTATTTATTATGGATTTATTTCCCAGTTGGTTCCTCTGCTTAGTCATCTCATTGAGCCCCTTGTTGCGATGTCTCCTGCATTGATGCCCGGCGGCGGTCATGGATTTCGTCGAATGAATGCGTTGCTTGAGCGACAGAGTCTCGGGAGATGCATGGCGCAGAGACGCACGACATGTAAGACCCAATAATCAACACCAGCCGCCTTCCCGGATGTTATGTACAGTCCTTTGTTCATGGCCTATGCAGCCTTGCTGGGGCTCTTTCTGCACTCAGTCATGAAACTAATAAAGACTCTCGAACCCCGCATGATTCTGGGTTATGCCTTTGCAGTTTGTCGAACAAAGCAGCTTTGATAATGGAACACCCGGACCTGGTCGCTGTGTTGTACCCATATCAGCAATCTTCTGATGCCATCGCGGCTATTACCGCCCCTGAGAACGCATCGCTGCACATTCCTGCCATGCACCAGGCGGAACAACCGTCACTAAGTCTCCGGAGCAGAGACGCCACGCCGGAGCCAGAAGAGAACAATTATGAATCTTTTAGCTACCGTAATAAGGATGCGTTGCGGTTGACGTTTAGCCATCGACCAAAACAAGGTAACCACGGGTTTTGCCTCGGAAGAGAAGAGATAGGAGCACATGCGATATTTTCCTACCAAACCTACAAACGGACTACCACATCAGCGCGCGGCATTTCTTTTTGACATTTGACAACCGGAATCGACTAATCCTATATGACCGATCCAGCAACGGGACCACCGTGTTCTATGACGGGAAAGGAGGAGAGAAACGCCGCAACTTTACCTGGATCCTTGGTGACCCGACTGCTAATCAATTCAAGCAAATCGTCGTTCGTCTCCATCCACATCTCCAATTCGTAATCGTCGCTTCCAAGGCCTGAACGGGTCATCATCCGGCCCAATATATCTCAAAGGTTGAACAGTTTCGCAACGAGTTGACGGCGTCGACTGAACTGTTTTTCGGCGGCTTGGGGTTACAAAGTCGAACTCCGACGGCGCCTGTGAGTGGGGCACAAACTCCACCCCAAGACCTTATTCTCATCAAAAGAGGGTTCCTCGGCGCCGGCGGCTTCGGAACTGTAACTCATCGCTGGGACGTGAGCACAGGACTTGAATATGCATGTAAAAAGCCTCATGGTCCACTCGATCCACTAGTTCAGGAGTATTGGAAGAAGGAGATCAAAATTATGGGCCAAATTAAGCATGTAAGCGCCTAAATGCTGCCTACGAGCAACGTCAGTTTTTAACGCTGTATTAGGAGAATATTGTGAAGTTTCATCCGGAGATCAAGGTCGGCTTCCGTGTTTGTTTCTGGACTATCTTCCACTCGGGAACCTTGGACAACAGCATCGGAAGCAGCCTTTTTCGTACAAGGAGACGTTGATAATCCTCCGCCAATGACTATCAGCTTTGAAATATCTCCACGAACAAAATCCTCCAATCGCGCATCGCGATCTAAAGTTGGAAAATGTCCTTGTCCGCGAACGCTGCCCACTTCATGCCCAGCTTGCGGACTTCGGTTTAGTAAAGGAGGGTTCCCTGAGGACTGGTAAAATCGGTACAGAAACCTATTTTCCCCCCGAATACTTCAAGATTTTTAAGAGGGGAAAATATAGTGTGAAAATTGATATTTGGTCACTTGGTCTGGTTGCCCTCGATCTCAGGCACAGCCTGCCGGAAGCGGATGTCCGAGGAATACCTTGGTGTGAAAAAAATCATTGATCGAGCCAACCAATACAAAAATGAAGGTCTAATGGAGTTCTTAACAATCCATATGTTGGTCCTGAAACCAGAAGATCGATCTTCAGCAGACGTCTGTTTGAAAGCCGTCGAACATCTTAGTGCTCCCTCTCGAGACGGTAGTGTCACCCCTACTCAAGCTTCGCTCGCCGGAAAAGCCCCATTAACATCAGAAAATGTAAGTATCACTAGGTACTAACTTAGAAGCAATCAAGCAATCAAGAGCTAAAGGGTTTTATTTTTTTCTTCCATAGGCTGTATCAGACTTGTCTCCCAGTGAGCTGAACGCATACATTGCGGCCAACGCTCCTCTTGAAGAATCGCGAAAGAGACCAGCCCAGGAACGGTCATCATCAGGTACCCCCAGGCAGACCAAGCGTCTTGCTCGGACAGACGGTTCCGACAGTCCCGGCCGGCATACGCAATATAATTCTGTATTCCCGCCTTTTCCTCCCGGCTGGCAGCAGGATTCGAAGTACGTTGGATCTGACGTTGCTGCGATGGTACGGGGAGATCCGTCCGGCTAGAACAGTGACAGCGATGCCCCCTCGACGATCACGAATGCTGCCGGGAACCGAAGCATTCCGTCAAATGTGGATGATCACCTCGATGATCCTGTGCGGGCTAGTGAACGAGCACTCTCAAATAGCGAAGAGGAACTCCTGCGCCTGGTGCAAGCGGATTTCCAATGAAAGTACCCGAAGTTTTGGATTTTTGGATTTTGACTTTTGCCCCTGTTGTATTTCATTTTGTTGAAGGAGGACTAATATTTCCACTAAGTCTTACTACTCTTTTGAATGTCCCGACGGGAAGGAAGGGATCTGGATATCTTTTTGGGATCTCGAGAATGAGCATCTAGTTAACATATTCTTTTTCGGTTTAATTATTTAATTGCGCCACACCTTGATTGCGGACAGACATGCGCCAAGGCTAATTGAACTCTCAACGGCGGGCAGGCTCAGCCCATATGAAGAGCGAATTCTGGCAGACTTAGATGACTCCCTAGGGAATTTTTCATTTACCATAGCTGGTATTTATTCCAGAGTCGGAATGGTAAATAATTGAACGTTATGAATATAAACACATCATAATGTAGGTGATCAATATTGCCGCAGCTATAGTAACGAACTTTTACGTTGGAAAACTATCAATGAATTTAAATTTTATAAAATGCCCAAATAGACCCAATTTTACATTGAAATTTGTTCTCTTGTCTTGCCGCTTGCTGGCTCGTGGGCGACGCGCTCCACTGCACTCCCAAAGGGGAAATGCCCCCGCCAACCCCCTCAGGCGCGGCTCCGTCCACAGCATAGCTTTCCATCCAACATTCTTCCTCCCTCCAACAATCCTCAACAACTCTCAATGATTACAGTGTGTATTTGGGCACTTCTAAATGTATCCTGCTGCATCTAATCTTACACTTTGATAATTTTGACGCGTTGCTACTCTCATCGCCAAAAACTAGTTCTCTCGCCATCCATCCCCGATTGCCTTCCTCTCCTCTCCACCAGTCTTCTCCTCCTATCGCTCTCCGTTAGATACAGCTTCCTTGCCAACTATATTACCTTATACACTCAACTACTACGAGACTCAATCTACCTTTTTGCCTCTCACTACTCGATTCCAAACGACGTCCTCCACGACATTCCAACTATCTGCGGCCTTGCTTCCCCTGTGGAAGCGGAGGATTTATCCCCCTCGCTTTCTGCGCAAGGACTCTAGGGTCATATTAACGCCCTCTACGAGACTCTGTCTCTTTATCGCCACTCCTCTTCCTCACCGGTTATCCACCATGGCTGCGGCCACACCATCGCCCGCTGCGAATGATAGGAAAAGCTCCAGTACCCCCGCGTCCCCCGTGGAGTCAACTACCTCACAACCGACAGGTGCCAAACGGAAACGAACAGCAGAGCCCAAGTTCTATGCGGTGAAGTTTGGATTTCAGCCTGGCGTTTACCATACGTGGAATGACTGTTTAACGCAGGTGACAGGTTTTAAGGGTGCTGTTTGTAGGTTTCCATTCTTCTATCACGAACGCCCTCACTTATCGTATAAAACAGGCGCCCAGGAAAGAAAAGTGAAAATCTTGTCTATAATTCTGCTATCATGTTATTCACTCTACAGCGGCGCTCGTTAGCTTACCATTTCCCTCCTTTTAGTCCAATCGTTTCCTACCCTCGATGAAGCGAATGCCTTCCTAACAGGAACCCAAACCGCTACGGCGCCTGGAAGCACCTCTACCGGCTCAAAATTTTACGGTGTACAACGGGGGCGAAAACCGGGTGTATATACTGACTGGGCAGTGACACAGGATCAGGTGCGAGGATTTCGGGGACCGAAATATCGCAAGTTCGCTACTTGGGCTGAGGCAGACGCTTTCGTTCGACAAGGCCAACAGACGCCGGTAGTGATGCCATTGGCGGGGGATGCAGAGCTAAGCGCAGATCCTTCCTGGAAGATGAACCTACCTGGTGCTCCTGGCCTTACCTCGGAACGTCCGACCGACGCAGATGGCAACGAGTACCCACCTGGGCTGGGACCCTTGCCCCCGGGTGCAGTTGACGGATTTGACCCAAACATTGTTCTTGATCCTACAACTGGAAAATTGAAATATAGATCTCCACATGAAAAGGTACCGACGAAGCAGCAACCAGGCCGTCCCGGCCCTTTGAAAATATATACAGACGGAAGTTCTTTGAGGAACGGCGCTATGGGGGCCAAGGCGGGTATTGGAGTATATTTCGGTCCTGGGGACGAGAGGTATTTTAGTCCCTACCTTTACTTTATTTTTCAACTGTCGTAAAAGCACGTTATTTGATGAGCCACCTCCCCTTTGCTAACATCTCATCCTCCCCTCCCTTGCCAGCAGAAACGTGTCCGAGCCACTGAAAGGTAGCCGACAAACAAACCAACGGGCAGAATTGACAGCAATCATACGCGCACTTGACATCGCGCCACGACATCGCGATGTAACCATTTTCACGGACAGCAAGTATGCCATCAACTGCGTAACGGTATGGTTTGTAAACTGGCAGCGCAACAAATGGATGACGGCGCAGGACAAACCGGTCGAGAACAAGGACCTAATCCAATCCATCCTGATGAAAATCGAAGAGCGGACGGTGATGAATGTCAAGACGTTGTTTGAGTGGGTTCGGGGGCATAGTCGCGATCCAGGCAATGAGGCAGCCGACCGGCTGGCAGTGAATGGAGCAAAGAATGCCCCGCTGGCATCGAATAACATGACGACTCCCGAACCTGGAGATGACGATGGCGGGATAAGCGGTGGTGATGATTATGATGATGCCATCGATGAGGGCGAGCAGCGGACTGGGTTTGGGATCGGGGAATGCTGAAGCGACATTACTAGAAGATGAATGTCAAGGCACTTCTGTAGCCGGTTGTGTACTCCTTATTTTTCATTTCTCTCCTTCTCTGTTCCTTTAATGTTGTGTGTCGTTGTATGGGACTTTTATCTACTTTTCATATTACCCTGTCTAGTTGTGTCCAGGGAGTTTCGTTTCTTCCTCCAAAGAAGGAATATTGTATATTTCCCTTGGCACGACTTCTTTGCACTTGGTTTCTCCTTTTACCATTTTATAGTCTCCGATTCTCCATTCATATTCTGCGACCGAACAATCAATATGTTTCATGTATTTACTTCCCTTGCTATTGCTGTTATAGCTAGCTACACATCCATCTAAAGTGTGTAGCTAATTAGCGATGACATGATCTATCTCATTAACGGTAGTTATGGAGAGTATTCCTGTAAACCAATATTTCACATGTAGCAATGATGCTGCTCTTTTTTTTCTTTTTTTTTGCTACTCCCCTCAGCGAGCGGATTAAGATTCATATAAAATGTCATCTGTCATCTGGTCAACTGACTAACTGCAATCACCACCAGTTTACACTGGAGGAAGAGGGGCTGGAATACACAAAGGAGAGCTAGCCTTGGTTAACACTAACCTCCAGTTAACCGACCCTTCCAGTTCCAAGAAACTCCATCTTTTCGACCGAACAAAATTATCATGAGACATTTCCCACGACTGGTGAAGCAGCTGAGGTATGGCGTCATGAGTGAGGGGGTGCATGCATAGGTATCAACGCTAAAACCTCCTCATCCCTCCAGTAGTGAACAGTCACACTCTTTGCTGACACCTCCACCGGGGGGTTTCCGCTATTCTCCACCGACCAGTTCTACATAGTAAACAAATCTTTGAACTAAGAAGCACAGCTGCGATGTTAGTGATCGATCTAATGGTGATGAGCAGGGGGGGTATTTCTAAATTGGCCCACCTACTAGAAAATCGCTCACTGCCTGCGAAATCTTCCCAATTCAAACGTTAATAGCTAAATAAACGGAGTCCGCGTCTTTGCTCTTAGGTTCCCTATAAATGACACTGATGGGAACGAGAAATCCGACGTACTCCTCTCCATCTTCTTCTTCCATTTTCTTCTTCTTCTTTTTTCTGTCGTCATTTTCTACAGAACGCGTTTCCTTTCGGGTGGCTACTTGTTGTGACTACATTTTTATCCTGGTTCAATTTTTCACCGACTCTGTTACAATATTTATTTCTTCCCTTCATCCAGCCTTGCTTGACTATTAAGTTACGTTATTTGACTACGTTACTAGGCTAGGTAGCGTCTAAAGACGTCAATAGCTCTGAACGAAGGCGCAAGACTCTTTCACATCTATACCGGCGATTGATATCCGTTTTTTCTCACAATTTGTTTTTTATTTTTATTTTTTATCCCTAGCTCCTTTAAACGACACGCCATATATAGAGAAATACCCTAAAGTCTTACGAACGACGTCTTGATAGAAATCCGAAAACAGCCATTCCTAGACTTTCTCAGCTCTATCTTTATTTTCTAGTATTACACCTACTAGGGGTGAAGAAGGAATATCCACCAATTCCAATGACAAGAAGATCCCTCCTTGTTATCCTGGGCCTGATGATGATTGTCCCGCCGAAATAACACAAACTACAACCTACTCCGTTGTCTGTCACTTTCAATCGTTCTAGTGTATAAATAGCTCTTACCTCTCATCTACTACTATAAAGGGTACTACTACCTTTCCGACCACCGGAGGTCCTTTTTTAGGGTCCTGGTTGCTAGTCTCGGTCCCGCCAAAAAAGTTTCTCCCCATTGTCCGCCCTAGCCACCGGCCCAGATTCCGCCAAGACAAATATTCACACGGAACCCGAAAACAACCTCCGCTGTCCGCCCTTTTGATTGGCCGAACCTCTCCTCGTTCCCCACAAGCCGAACGAACTCAATCGGCGCTGTGCTGTGTTCGGCATGCCGACTCTTGCTTTGACCGACTTCAATATCGTATGTGGAACGCTGGGCGGCTTCATCAGCCTATTCGGGCTGGTGTCGTATCTTTTTAAGGAGAAATTCTATTTGTCGGAAGCTTGTGAGTTTCCAACTGTTTACTACATAACTAGTTATATGTTTTCTTTTTAATTTATTCCTCATTTTTCGTTTTTGAGATTTTAAGACGCTTTGATTATCTAGGGTAATAATAGCTCCCGCCGTGCCTTACATCGTATTCACGTACGAACTGGTCATCCGCGCAGACCCATCTTACTAACTCTCACACATACCAACCCATGAAAACAACTGATTAGCTAATTAATTGAATAAACCCTCCAGTAATTTCGCTGACCGCTGGCATTCTCTTTTCCCCTAACTTCGCCAATTTCCTCCGCCCGCTTGACTATGCCCAAGGCTCCCCCGCTGCCGTGGAGACTATAACACTCTACTTCTCCCGCCTCGTTCTAGGCGTCCAACTCGTTCTCGCAGGCGTACAACTACCCAGCCGTTACCTATTCAAAGAATGGAAGAGTCTCTCACTCCTGCTCGGCCCCGGCATGCTGGCCATGTGGCTCTGCAGTAGCCTAGTGATCTTCATGTTGGTACCCAACTTACCGTTCCTACATGCCCTGGCGATTGCGGCCTGTATTACACCCACGGACCCAGTACTGTCGAATTCTATTGTCAAGGGGAAGTTTGCGGACAGGAATGTGCCGCGTGGCTTACAGAGGATCATTATTGCGGAATCCGGGGCGAATGACGGGCTTGGGTATCCGTTTTTGTTTTTTGCGATTTACCTGATTCAGTTTGTTGGGGTAGGTGAAGGCGAGGGCACAGGACAATTTGAAGGGGGCGCCTGGAGTGCAATTGCGCTCTGGTTTGGAGAAACGTGGGGGTATACTATTCTGCTGAGTGTTGTGTACGGGGCGGTAGTGGGATGGTTGGCAAAAGAGCTATTGCATTGGGCGGAGGAGAAGAAGTTTATTGATCGAGAGAGCTTTTTGGTATTTGCGATTGCTTTGGCTGTCGGTTTGCCCTTATTTTCTCTTTCTCTTTTATCTTTTCTTTCCCCATTCTTGTATACCCCTGGATCGGGCTTCTTCCTTAATTTCAACCTCTCCTTTGTTATACTGGCAGGTCTTGCTAATGAAACTACCTAGCTTTTCATCATCGGGACATGCGGAATGATAGGCAGTGATGACGTTCTCGCCTGCTTTATTGCCGGCAACGTATTCACCATTGAGTCAGCGGCCATCCCCTGAGAGGTGATAATACAATAGGATCCCTTCTTGCTAACCTACCCACCTAGCGACTGGTTCCGCCTAGAAACGCTCGACGATTCCCTCCAACCCACCATCGACATGCTTCTCAACCTCTTTGTCTTCATGTGGTTCGGCGCTGTGTGCCCCTGGGGGAAATTCTTACAAAACGACGTCATCTCTATACATCGACTCATCTTCCTCGGTATCCTCATCTTACTCTTTCGTCGCATTCCCATAATCTTCGCAATGCACAGATACATCCGGCAGATAGAACACTTTCGGCAAGCCGCGTTCGTGGGTTTTTTCGGACCCATTGGTGTCAGTGGCATTTTCTATTTGTATATCAGCCGTGAGTATCTCAGTCGTTGGATTGTGCCTGATGGTAGTGGGAGGGTGAGAGAGGATGCAATTGCGCTGTCGGAAGAGATTGAAGTAATTGTGTGGTTTTTAGTGGTTTGTAGTATTGTATGTTGCTCACCATGGATCTATCCAATCTCAGATCTACGCACCCTATGGTTTTATGCAAGCTAATAGCTATCTTCTCAGATGGTGCACGGCCTGTCAATACCTCTCGCGAAACTCTGCATTCACCTACACCGCACCCTCTCCAGAGCTCTAAGCTACAGCTCAAACGTCGACAGCGATAACAACTACTCTTCCCGCCTATCGCGCATGTTTCTGCCATCATTAACCAGGCCTACTTCCATGCACAGCTCGAACCGCCACGAACCGCCTAGACCAGCTGTTTATTTGGGAACAGGACGGTCTATTATTCCCCAGGGGGACGCGGAGGAGGCAGAGGAAACAGAGAGCTTATTGGGCATCAAGGCGACGGCAGAGACGGGGAATGATACCACGATGGAACCAGCGGGGCGGGCGCAGGTGGAAGAAAATGGACGAGACACAACGGAAGACTGGCCGCACACTAAACCGGTATTAACGTCTCATCCTGTATCCACGCCTAGCTGTATCGTTAATGACAGCAACACCGGCGATAAATCCGGTAGTAGTCTGGGAGAAAGCAGAAGCGGTGGTAACAGCTACTCGAAGCGGGACATTGGCAATGGGAGTCGCATGCAGAGTTATGGGGCCACTTGTCCTGGCTGAAGCCCAGGAGTGGGCAAGGGGCCGGAGTTGAAAACTTGAACCTGGGCTAGCATGTTCGTTTTGCGGAAAGTAGGTTCAAAACTCTCAAGTCATGTGGATTCAAATTAAATCTGGTCAGCACGGGGGGGGGGCCTTGTCAGAGCTTTCAGGAGAAAGGTGTTCTTGCTTCTATATTTACCCTATACCATTCATTCTTGGATTTGTGAAGGCCCGGGCTTCTTCATTCATCCGGGAAGTCCAATCCAGATTGTCTTGGCCTCTACTTTAACTGAGAATGGCAGCATACAGTTCGGTCCCTTTTATTTTCGCTTTACTAGACCTTTATTGTGCCTATACCTATGAGACGACCAGATACAAAAGGTGCATAATAATGACTTAAAGAACGGAGTTAATGGAGAATTATTAGCAATACCGTACTTGATGCGAATATAGTAATGTACAATATGTAGGATATGAAACTCCAGAACAAGGAGACCACTAAGTAGTGTTTCAAGGAGGAATATCCAAGATACCTATTTAAACTCTCGTCAATGTGGCCGTATACACAACCAATGCTTAACCCTCTAGGGGGTCAAACTAAATTAAATAAATACACTACAGAATAAGAATGTACTTAATGACTAATTGGATCCATTGATAGCCTGCCAAGTTCTCGTAAATAATGAATCAAAAAAAGGGAATCCCATGGCCTTACACATGTCTAGCTGCTGGTAAAATGTAAAGATACATCTCTTTAGTATTCTGAGGGAGGAATCATGCCGTACTACTGTGTCATAATATATGAGTCAGTGTGTGAATTGGCTTGATATAGACCCTGGAACATCATTTAACCTCCGTGCACATGGCTTTCAGAGCCTGTTGTTGAACAGAGACAGACTAATGTCTGTTCTAGTTGGTTTAATCTGATTGAACAACCTTTGCATCTCAGAGCAACGGATGGTCTAGTATGAGAGACAAGACCAGTGACTTGACATATATCCTCATCAAATCATTCTACATTGTCATGCGTGTATATAGACTGTCAAGCATGGCTCTGTCATCTAAGAATAGGGTTTACCATCATGAAGCGGAGGGAGGGAGGTCAGTACTTTCTATTTTGTTTTCAGTAATCAATGATGATTATGGATAGCCGAAATATATTCTTGATAGACAAGCGAAAGGAAACATATTATTAAAACCCGCTCAATGCGTAGTAGGAAATTTGTAGCATATTCACCTAGAGTCCATAAGAACCCAATCACGTCTGTGCTCCAGGCCAACGCTACATAGGATATTAGGGACACATATATATCATCACAAACTAGAAAGCAAAAATTATAAGCCCCGAATTTAGACATGAAATAAACAAACTAGCGTGATCGACGAGACACATCCTCTTCACCTGGTGTAGACCTGGATGTATGCCTCTGCGACCGCCTTGTTGACTGGTGCTGCACATTTGCCTGCTGGACCTGGCACCCTTCAAAATCATTTTGTGATCTATATTCATACTGATGCATGCTTCCCGGTGGGGCGGGGGGGTAGTGTCGCGAAGGCTCAGTCATGGCGTTGCTTGAGGTTTGCGAGTATCCTGCTGATTGTTTGCGAGTATCCTGCTGATTGTTGTTGCCCAGTCGTCTGCTGATACCATTCGAAATCATCCTGTGGTCCAAATCCATAGTGATGAATGCTTGCGGGGACATAAGGTGGAGAAGGGCTAGTCGTGGCGTTGTTCAAGAAGGGTTGCAATGGCCTCGTCGGATAATACGGCTCGTTTGCCTGCTGGTACGCTTCCGGATTATTTTGCGACCCATATTCATTCTGAAGGATGCTCTGGGGGAGACTAGGGTGGGGAGGTATATCCCAGTCAGATGGATCTTGTCGGCCCAATTGGGCGGGGGAAGATACAACACAAGCTGGATCCTGCACTCGGAGCTGTTCTTCGTACGGACGAGCATGAAGGGTTGCTGGGTGACGTTTGTGGGGCGTTATAGTGCTTGTCGGTGATGTCAACGACGATCTCAGCACCCGAGAATGCTTTTTACGTATCGGAGATGCAGGCTATCAAGTGTGATTTTTGTTCCTTTTTCAGTTCCTGATCCGCTAGGTATTTTAGGGAAACCGTAAAGAACCACTTACGCTATGTGGTGTTGTAAGCTGCTTCCCGACATCACGGAAAATTGCTGTTGTTTTGCTTCCAGCGGCATAAGAAGTGGCGGTCGGGGTTTGGTGACCAGTTCGGGAGGGAGCAAGTAGCTGTTTTGCTTCATCAAGACATCGACTTGCTGAATACCGTTTCGCTGGATCCTTGACTATCATGGCGGTAGACAAGAATTCAGCTATCGCATCTGGCGATGAGTTGACTTTGTCGATGATTTTATTACCCCAGTCGGGGTCTCGGGCTCCGCCAGAAGGAAGGCCGTGAGTCAATTCTAGAATGACAACCCCAAGCGACCAAATATCAACTGCGTGTGTATACAGTTCTCGGTATTTCCAATAGCGTGAGCGTTCAGCGATCTCAGGGGGGAAGTAACGCTGTGTGCCACATTTTGTCCGCAGGGAACCCTCTTTTGCAAGGCCAAAATCTGCAAGTTTGATGTGAAGAGGGTCACGATGCAAAACAAGAATATTTTGTGGTTTTTATCTCGATGCGCAATGGGCGGGCTCAGTCCATGTAAATATTCCAGAGCCGATAGGCTTTAGTAGAGGACCATTAGGACCTCATCGTCTGTGATATCTCCAATCTGATTGAGGTTCCCAAATTTCATATATTCTAGATATAATTGTGGAACAGGTTCTTTTACCCAATGGAGGAGCCGAACAATGTGATCCTTAATGAAGTTTTAGTCGGAGAATATTCTTGAATATCCATCTTATCTACCTACATGTGAAACGCTTTTCAGCAGGTCAATTTCGTTCCCCCATTCCTCTATAAGCTGATCGTGTTCGCTTTGGGCCATGTGCTTCGTTTGGGCCGCTAAGGGCGTCTTTTGTGCATAGGTAACGCCGCAACTCACATCCCAGAGACAAGTGACAACACCAAAGGCGCCCCTGCCGAGTTCTGATAACGCCAGGAGGAGAGGCTCTTGCCGGGGGGAATGCGACTGGGTGTAGTGGGCAGTTATGAGTCTGCTCTCTAGATTTAGACTATCGAGGGCTGATTCCTCCAACTTTTCCAAATCGCTGCGAAATTGGCGGATCTTGGCTGTGTATTCCTCTTCATTTGTACGCTTGGCACATACAATTCGAAATGAGAGATCTTTACCCAGCTGGATAACAATGTCGTGCATTTCTTCGTCGGGGACGGGATGCCCAGCAACGATCCAAGAGAATTTCTTGCGGTTCTCTGCACCTTTCCCATTGTAGCTAACAATTGTTCCGTTGGTGGACGTATCATGAAGAATAAGTTGGTCATACTCGTTGAATGTCAAAAAACAATGGGATCCACTGACGTCTGGCGATGTTTGTGAGTCTAGAACAATGTCGCATGTATGCGATTCTCTCCCCAGAACAAATCCTTGATAGTTTTTCGGTCCTTTACTGAATGTCAACTTAAGCATTTCACTGCCAACAAAATCTGGAAAGAAGTCTGTGCTGCTCTCTTCTCGTGGAGGCGTTCTGTCTCTAGGTTGCCGTCGCTCCGGCTTACGCTTGGTAGCTTTTGGTTGCTCAAGGCACCTTGAACGATTCTCGTGAGAAAATCAACCTAAATAGACTGCTTTCTTCACACACAACACAATAGTGACTATATTTGGAAAAATGAAGTATTTTGATTATAAAATTCTTATCTTCAATATAAATGTGTGTTGAGTCCTGAGTCTGTCCTCTCTAACATTTTTTCTAACCATATTCAGCTAGTTGGATCGGGCCCTGGCTTGGCGGGGCGGGCCCTCCGCTTCCTAGTACGGACTAGCGCCCGGCACACTACTACCCACCACCGCCGATCATACATACCTAGCTGTCATACGTCATACGCTGTACAGAGTACATACCATACATCATGTTGTACTCCGTATGGTTGTACCGAGGTACAGGTACCTACTGCGTACAGCGTTATAGGCTATTAGCCTAGGTAGCGATCTGGTGGGCAGTAATAATAGTACAGTTACGGAGTTACTCCGTATAGTTGATACAGATCGATACAGATGTCATGGTTACCTTGTTTCACCATGAGTAAAAGTAACATTGATATAACAACCCTGGTTTCGTGGCTTTGGCCGTTGGTTGTTGTGGAAGTTGGGCTCGCCGCTGACGAGACAGCAGAGCAGCCCTGGCCCAAGTCGCGCTTTGCTTCTCGACCTCTATCTCACCAATTCCATCATTTTTTGCCTGGTGGTTTCGTCTCCGCGTCAGCTTCCAGTTCTTGCAATGTCGTCTCCTGAACCGAATCTCCCCAAACTGTTTGCACGCGACATTATTTCCTATACCGATTCGCAGCTTGATCAATATCTCAGAGACAACAAGCAGGTTGGTGCTTTTTTCCTGGCTTGGAGGTCCTCGCTAATGCCAGGTCTTAGGATTGTCAAGGTTGAAGACCCCGAGAATCTCACTGAAGAATTTATTCAATGTCTACGGTAATCGTCGTCTCTTTCTTCTCTATAAATATCCAGCCGTCTCCTATCCTAATATCCATTTTGCTAGGGATTATGCACGTCGCTCAAGCAAAGATAATCAGTCCCAACCAGTCGACCTTGATCAAGTGACGGCCCGACTTTTGCAAAACCTCACCGGTAAAAATGTGCGTCATGTAGCTGGCAGGGATCGCGATGATGACTTCTACGGCTTGGATGGGTATGATCGCGAACCTACTCCAGTGTATGACCCAGACAAAGCATACCAGAGAAGTCTGCGGGAACAAACTGGCGCATACCACGCACTTATCAAGGCTGGAGGTCGACCTTCGCACCCACTTAGCCTTCTTGTGGATATCGTTAAGGATCCAGGAGAGTACAGTGAAATTTTTTCGTTCTGGCAACTTCCCCATCAGCGTGATGACTGGAGAGTATTCGTGGAACAATTATCAAGGTGGAAAGACTTCCTGAGAGTCCAGAAATTTGCCCGTGGGGAAAGCGTTCATGACAACTGGCGGCGATTCTGGGACGGTTCACGAGACAATTTAAATATTTTCGGTGATTTTGGGACAACTGTTGATGAACACGAGGCACACTGGGAGAGTCACTTCGACTACCTAAAAGAATGCTACGAAGACGATGAGGTAATAATAACCGGCAATTGCAATTTAAGATGGGATGCCTATGTTGGCCAAGATACCCCCGGTACGGATGGACGATTCTCCACGTATGCCAATGCGATCAAAAAGCGCCTCACAACACATGGCTTCGCTCCAAAAATTGAACTAGATGAAGACCTAACTCGCCAGGACAAATTAACAACATGGGCTGAGTATTTGGCCTTGGAGTACTGGTGCTATGACGAGCTTACACTTTCGAAGGCGCAACAACAATTCATTGATGACGCGTGGAAAAAGCTCGTTGAGTCTAAGGTATTAAGCCCTACTGATACGCAGGAGTCTTTATGCAGCGCTGAATCAGCATTTGAGAGATGGAATAGGTTGGGACAAGCTGAGAAGGCTGTGGAATCTGCGAAACATGCTGTGATGCGCGCCCAAAAAGCCGCCTCAGTTCAACGATATCCTCATAAAGTTTCAGCAGAGGAACCCACATCAGATCTATTGAAAGCTCAACTACAGCTAAATGCCGCAGAGAAGGAGTACACCTATGTCAAAACACGAAATGATCACATCGTTGAATTCGTTCGGAACACGAGGGATCTTCGGATCAATAAGAGAGACGAAGAACGCCAGAGGAAACTAGTACAATGGATACTGCGGCAGTTCCCCTTGATCCAACGCGAGCTAGAGCAGTCCAAGACAACCGCCGACATCGCAGAGCCCAGCCATCACAATAATATGCACGGCGACAACCGAGGTGACAGAGCTACTGCGAAACAAAACCCCGCGGGGAAACGCAGCGATACTGGCGAAGACACTTCGACATCGGACCAAATCCGGAGAGCCTCAGCCTCCCAAACAGGTAATAAACGCAAGCGCAACCATGACATGACTGAGGAAGCAGCACGTCCCTCGAAGCGCGCAGAGCGTAGTGGTCGGAATCAGCAGCTTTCTGGTTCTGCGCGTATAGATTCAGGGACCGCCAAGAATGTTGATGGCGTGAAGGACATCACACCAAACAAAGCTGGGCACCCGTCTCGTCGAGGTATTTCGGTGTCTAGCCCAAAGATGTCTTCTCTGGACCATAGGAATTCTTCTACTGTACCCAACCCTCCCCTTCGCCGCAGCGCCAGAATTGCGCAAAGAGAGCAGCGTTTAAATGCACCGATTAGCTCATCATCCGATATTGTGAAACCTTATCCAGGAACCCGAAAGTCAGGCCAGGCACCAACAGATCCTAAAAACACGAAAACACGAGTGCTGTCGAAGCGCGGCAACTCGAAGCCTCAACGAACGTCAGGGAAAAAAGGGCAGTATTCTCGTTCTTGAGCGGACCCGAGGAGAAAGGCAATTTTTTCTTCTTTTTTCTTCTTTTGTTTCTTTTTTTCGTGAATTCGCGCTTAGAATTACCATCTGCATCAAAGCTCATGTCCTTACCTACTCTATGTCTTCTGCCAGCCAACTTCTAATGCACTTTCGGGTATGGTATCAACATAGGATTACTAATATTTCTGATTCTACGGAAGATCTTTTTTGGTAAGGCCTGGACTGGCGCAAATTAGTACGCCATCGTGCGGGCTAATGGAGGGAGATAAGGCCCTAAAAATGACCATTAACACTTTCCTTTCTTACACCACAACTTCTCGTCCCTTGTCCTCTCCATCTAGCCGCTCACAGATTGTTTTATTTTCTTACAGCTCGCCATTTCAAAATAAAAGGGGCCCCGGCTGCTTAACGCCCTTTTGAGTCGGACACTCCATTTACATCTCCTCGGGAGATTTATCAGAACATGAAGTTGCTCTGATAGATAACCTTGACGCGTTTTAATCTGGTTGAGTAGTCGGCATCCTTTACCCCCGGGCTACTACTCTCTGACTTCTACATAGGTTAATCTCGAGTTCCGGTCGAACGCTGTTGAGGAGGACTACTTGCGGAATATATACAACAGACAATAAAAGAGATACAATAAAAATCTGCTGGCAGATTTTTAATTAGGGGAATGAGATGATGAATATGCATACGTGTGTACGTTTAAAAATGTTTGTGAACGCCAGAGAACCATCTGGCGGAGTTTATATTTGGGAATATGATTTAGGAGGAGGTAGTGAGTGAGGCAATTTGATGTATTTTCTTCCGTATACGCCGAAAGAGAAGCAGAGTAGAATTGTCAATCTTGGAATGAAATAGGAATTTCCGGCACCAAAAGACATGCTTTGGAAGCATTTGTCTGCTTGGCTTGGTATGGTATCACATCGACAATAATGTTGATGATGTTTAACTGCAAAAGTCAATCAACGTCACAAGATTTTTCCCCCCCAGGGGTTCCCGGGCGCTAATTCTCACTTGATCTTAGAGTTAACAGGGAGGGGAGGAGGGCACTTCAAGTTAGATCAAATACTATATTGAATGGGGTCTAAAGTGCCTACAGAACAGTGAGAATTATTGTTGTCAAGCTTAACTGGCCAGGTCTCATCCATCCCTCTAGACACTCTAGGCACTCACTTCCAGAGAATTGAAATTTAAAAATCATTCAATCGGGACTCTGAGCCTAGCAAGGATCTAGATGAGATGAGACCTAGACACTCTTAATATCTCTGACTGTATACATCTATAATAGAAGAAGAATAATAATAATAATCGTAACGGCCAGTCTAGGAGGCAACAATTAGCATATTTTTCTGCCACTCTAATAATTATTGACTGCTTAGTTATTGGCTGAAAGCCGCGAATACAACTTGCCTATTGGCCATAATTCAGGCGGTAAGGCACAACGCTAGTTAATTGTTGCCTCTCCTCGCTCCTCGCTCCCCCAGACAAGGGGATAAGGAAGCCGTGCGTACGGAGTACAGCATCACATCACCGAATGCGATCAATAATATTAAATTAAATATTAAATGAAGATGCTCAGCCTGCATTCAACCTACGGCCGAACTGGCTGAAATATTATAACTGATTCTCCTTGTCCTGTCAGATGAGATTGTAACTACCCCCCCCACCAATATTCGATATTCGTATATTAAATTGATACTTCTACTCACTTAATACTTATTAATTTGAGTTGAAATTGCAACTGGCTACTGCGTGTTTTCTTATGATATGCTCGCTGTAAGTTATATGATATTCTCATTTACAAGAATCTTATTTTACCGCCATATACCACTTTTAAACTGTCTCGCTATCCGGTCCGGCCGGGAAGCGGTTAAAGACATTCATTCTTATTTTAAGTTAACGGTCGAAAGCCATGCCGGTCACTGGGTACGTCCATACTATACACCACATTATGAAATCCCCCCTGGATCCTCCTGTCAATCAGTGTCCTAACCCCTGCATTGTGCAGCCTATATTTCATCCCCGCGAGCCAAAACTCGCCAACCGCAACAGGGACCGTGATTGAGCGGCTTCGATCCGCATACAATCCAACCCTGTGCGGGCGCTGGGCCCTAGAGCACAAATTGCTACGAGATACACCGTCATGTCTACCACCAAGCGATTATGCTCCTTTACCGCCGCTGCAACCGCGCTTCATGCAGTTTCTTTCCCTTAGTCACCGCCAACCATACGGTTTCATATATATATCTGACCGGCCCAATCCGGACCCGTGGGACTCAAGATCTTTGGGTGCAACGCATGTAGGCCGTGTGCAGCCACAGCCGCAGCCGCAACAGCCGAAACAGCAGCAACAGCAACAACAACAGCAGCAGCAACAGCAGCAACAGCAGCAACAGCAGCAGCAACAACAGCAGCAACAACAAGAAAACCCTCCCCTGCACACACCCGACCCACCCTCCGCAGCCGGCAAAACGATGATGATCCTCGATTATCCCTCCTACATATCCTTCCACGCCATAACCCTTCGCGCCTGTGAACCCCTCTGGTGCCCGCGCCACACCATCACCGTACCCAATGGCAACCACTTCGAAATCGGCGACTTCCGCATCCGCATCGGCGACGTGCGCCAGACCGCCCCGCAAACCCGTATGCGCGGGACGATTGTCGAGATCGAATATCGTGGCCCCGCCGGCGCTGGCGATGTTGCCGCTTCTGCTGCTGCTGCTGCTGCTGCTGCTGCTGGTGCTGATACCCACCCCATGACCGATGGCGGTGAGACATGGCCGCCGTCTATCACTGATGGCAATATCGGTCTTGGCGGTGGTCCTGGTGACGAGGACGGTATCCTATACCCGCAACTCGAGACATTATCGCCCTCGCCCTCGTCCTCATCGGCGTTGGTAGAGGATATCCCGACGGACGAAGATTGGGAGGTGGGGGAGGTGCTTATCCGCGAGCTATGGAGTCGGTTTGCGGTTGAGGGGGCGCGGGAGGTGATTCGTGTGCCGCACTTGGGCAAAGAGGCGAGAGAGGCGAGGCGGTTGGGGAAATTGGGGGATAGAGCGGTGAATGCGAGGATTGCCGGGGCGGATTTGGCGAGGCAGTATATGGAGGTTTTCAGGTTTAATCGGTGAGAAAGGGGGTGAGAAGGATAGAGTGACAAGGGTGTGGGATGGTTGTTTCTTTTTTTTTTTTTTTTTTTTTTTTTGCTTTTCTCCCTTCCTTTTGGTTATTGGCCGCATATCCCCATTTTGTTGGGCTTGGGAGCTAGGCGTTCGATGTGTCAGATTTTTATATATATACGATTGATTTTAACTACACTACATAAATGATATCGGGGTGTTTAAGAATGAAAAGCCCTATGGTCGGGCTGCGTTCCCAAAAAGTGGGATGGATGCCATTTACTCTAGGAGAGGTAGATAAGTCAACATAAAACTAAGATCAAGAGAAGCGAAAGTTTCATTGCCATTTGCTTTTTCTATTGTTAAATTTCATGAGGTTCATGAGGCCATTTCAAATTACCATGTAGCGGAAGTTTCAATTCATATAGAACGTTAAGGGGGGAAGCGGTGAGGTTACTAAACAAACTCAGCGGCAAATATATGGAAATGGGGTGAGGGGGCAAGAAAAGGATGTAAGCATCTTATAAACAGAACCCAAATGGATGAAGGCAAAACGCGATAATAATGACAGAAAATTGGGCGCAATCTTTTTTTTTTTTTTTTTTTTTTTTTTTTTTTTTTTTTTTTTCTTTTTTTCTTGTCTTTTCCCTTCCTCCTTTTCTTCAATCTTTCACGATCCTATCTCATTCCGACTTCGAACATTTCCATTCTATCATTTCCCGGTGCGCCTTTCAATCAGGTACTTAAGTGTTCGAGGGTCCAATTGAAATGACATATTAAGAGGCGCCCTTAGTACAGCACTAATAAATTGACAGCATGCCGGAAAAAAAGGGATATAGATGCCATTCGAAAATCGTAGTTCGTTTCAACATTCGACAGCAAATGGTGGGCCGCATGGTAACAAACGTGAAATCAACAGCTGGTAGCTTAGGGTTTCAAGGGAACAGGTTTTTAACCAGCGCCTATTTCTGCATCATGAGCTGAACAAACTCGTTGTCTAAATTTTTGGTGAAGAGTCGGTCAGTCATTGAATTCATATATATATATATATACATCTTGCCCAGTTCCATGGAAATATGTTGAACTCACAGTCGATTCGTCCATCACCATCCTGGTCCGCCTCACGGATCATCTCATCAACCTCGTCATCTGTCAATTTCTCACCGATCGAAGTCATAACATGACGTAACTCAGCGGCAGAAATAAACCCGTTGTTATCACGATCGAATACTTTGAACGCTTCCCGAATTTCTTCTTCGGAATCCGTGTCCTTCATTTTCCGTGCCATCATAGTCAAAAACTCTGTGGAAAAACGGTAGATGGTTAGATACGGAGTAACAGTATATCGCATAAAATGCACACGAGAAAGTAAAACTTGAGCGCCGTACCTGGGAAGTCAATGGTTCCATTGTTATCTGCATCAACCTCGTTGATCATGTCTTGCAGTTCTGATTCGGAAGGGTTCTGTCCCAAAGACCGCATTACGGTTCCCAACTCTTTGGTGGTGATTTGTCCTTATTCGTTTGGAAGCACAAATGCAGTAGTCAGCTCTGATCCAAAGTGGTAATCTATCTTTATCCTCCACATTTCCTAGGCTTCCTACAACCGCGCAGACGTAAAAAAAAACTTACCATCGCCATCTTTATCCTATCAAATAGAAGTTGATGTTAGTCATGCCTAAGACGGGGGAGTAAGCCTACGGGATGAGGGGTAAGGTCCAATGACGACTTACGAAAAGGGAGAATGCCTCCTTGAACTCAGAAACTTGTTCTTCGGTCAATGAGTCGGCCTAGACGTGGTAATGGAATGTTAGCTTCTGATCAAGTTTTTTGCACCTGAAACATAGATATACAATGGGTCAGGATGCCACTCCCAGGATGAGGAGGGGCAGTTTCGAGGGGGGTAAACTGTGCAACCGCAACAGTGACAAGACGTACCATAGCGATGGATATGTTTTGAAATTAATTAATAAATCAACAGATGGGGGGGGGGGAGTATAAGGTGAGATATCACTGGGTGTCAAAAAGAAGCAGACAATAGCTATGGCGGGGGACAGAGGTTGGAATGTGAGGAGGTTAATTATAATAATAGTCACAGCCAGTGTTTGGACCTTGCAGATAACGTGACTTCCCCCGCTGCTCGCTTGGGATTGGCGCCAAGCCTCCAGCGCCAGGCAAGGCTCATTCGCGCAAAAGAGCCTCATTATTAGTTAGCTACTGAAACCGCTTTCAAACTAGGCGCTAGTCCGCATCGGTGAAAAGCCCAAACTCCAGATTGTCCGGAGTTTATCAGATTCAACCCGCCAGTCCAGCTTCTCGATGGCCTCATACGGCGGCGCCTTTTCGTCTGTCTAGCTGCTTGCTTTATGCTCTTCTGCTCAGGCAGATTGTCTAACGCCCCTTTCTACATCATGATAAGATACCCCACAACGCCCTGCGCATGACGAACAGCAGCTACAGCTAAACTACTCCGTACCGTACCAGCCTCCGCACATCTCCCTACCGTCGGCTCTCAGCATCCGCCACGCCTCCGGTTTTCTCTCCAAATATGTGGCGAGACCGCACTAACCTGTAAGCTCCTTGTGGCATCCAGTGTGACCGACTTCTCTTCTGACAATTCCGCCCGGGCAGATATATCTCCTACCGTCAATCCTTTGTCCATCACCCCTCGAAAAAGCCGCGATACCTCGGGCCTTGGAATGACCATGCAGACACCTCGTCAATATCAGAAGAGCGGCGCGGACTCATATCAGGTAGTGGGCTGGAAGATGACGGGGATGCTGTCATCGAAATGGACCTCCTCCCACCACGCTGGGTCGACATCCAAGATGATGTAACAGAGCTCTTAGCAGGAATCGCGCAGAAGTCAGTGCGCCTGGATAAGCTCCACCAAAAGCACGTCTTGCCTGGGTTCGAAGATGAAAATGCTAGAAGGCAAGAGGAGGGCATAATAGAACAATTAACGCAGGAAATCACCCGAGCTTTCCACGATTGCCAGCGCGCGATTCAGCGAATCGAGACCATGGTGAAAGAACAGAAGCAGCATGGGGGAGTCAGCAAGAGTGATGAGACGATGGCGAAGAATATCCAGATATCACTTGCCTCAAGGGTTCAGGAAGCCAGTGCTGGATTTAGAAAGAAGCAGAGCATGTATCTAAAAAGTAAGGGCTCCCACCATCCCTATCCCCCAGAGGGTTTCCTTACAACCCAGATCAGATCAACTAATTTTACTATTGTTGCGCAAATACAGAATTACGAAGCTTGGATGGAATGACGACACCGCTGGAGCGGTCCGCAACGCCCATACAAAACCCATATATGGATCCGTCCCTGATAGAGTCAGATGCCGACAAATCCTATTCACAATCCACCCTCCTCCAAACATCCCAGAAGCGAGTAACCAGCAACGACACCGCGATCGCCCAACGCGAGCGCGAAATCAACGACATTGCGCGCGGCATTATAGAGCTGTCTGATATCTTCCGCGATTTGCAGGCAATGGTCATAGATCAGGGCACGATGCTCGACCGCATCGATTTCAATGTCGAGCGCATGAATGTCGACGTGAAAGCGGCTGATAAAGAGCTTACAGTCGTACGTTTTTCTTGTTGCTCTATCTCCTACCGCTTGTCTTCTCTTTCCCTCCCTGCTGTCTTCAAATATATGAAAACACATTATCTCCACCATATCTACTCAAACTAAACACCTCCCAAACAGGCAACCAACTACCAACGACGCACCGCGAAAAGAAAAATCCTTCTCCTGCTATTCCTCCTCGTCGTCGGCATGTTCATCATTCTCCTCGTAAAACCAAAACGGAGCAGTACCGACTCACCGGCTCCAGCGCCAGCACCAGCCCCGCAACCCCCAACTGCACAACCGCACCAAAGAACGCAAAGGTACCGCAGAACGTTGCTCCCGTACAGCTCTGGTCATGGATCGCCAGACCCACCAACCCCCCCCTCAACATCATCTTTATTATCTTCATCACCATTATCCTCCCCCACCTTCCCATCTTCATTTCTCATTCGAAGGAACCGATTCTCGAGGGATTCCTGGATCGTTGCGCCAGATATAATAAATGTCCCCTAAATAGTAAATGATAATAATAACAACAATATAGATTACATAACGTATCTTTAGCGGGCTTGAATTATTATATCAGCTCGTCTTCCTTGGTGTTCTTTTCTTTCAAATGAAATACATTTTCGCCGTTTTTTATTGTGTCATGTCTGCCCGTGCTCAGTCTTCTCGCTCTCTGTGCCTAGTCTGATGTGCGTCGTGCCCTGTGTTTCGAGAGACAAGAAGTACTTACCGCACATATATGTACAAATGGATAGAGTGTTCGGTTCGGATCTTCCACCCGTGTCTTTACGGAAATTAACCCTTTTCACACCCTAGCGTTGACCCACCAAAGAAAAGCGAAAAAAAAGGGGGAATTCAAATAAGTTTCATAAAGTTTCCCGTGTCTTCATTTGAAAAAGTTTATGATAAAACCAAACTGACCGAGTAGACAAAAGAGCTGAAAGAAAGCCATGCGAAAAGGAGAAAAAAAAAAGCCCTTGATAAAAAAAAAACAAGAAAGGAGGGCAAAAGAGGCAACAATAGAATTCCCATGCCATCCATTGACCTAGTAAACAGTAGTAGCACCTCGTCTCCGTTCCTTATCCCAATCGCAGCTACAACCTCTAACCCAGACGCCCTTAACCTACCTATATAGGCAAGATACAAGTACAATACAATACAATACGGACCCCCAGACTCTAATACTTGTTACTCTCCTGCCTCAACAGCTCCGCAACATCATCATCCAAGTCCGCCATAACGTCTCCCCCAGCAGCAAAGCCCGGATACTCATCCTGCTGCGGATGCGGATGCGAAACTTTGCGCTTCTTCGCGCTCGATCCATTCGTGTCCGCGTTTGTAGTTGCGGGGAGATCTGTGGGGCCCTGCTGTGGTCCACCAGGTCCATGTCCATGTAGCGCCGCGAGAGTTGAGGATAGATCCATAGCGGTAGGCATGGTTGGTGTTGTTGCGGCTTGGTTATCCACAGCGCCTTGCTGTGGGAGGAAGGGCTCTGTGAGGTACTGGTGCTGTGGAAGCTCGGTTTGGCCCGGCTGAGTAAAAGTGCCAATCCCTGTCGTGGGCTGTTGCTGATGGTTATGATGCTCCGCATTGCCCGCTGACGCTTGGTTTCGAGAAGGGGAGCCGGTTGGCGTGAGGGCCTCGACAGGTGGGGGTGTCAGCGCCTCGACGACGGGACGCTCAGGCTCTTCGCTTGGTTGAGTTGGTGTTGTCGTTTCCGCACTACCAGTATCATTCCCACTGCCATTTCCCTGTGGCGCTGGCGAATTCTCCACCGATAAGCCGCGCATTATAGCGTCTTCAACGTCCCGCTTCCTACTCTCGGTCTCCATTTTGCGTGCCGCCAGTTGTTCAACCTGCGCCTGTTCCTTGGATAACGCTGCGCGGTTCGTGTCTAGAAGCTTCTCAAGCCCCTGAATCAAGCTCTGGCGTGACTTGATGATTTCTGAAACGGAGCTTTCTGCATTTGCGAGGGACTTTAGAAGCTGGCTTAGACGTGCGGCGTGAACGGGGGGTGTGGGGATCTGGGCGGATGGGTCGTTCATTTTGTCATATTCGGTGTTGGCAGCTGTGATGGCGGCAGTTGAGGCGACAGTTGCTTTGGAGACGGCCGTCTGTAGTGGGGCTAGGGGCTGTAGCTCGGATGGAATAGACCCAGGCGCGCTGGCGAACAGCGAGCCGCCCAGCAATGGTTTTTTGCCGGATGATTTAGATTTGTCCACCTCTGCAGGGAACCGGTTAACAGGAACGGCGGAAGAGTTACAAGGGGAAAGTTGAAGGACAAACCATCAACCCGAGCCTCTACGGCCTGCTGAATAGGTTCCTCAAAAATATTCCGTTGTCGCCAAACCTCAATTACACGCCTTAGCTTTCGTTGGATATCATTCGAAGCTCCCTTAAACGCGACTGCAGTCGCATCCGCGATGATCTAGAGGAGGTAGTTCAGCACAATGGACAGATGTATAAAATAATAACAGAACTGCAGGACATCAAGGCAAACCTACTGGTGAGAAGGCAATGAGAAAATCCTGCTTCCGCTTTGCTTTAGATTGTTGTGCGACCTCTTCCAGCCGGGTAAGGGGCAAAAGTTAGCATGTCTATCTCCTCTCCCCCCCCCGTGACGTCTCGGAACAACCTTAGATTGAACCCACCATTTGCTAAGTATATAAGATTCAGGCGCTTCGGAGGATTTGATTCGCGAAGTTTCTGTAACCATAGCTGCGCAGTGCGGTCTGCATGTCTCCTACAAAATGGCGATTCTATTTCAGCAATGTTTGCGCGCGCGGGTGAGATAGGGAGAGGGACAAGGAGGAGCAAACCTGTGGAACATGACCCACTGGGCTACCGTGACGATGGATTCCTGGGTCTCATTGAGGGCAGACAGCTTAGCCTTGACGGCGTCATCAGTGTATGACATTGTCCTGAGGAGTTTTGGGCTTGAATCCTGGTGTGGGGGGGAGGTTGGTGTCAAGCTATTTATTTATCCAAACAATGGATGAGTCTGGCGATAGTTAACACACTAGGGATTGCAAGCGGACGAGTTACGTGAGCTGGGATCGCAAAGGGTTTAGTGAGCTCAGGGATAGCAGAACTCAAGAGTTGGCGACAGATATGTAGCAGCTAGGCGTAAGTATTCACTTCGTCATGATTTGCCTTGGAATATCGTCAAGCCCCAAGCAATAAATACATAGGTTAAGGCTGTTGAAGCCACAGTCGTTGCTTGGGTCCTGATATGCTCACCGCCTTCGCTCTATGGATTTGGTGGCAGAATCCCGCCAGACAGCAACCAGCGTCGTAATATCTGTCTATCTAGATCCATCTTCCATCTCCAGTCTCCCATCTCTTTGTCTCAACTAATCGACAGAAATCTCTAGTTACTCTCTCAATATCAGTTATATTTTCCAGCATCCGCTTCTCAATTGGCTGTCCATTTCCCGTACTCCCCATCCTCCATCATCATGGCAGACCGGTTCCCGTCTCTAGAGGACTTCTCTGCCGGTACGATTATAACCTCTATCCATGCTTCCCAGAAGCCCTTTCTGACTTGCATTGTTGAAACTAAAAAAAAAAAAAAACAATCGGTCAAACAGAACCCACAGGCACCCAAGGCAGCCCGAGAGGAACCGCTACTGAGGGCGAAGACTTCCTAACGCGCGAACGTGCTCTCCTGGGCGATGATGCAGACCAGTTCGCTACTCCAAATGACCAACTCCAGACCTCTGCCACGGTGGAAGACGCTACGGAAGACGATCTGCTAGGCGGTGGAGGAGGAAACGACTATCAGCCAGGCAATACTGAGGGCGGAGATATAATGGGAGGGTTCGAATCGTCGTTTCCCGCCCTAGAATCACAGAATGAGGTACGTACTCTCCTGATGAGGGTTCAAAAAATAAATAAATGCGAGGAAAAGAAAAAGAAATTACGTTCTATGTTCTACGTTCTAATCTTATTTTCATATGCAGCAAGTTGCGCCAGGTGGGACCATCACAGGCACAAGTTCTTTCCAACCTTCATACTCCACATACAAACAGCCAGAAGAAGAGCCAGAAGCAGTCCGGTAAGTCCCCTCCAATCAACCAATCAATCAAACAATCACGGCAACAAGAACGACATCATCAGCATCAGCATCGTCTAACCCTCCCTCTCCCCTCCCCCCCCACCACAGCGAATGGCGCCAAAAACGCGACGAAGAACTCACCCGCCGCGCCGCCATCTCCGCCGAGCGCAAAGCAGCCACCATCTCCAAAGCCCAACAGGACATCGACGACTACTATGAGTCCTACAACAAGCGCACAGACCGCGCCAAGGAGCGCACGCGCAAGGAGGCCGACGAGTTCCTGGAGAACCGCGAGGATACGGCCGCGGGCGGAACCAGCTGGGAGCGCATTGCCAAGTTGGTGGATGTTAGTGGGAAGGGGTTAAAGGGGGGTGCGAGCGGGTCTGGGAAGGAGAGGTTTCGCGAGTTGCTGCTTGAGTTGAGGAAGGATGAGGGTGCGCCGGGGGCTGCGGGGGTCTGAGTGTGTTTCGCTGTTTGCGTCTTGGATGTTGGGTGTTGGGTGGGTGGGCAGGGTTTATGGGGATGCTTGTGGTGTGAGGCGGTGTTTTGGATGGACGGGGTCGCGGATGGGGTTGAGAGTGGGCATCCGTGGATGGAATAGAATGGCTGGTTTCGGCGTTGTTCATCTATACGCCGGGAAAGAAAGCGGTTCGATAATTGAAGACCATGCTTCGATTTTTGTTTCCAATAAACGGAATTAAAAAAAAAAAAAAAAAAAAAAAAAAAAAAAAAAAAGCAACACCACGACGCGGAGAGAGGAGAGGAGTAAAGAGGAGTTAGGAATCGGCTTCTAACCCACATCGATTCTCCGTCAAACGAACCCATCTATAAACGCATCCCATGCCATCATCCATCCACTCCGACACCCTATCCCGCATCATCATCATCATCATCATCCATCGTCATCATCAGCCCACTTTCCTCTAGGCACCCACTCCCTCTTGCCCCCTCCAGCGTTCTATTCTATTTTCCACCTCTGTCATCCCTAATGATCTCCTCAATTTCCTTTCTCTTTCTTCAGTAGCCCCGCCTTTTTGGTCTGTTATTTAGTTCCTTCTTCTTTTTTATTCAGTTAAAGATAGCTAGTTTCCTTTCTCTGCGAATTCCAGAATTTATTTTCTTTTTTACTTCCCTTGTCTTGCGTGTAGAATCTATTAATTGACGCGCAATGTTCAGAGAAGGGAAACAGAAAAAAGCCGTAAGACCGGGGTTACTAGGGGAGGCAAATTGGCGCCCGCAAGGAGTGTAAATATACAAAGAAAAAGAGAGAGAAAAATCCTGTACAAGAGTTTAAGCGTTGAGTCATGTCATTGTGTGCATTAAGTTATCAATATATATGTATATATAGAGAGTGAGGTAGTATGTAGTTTCCCCAAGATGCAAATACAAAAAGAACTCCATAATCTATAACAGTAGCGGAAAAGAAAAAGAAAAAGAACAAGAAGGAAAATGACAGAAGCAAAAGAGAAAAGAAAAGAGAGCAAAAAGTAACAAGGGAATGAGAGATGTGAGATTCGTATACGTATATATATGAGGTATGAAAAGGGGAAATATGCCAACGGAAGACGAAACGCAGAAAAAAGAGAAGAAAACGGATAAGAAATGAAAAAAGGAACGCAGTAAAGACCGGGAATATGACAACCCAAACCATCCAGTCCCCAGAGCGGAAAACCCTCATTCGCGGCACCTGAACCAAAAAGTCTCTCTCTCAATGGCAGAACGTAGATACCCCAAGAAGATCATCTGCCGATACCCAACACGTTCACGCGCCTTGATTGATAACCAGAGGCCCGGGGGACTCAACATAGCCTGACACGAGACACCCAGTATCTTTAGCTGCTTTGTATTGGTCTGGGCTGACTCGACGGGGAGGCTGGAAAACCCTGAAAAATATCACTGGAAAAGTCTCGACCGACAGGACAACACTGCTGTGAAACCATGAGTTCCAAGGATGAATATATAAATAAATTCGTAAATATAAATATGAAAACCTAGGGGGTTTCAATATTTGGCTTGGGGGGAGGGGGTTGGTTTTAAAAGTAGCGGTTGAACGAGGAAAGTGGTGGGGGGTAATATATGTAATATTCCAGGTCCCCTCTTGTCGGCTTTCCCGCATGCTATGTTATGCACAAATAAAAATAAAAATTGCATCAGATCATTTATTTTCCAAAAGATGCACACCGATAAGGATGCTCCTCGGAAGGAATGGGTGGACAATTTTGTCGTAAGATAGGTGTGGTGGTTGCTTGTATAGGCATCCTTGCATATGCGACTGGAGATAGAAAATATATGTAAAAAAATAAATAAAAACGAATAAAACGTATGAGACGACAAGAGAAGATGCGGGAGATAGAGGAAAAGAGGGGAAAAAAAGAAACGGTTGTCTTGTTACGCCACCACGGCAGTCAGAGGGACAGGTTTCTCAGCCTGCGGTTGCTCCTCCTCCCTAAACATTAAGCGCTTCAACAGGTCAACTGTCTTGGCGCACAATGGATCTACGTATAGAGTCCACAGGTACGCAACCGTGTACAAGACGGCGTAGAAGATCGGGAGAATGAATACAAACACCAGTCCGCCCGGTTTGGGCAGCTGAATGAGGTTGCCCTGCGCATCTGTCTTTGGGGTCGTGGCTGCGGTACGCCAGTAAGCCATCCAGACGAGGATGGTGCGCATGAGCGAGTTGTGGAGTAGGTAGACGGGGAAGGAGACACGGCCGAGGAAATTGAAGACGGGGTTCGTGAGGACTCTTTGCGCATTGCGGGAGAAGAAGATTCCAACCATAAGGATTGAGGTGCCGACGGAGACCCAGTAGCGGGATAGGTCGGTGTTGGCGGGGACGACTAGCTCCATTGACTCCTTCATTGTTCGTGACCAGTAGGCCCAGTGTGCATTGTGTTGTGGATAGCTCCATACAAACAGACCCACGAGGATGATGAGCGAGGGGACGGGTTTGGGAAGTAAGGAAGTAGCCCGAGAGCCAAGGTCCACCTGGAGCTGTGCAAGCGCGAGGCCTGCGAAGATGTTTATTCCAACGATATCTGGATTTGGGGAAAAGTTTGTTAATTTGGAGTTTGAGGGAATAGAGTTGAGAGTTTTACCGTGAGCGTTAACTAGTAGAAAGGGGCAAAAAAAAAGGGATGCTTACAATCTCCAGTAGACCAACACCAGACGTAAAGGAATCCGGTGACAAGGCGCCAATACCGTGTCTGGAGAAGCATCATGGCCAATAGCGCCAAATATACCCGGAACGAACCTTGCAAGAAATATACAAGTGTCCAGTGAGTGCCATCATATTCACCTGGGCCGGTATGCCAAAATAGAGTCAAAGCACGGAAGAGTTTGATCAGAGCCTCTCCCCAAGACGCATCTGGACCATGGGCTTGTAGGCGGATCCAGCCCGCATCAACCCGAGAGGCCATATGAAAAGCACCAAGTTGCGCCAGGAGCCAAGCAATACAGACAGCAATGGAGGTGGGCAGCACTAGGCGGCCCGAGCGAGTGAAGGTGCTCCTTGCCAGATTGACGAGGGCGACGGAGGTGTTGTTGGCGCGGGCATTTTTGACGGGGTTGAGTGAGTTGACGAAGCCGGTGATGATGAAGAAGATAGCCACGGCGCCACGGCCGCCCACGACGAGCCTGAAGAAGGGGAGTTGGAATAACAAAGGGCCCTCACCCTCTCTAATGGTGGGATTGTGTAGATACGGAACGAAGGCGGTGCAGATGTGGCCGGTAACGACGATGAAGGAGGCAACACCACGGAGGCCCTGGAGAGCGGTAAGGCAGCGTACATTATTAGACGGGGCAGTCCACACACACACAAAGATTATCAAGAGAGATAGTTTTTAAACAGATATCCATATTAGCATGAAAACCACGTACATCAACCCAATTGTCCTCCCTCTTTCTCTGGGAGGACGCCGGGGGCGTGGCTTTGCTGGGGAGGATCGACCTCAGGGAAGCGAAGGGAAAGGAGATACGGGCAAACATCGTGGAGGAGGAGAGGAAGACGACTATAATAATAATAATAATATCATGGGAAAAGCAACGCAAGAGGTAATCTCTTTCCCGAGTCCATTAATCGTAGATTATATTTATCTTCCAAGGGTTGTTTTCGGAGTATTCAGATCCTGATGTAAGGGGTCCCGCGAGGGTTCAAGAGAAAGAGGGGAAAGAGGATTGCACCAGCAAGACGCAGGGCAGAGGGCGTTCAAGGAGCGAGAGTTGTTGAAGATGAAGAAAGCAAGACGACGACGACGACGACGACGACGACAATAATAATAATATTAAATGTAGACATTGGGACCGGACGACCAGGGTGAGACAAGCCGAGATATAGGGCGTTTCGCAGAGCAGTCTAGCATCAGTCTAGCATCAGTCTTAGCACCAGTCTGGCAACTCACAAGCTCGGCCAATCTAAGTAGCAGAGAGCAAGCGCCCAGTCTGTGATTCCCCGGATGGCTTGAGAATATTTCGCAGCGTTAATAAGTTGTATACGGAGTATACTCCGTATATTATTTAATATTATTATTCCTGTCTGAATGTTCTTCCTGACTGACCCTCCTGCAACTCGGCCTAGGCGCCTATCTCTATTCCCTCAGAACTTCAGAATTCCTGTAAACTGTAAACTGTTTATTTACTGTTAAATTGTAATTGAGCGGGCCCCTGATCTACAGCACTAAAAGTATCAGATTGATTCTAATACACGGCTTGTTTCCCAGCGCAACTTAATCCGGCAATTATCCAGGATATCAATCACAACTACATAAAAAAAAAAAAAAAAAAAAAAAAAAAAAAAAAAAAAAAGAGTAAATAAACAAACACATCCAGCGAATTTTTCTGCAAATAATACCAGCACCCTTCTCTTTTATTGGCCAACGTCCATACCATACCCTCGCAAGATGCAAGAATACATAGTGATAAATAAGTTGTCGGTGGCTGACCGAGTACCAGGGGCCCTTGTAGCCAGCATGGCAAACATCCCATGGATATTGATTTTTACATCCATGGAGAATATAAGAAATAACATATTCTAGTCCCCAAGCTGGGGAAAAATTATATATATAAAAATATAAAGATCAATCAGCTTGGAATCAGATTGAGTTGCAGAACTTGGAACAAATGGGAATATAAAACGATAAAAGGCAGAGTCCAATCTAGTTTTTCCTGAAATAGTCCTTGGTGAATCATTAACTATTATAACTTACTTTCTCTTTTCTTTTTTTATCCTTTTCCTGCCCCTTTCCTAGTCATATATTATTAAAAGAAGCTCCTCTGGTTCCCGTTCCTGCAATCCTGGTATGCTGTGTGGCCCTAACCTGAACTCTCCGCCAAAGAGATAACTATGGTAATAACGAACCTAACAGACCCCAACGGAGAATAAATCGAAAAAGAAAAAGAAAAGAAAAAAGTATGATACTTCTTGATAACTCAACAAGAACTTCCCGACTTATTATCTCGTCGGAGAGCCTTTTCGAGGGGCTCTCTTTCTTTCACCTTACATAGAAGCCGAACTTCGGCAATGTCTCGGCGGTTGCCAGGCTCAGCATATTTATTCTCGTCGCTACGGTACATGTACATGTAATGTATGTACTCCGTACATCGTCGCAATTCTCCAGTGTTTGTTCACACTTCATTTACCCCCTATAAACTCGCTGTGGTGATATCCCACCCCTAGGAAATAACTCCCACGTCTCTTACTAAGGAGAAACCGCATTTTGTCTTGTCCTCGCGCGGGGTTGGGTTGTTCCAAATACAATCCCGCCCCCCAAATCACGAAAGATGAACCTCTCACCCTCCAGAAGAGTCTCGTTGTACTGCGTATTTGGGGGAAGAGATAACCATACCAAACCAAACCAACGTTGAATCTTTCATTTCCACTTATTGCTGTACAGACAGAAGAAAAACAGACACGATAAAAGACAAGCCCGGAAGTGCGGAGAAGGGAAAAAAAAAAAAAAAAAAGCCATCAGGTTCCAACACTTGGGCTATATACGAGGACTGAACTAGATTTTTTTAGCAGGGGGAGATGGATGACTCGGATTGAGACAAATCGCCCAATTGTGGAGAACGGGACTGGAACAGGAGGCTGAGACATACATAGGCTGACAAGTTACAACCTTCTCAAATAAACGTCTTTGGTGGTGGTGGCGGAGGAGGAGGAGGAGGAGGAGGAGGAAGGAAATGGCAAGAATAATGGTGTGTAAGTTACTGTACGTACGTCTAGAATGTTGTTGATTCCCACACTCTCCCACACTCTCCCACTTCATATAAAATTTAATATTTAATCAATAGGCGGGGATATGAATTTGCAAGTTTTTGGCAGCGAGCTAGAGAGAGGATGTGTGGCCTGTCTGTTAGTTAACGTACATGTACTTGTACATGTACACACAATACAGTACAGTAACGTTACCTATCCATACCTGGGCGGGCTTCATTAAGCAACATAACAATTGACGAAGAGACCTAGGATATCTGAAACTGCTGAATTGCCACAGGCCAACAGGCAACTAAATACCTTGTGGGTTGAGTTTCCTCGATCAAGCGGGGCCCGGCGTAGGCCTCTTCTAGTTAATCTCTCTATATATCTCTCTTCTCTCTATATATTATAGAAAAACCAACTTTTCCGAGTAAAATGCCCTGTAACATGACCTCACATGATATCACATGCACCCCATCAAATCCATCAATGGGATTGACCAGCCAGCTCTGCAGCCCATACAGCTCTGATATTAATCTTCATTCTTTCCTTTACAGATGTTCTCTACTGTATTTACATTCTTTATACTCTTCTCTACATTCATTACAACCTATACATGTGGAAGGTGTAAAGCTTGCTTGATTGAAAAGGTTGCTAGCTTGTGGGGTGTATACAGAAAACTTGACCTCGCTAAGTGCGCCACTTGACCTTGTTACATAATCATGACCCTGACCTCACACAATACAGTAATAATCAGTTGATAATTGAGTTTCAATCTTCAATTCACTCATTCATTCATTCATTCACTCAGCTCATCAATCAATCAAAGCATGTATAGCTGATTCATAATCAATTAAATGAACAGACAAATTCATATAGAATATAAAGAGATGTTTTACAGAATTTTAAAATATATTAAGATAAAAATATTTAACAATTAATTTTAAATTAATTTTGAATTGATTTTGAATTGATTCTGAATTGATTGTTAATTGATTATAATAATAAAAATAGATTCAATCTATATATTTAAGTAATTAATAATTGATTGAAAATCAGTTGATAATTAATTTAATGTAAATTATATAAATACTTACTTTATTATTAAATTTGAGAATAATTTCAGTATTAAATTAATTTTGAATTGATTTTGAATTAATTAAGAATTGATTATAGAATTGATGATAAATAATTGAGTGATTTCAAATTACAAGAAAAGATGTATTGAGCGAGGTCAGATAGTGGCACGGGCCACATTTGCGAGGTCAGCTTACATAACGAGGTCAAGTGGCGCACTTAGCGAGGTCAAGTTTTCTGCTTCCTGGCTTGTGGGAAGTTAGTTATATGGTGGAAGGATTAGTAAGCCAGATTATGTGACCTGACAATACATGCAAAAAAACACTGTAATGTGATATCATATGTATTCTACCAAAAATATTTGAATGCTCTGACTCATACAGCTCAGATCAATCTTCAAATCTTCATTCTTTTTTTTCATTCTGCTTCTTTCATATATTCTCTATAGTATTTACATTCTTTATACTTTTCTCTATATTCATTTTTGATGTCTGTGTTCATGGCATGCACTGCTAAATTCTCTATAACATGATCTCATATGATGTCATGTGCATCTCTTTGAATTCAGATGGGATTGAACAGCTGGCCCTGCAGTCTGTATGACTCTGATTAATCTGATAATGGTGATAGAGGTGATACAGAGTGGAAGAGAGTGGTAGGGGGAGAGAGTGATAGAGGCAGTAGAGAGGGTAGAGGGTGGAAGGGGTGGAAGGGGTGGTAGAGGGGGGGGTAGAGGGGGGGGTATAGAGAGTGGAAGGGGGTGGAAGGGGGGAGGGTGGAAGTGGTAGAGGGGGCTGCGCAAGCACCAAAGCCAGCGTAAGCGAGCATTTGATGCTTGTTAGTATTGATTAGTTATTGGTAATATAGTAGTTAGAAGAATTCTAGTAATTTAACCGACACAGCTTTCGTTCTCGCCGAAGACTCTTCCATCCAGATAAACTCAGAGGCAGTTTTGAAAGGTTTCAGCAGGCGCTGTTGGGCGGCCATATATGTAATGTACAAGTACAGTACATCATCCTTGTGTGTGTGTGTTTCTGTGTTTCTGTGTCTCACAGCATCAGACCCATACCTACTACTGCGTCGCGTATTCGGGGACCCGCCAGGTTTCCATCCTACACATTTATTTCCCTCCCCCCTTTGTCCCGACTTCAATTCCAATCAGCTCGTTGAATTAGATGTGTCACACGGCATGGCATGGTATGGGCGCATGGTGCCTGGGGATGACCGTTGAGCAGAATACGGAGGGTACATATACATACATCGAGAAACGTATGAGAAACACAGTCACGGGTTAACGTACGACTTTAAGATCTGGCAATGGCAACAGGACATATATGATATGGCCGCCGTATGGGACGGGTACGGGCTATAGGTTAAAAAGGAGAGCTCATGATATCTAGATGATTTTTTGTGGTATACTCATAATAGTATTTGGGTTCTGGTAGGTTTGAGGGTATATAGCGAGATGAGCGGAAAAGTGAATATGCTGGATGATGGCCCACGGTGTAGAATTTGTGTGCAGAGTGGGAAATATAAACTAGAACGTGAAATGTGCCAAAATATATGTAAACATTCATATAGACATATGCATATATATTGATGTGGGTATGTGATGGAAGTCCACGGCGTTGGTATATAAAAAACTCTAGATATACAAATATATGAATTCTAAATATGGAGTTATGCGCCTCTCCAAGCAAAGGCAAAGCAAGAACCGCAAAGCAACATAAAGGAAAGAAAGGGCGAAATCATACAGATACTCGAAAGAAAAAGAGATAATCCAAAATCTCAATATATCATCATATCGATATGGACACAAGAAGCGCTCACGCAGTGAGTTAGGAACAAAAGAAAAGGGAAAGTCATGCTTCCAACACTCACGTCGACGAACATTTCACATCCAGCCACTTCGTAAACACAGCAGACGGCTCTTCCACATGCCTCTGAAACACCTCCGCAACCCAAAACGAGAGCACCACCGTCGCTGTCCCTCCAATAGCAAATGTCAACCCGTACTGAAACGGCGTCTGGTATCCAAAAACCATATACAGCCATGGCATGAGCGGGTACAGGAGGAATTTCAGCACGATGGTGTGTGTCAGGTAGAGCGAGAAGGAGATGTTGCCGAGGTAGAGAAAGATGGGCCTGATGAAAAACCGCTGGACAGACGGGAGGCCCGTAATAGCCCAAATGAGCATGACGGTACCGACGGAGTCCCAGAAGCGGAAGAAGGCGGTGTAGGTGCGTGGAGAGGTCCATTCGAGCACGGCGAACGTCCATGCGTTCCAGATATCGGCGGCGGGGACGCTGAGGACCCAGAGGGCCAGGACCATGATGCTGACCATGAACCAGGGCGGCGGGGTATAGCGGGCGATTTTAGAGTTGAATTTTGTGTCTGTGGTTTCGACCTTGGGGAGCGGGGCTTCTGCCGCCTCTTCTTTGATGATGTCTAGTTCGGCGAGGAAGGAACCGGCGAGGAAGAGGAAGACGTCCCATTTCTCGAAGGTGAGGAAGTAGAGGGAGAGGATGCCGTTGAAGGTCAGACGGGTTTTGCCGGAGCATCGCGCGAGAGCTGCGTGGACGAGGAAAAGGACCATTGAGCAGCGGAATTCGACGGGGATAGTCCATAGTTGGTAGGCGTAGGGGGAGTTTTGGCTCAAGTTTTCCCAGTCAAAGGGCCAGAAGAGGGGCGGGATGGTCTTGCACCAGAGCCAGAACTGGCGGAGAAAAGTCGATTCCTGGGGGGCCATGTCGAAGGTGCGGTGTGGCATGGTGTCATCGCCGAACTTGGCGACGGCGGGGAAAAGATTAAAACTCACCATAAACATGGGGACAAACGTGGCGATTATGGAGGGGATATATAATCGGAACAAACGGCGGAAGATCTTGGAGCTCAAGTCCAGCTGTAAGGGGGCCCAGGATTGGCTTCTGCATTTTCTGATTGTGCTAATTGATAGCACGTAGCCTGATATGAAGAAAAAGATGGTCGGCTGTCCGGTATAGAGGAGTCTGAAGAAGGGCAATTGGAAGATCGAATCGCGGCCTTCCGACCCATTGTAGGCATATGAGGAGTTCGGGAAGAACCCTAAAACCATATGCAGCACCACCACGCCGAGCGCAGCCAGGCCACGGATGCCATCTAAATATGCGGTTTTTCCGACCGGCCTCGACTGTTTCCTTGATCTGGGATCGAATCTGTTCTGAACGATGGTTGGAAGGAGAGAGAAAGCGCCGGAGGTGAACCCCCTTTGGCGGGGTGGTTGGAGGACTACCATATCTCTCTGGTCGTTGAAGGGTTAGGAGGACAACCGTGAGCGAGCGAGTGTAAATTAAATTGCGGATAAGAAGCCAGACAGCGCTTCTTCCAAAGAATGAGACGAAGAAATATATGAATAAGAAATCATTGGGAAATAAAGTAGAATATAAAAATAATTGCAAGATGAAGGCTGTGAGGCCCTCAGAAAGCGTAGAAAGAGAGAAAGAGAAAAAGAATGACAGAATGACAGAATGACAGAATGACAGAAAGAAGATAGAGAGAGGAATGAAAGTTGCCTCCCTCAAAACGAGAATCCCTAGAGCTCAAACGAGTATTGCCTGTAGGATCACTGGCCCTAAAAGTGACCCGCTGTTGGAGATTTTAGCTCTGGTTGGCGCAAAGAGGCGAGAGAGCCTTGAGTTATAATTTGTATTTCAAGGTTGGCTTTGGATAAGGGGCACCAGCCGTTGACACTTCAGCCATCGTGCCATAACTCCCCGTATATCAATCACCCTTTGAACATAATAAGGTTGGAAATGAAGAAGTCCCCCAGTCAAAACCCCCCCCCCCCCCGGTGCCGCTGGGGCACTCCGACTACCAGTCAGCAGTAGTAGTAGGTAGTAGTATCCAGACAACGACAACTTCTTCTCTAATTTTCATTATTATTTGAGACGCCATCCATGGCATGAACGGTGCGCGCGGAAGCCCCACAGGCAGTGACAAGCGCACGCTCAGGAGTCAGGATCAACCGAACGGCGAACGAACGGGGGCTGAGTGGGACCATTATTATTGGCAGTCGGGCGCCATCATTCCCATCCCTGCTAATAAATAATACTAGGAATACTAGCGGCGTAGTTATTTATTCATTCTTCCTTTTGGCGTTCAGCGCGGGGATAAGCCAAGCGCACATCTCCAGCCAGCACTTGATCCATGGACAAGTGGTCTGGCCGAACGGAGCTCACTGATGAAGCTCACTGTTGTATCGTATCCGCCGGAATGGAAGAAATAATGTTGAAAGAAAGTTTCTCAGGAGGTGTGGCTAGTAAGGTATTTAGTTAGCTTGGTCTTGGTGGGAAGATGCGAGACCTTGCAGCGAAGATTGTTGCTAATAATACTGTGGGCTTCTCGAGAGTTGTCGGTACTGTGCGTACATGTGGATAACTTGTACTCCGTAGATATATGCAGTCCCTCTGTAATAATCATTATTATTATTTATTATCATTCTTGTTCTTCAAAGATGCCGGTGGGTTGTGTCATCGCTGGCTGGTCGCATTCGCCGCTTTTTGGGCTGTTCTAAGTCCAAATCCCCCTTTTTTCCTCTCCCTCTCTCTCCCTCTTCCTCCGACTGTCCTCCCTCCGACAGACGGAGGAGCCGCTTGCTTGTTCTCTCTCTCCAACGCAATCAACAATGATAATGGCTCAAGGCCTCCGCTATCGACGTGGCATTCCGCTCATTCTCATCGTTCTCTTCTTGTACTTCACCCTCCGCAGAACTTCCTCTTCTTCTTCTTCTTCTTCTTCGTCCTCCTCCTCTCGGCCTCCAAACGATCGTAATCGCCCGGTATCAGGCGCCCCGACCCCGACCACTACGGACCACGGCAAGTTTTGGCAGGGCTTCCATGAGATCCTCAGAGCCGCTGAACCACGCTGCAAGTCACCGAAGCGGATAGAAGACCATCCTGAAGCGATTGGCTTTAAGCCCGACGAGGTCGATAATGTTACGCTCCCGGAGCATATCATAGTGGAGCCGGAAGATAGGGAGATATTAAAGACGGCGCACTCGCGATTTACCAGCTTGTTCTCGAGCCCGACTGCTCCAAAATTACACTACACTTCCGGCACACGGGGTATCGTCTCAACCGCGGGCGGCCAATACCTGCCGGTCCTGGTCACCTCGCTGCACATGCTGCGGCAAACAGGTTCGACGCTTCCCGCAGAAATCTTCGTGGCCGACAAAAGTGAATACGATGAATATGTTTGTGGTGTGCTGCTGCCCTCGCTCAATGCGAGATGTGTGATCTTGGCAGATATTCTGGACTACTCTCCCCTCGAACAGGGCCTGAAGAAGTACCAGTTCAAGATATTTTCCCTCCTCTTCTCGTCCTTCGAGCAGGTGCTATTCCTCGATGCCGATTCGTTCCCCATGCACGACCCCATCAATCTATTCGATTCGGAGCCATTCCTTTCAACGGGCTTGATTACCTGGCCAGACTTCTGGCAGGTTACTTACCACCCTTCCTTCTTTTACGTCTCTTCCCAAAAGATCCCAGCAGGATTCCGCCACGCATCCACAGAATCAGGCCAACTGCTGGTCTCCAAGAAATCCCATGCGCAAATGCTTCTTCTCTCAGCCTACTACAACTTCTACGGCCCGTCACATTACTATCCGTTACTCTCCCAAGGCCACCCAGGCGAGGGAGATAAGGAAACCTTCATAGCCCCTGCCATGATCCTGAATCTACCCTTTTACGCCGTATCCACGGGCCCCGCCGTCTTCGGCTATCGCAAACCAGACGGCGGGTGGGAAGGCGGCGTGATCCTCCAAACCCATCCGATCTGGGACTCACGCCTTCCAGACGGCGAAGTCTACGGTTGGGGCGGGAAACCGAGCGCCCCGCCAGAATCCTTCATAACCTGCCATGCCAACTTGCCCAAATTGGACCCCATCAGCGTATTTGGGGAAAGGGGCCTGGCGTGGAATGCTGACGGCAGCCCGCAGCGCATGTGGGGTCCCTCACATGATATGGTTGAGAAAGTCGGTTTTGATATCGAGCGCAGACTCTGGGGCGAGTTGCGGAAGACGGCGTGCGAACTTGAAGGCAAGTTTACGCCGTGGAATGATAAACCTAAGCTGTGCGCGAAAATTGAAGAGTTTATGAAGTACATGGCGGATAAATAATTTTATTTTTTATTTTATTTTTATATTTATTTTTTACTATTTATTCTATTCTTCAAATTGACTGTTTCCGGTCTGGCCGCTGCCAAAATATGCCAAACGGGGCCGAATTACAATGACCCTACCCCACACGCTCTCTTACAGGTGGAAAATTTGGACAGATGGGGCGAAACGCTGCCGCCATTGCTTCTTAAGTCGACGACAGGGGGTACAGTGCGTTCCCAAGTCTCATCTCCAGAATTGAAGAAAAGGCGAATTCCCACCTCCATACCCCAAGCGAAAATGGCACCGGTCCCTCAGCCCAGCCTCTGCTAGTCAAAAGCTGCATTCTTCGCCGACGACGGATTCCATAAACCCAAGCCCAAGCCCCAGCACAAGCCAACATTTTATTATTATGCGAATGTTTTTACTGGATGGCTTGGAAAAATCCGAGAACCAGAGCGTTCTTTGCTTACTTTCTTCATACATATATGCATATATTGGGGTCTACCCAGGCACTACATACACCTAGGTACCTAACAACTATGCGAACGATACACATCACCCTTCTGGCGTTTAGATTTTGGTATGGGACGTTAGCTTCTATTGTTTTACTTTTCTGGTTAACATCTACCTAGCTCTCTCTCTTGCTTTCTTTCTGTCTTGCTCTCCGTGTCTCCCTTTTCCCTTTCCCCCGATTTTTATCTCCCTAGAGAATAATGTATCATTATAATATCTGTGTTTTCTACTTGTTTGCTCTTTTTTTTAAAAAAAAGGGGGTTGGGGGGGGGGGGGGGGAAGCCTAGTATGAAAATGAAACCAGAAGTCATCCATGACAAAGTAAATCTTGGCTGACACTATACTATAGTATCCAAGCTCCTCTACTATTTTTTTCGCCCAATATTTGTTGTTTCATTTTCAAGTTTTATGGCACTTGTTTTATACAGCATACAACGGTGAAAGGTGTGGTCATAGTTAATGTGCTGTACATGTACATACATTACATTGTCAGGGGCATTAAGAGTAAGATGTGATCAGGGTTATCAAATGGGAAGGAGAAACAAAAGAACAGGGCTTCGAAAATTGTAAATGACTCCTGGTGTGGGATGTAACACTATTTAACCCCATTGATTTTTTTCACTTTCATTATTGTTCCTTCTTGGTAGAGTGAGTGAGACCTTTGTGCTTTGCTTCGAGTTAGTTGTCAGCTGCATGCATTCTGAATGAGTTCATGAGTTAGTTAGCTGTTCGGTATGTAAAAGAATGCCAAAAATCAGATAACCCCCTCCCCCTCACCTTGGCTTTTTTTCATAGACAGTAGATAGAACGAACTTCTCACAGTAGATTAGTAATTATCACTCCCTGGCACTCCATGGTTCATCCGCAAAAAAAAAAAAAAAAAAAAAAAAAAAAAAAAAAAAAAAAAAAAAAAAAAAAAAAGTAAAAAAAAACCCACGCCCCCTCAAATGTACACCGAAACAATCTTCCTATTCACTCAGGATCCCCAACAGCTTCTTTCTTCTCTTCCTCTCCCTTCTCTCCCTCCTCTCCCTCCTTCCCTTCCTCTCCCTTCTCCTCCTCCTCTCCCTTCCCCTTCTGCCCTTCCATCTCATTCAACCACTTCCTCCCCTCCTCCGTCGTCGCATCCACAATCCCTTCCTCCATCGTCAAAATCCCACTATTCCCCAACTTTTCCACAATCTCCTCTGCCTCCTCCACACTCATTTTCCCAAGAACCTTATTAACTTCATCCAGGCTCTCGGATTGAAGCGCCCGCTGCAGGCCGGGCGGGAAGGTTTTGAACATCTCCATCGCCGCAACCGAGTCGGCATCCGTGTCTTCGGGCGAGGGGATTTTGATGTTGAGTTTCGTATTCGGGTCGACGGCGTGGAGCTGGATTTGTTCAACCTCTGTAGGGCCGCCGGTGGCGTTCTTGGCGAGCTCTGCGGCGCGCGTTTTCATCTTGCCGTATGTTTCGTTTACGTCGTTGTAGAAGAGGACGGAGGCTTTGTGGTCCTTTGTGGTTATGCTGTTGTTTTTTGGCGGAAGGGCGGTTAGCTTATGTATTCATATTCGCTACATTTGAAATATAAATGGGAAGTAAAGTGCGGGGCTTTCAAACATACCGCTTGAAGAAGAGGCCTACGCCGTCACGGCCAAGAGAGCGACAGTATTGAAGCAGTAAGCCTTGATGCACACATTGGCGGGCATACTCTTCATTCCCGGATAGCTGGGCGTCGAAGCCTTCCATAAGTAGTTCATCCGTCTTGCGCTCCGTCAGAATCTCCGGGTGATCAGCGATGAATTGCAGACAACCGCTGTAGTCGCCGATTTTGAATTTGGCAAATCGCTTAGCCAGCGGGGTGACCTTAATGTTATCTTCATCTCCCTCGTCTTCAACATCAGCTTCAGCTCCAGAGGAGACTACGTCTGCCTCATTTGTGCTCTTGGCTGCACCTGGATTCAGCAGCTCAACCGAAGTAGTAGCTCCCGTTTTCTTCTCCTCAGATTCCGTAGCTTTGGGTTTCGACTTGTTAACAAAGCTGCTGTCAAAGCCGGTACGTATGCTTTCGCTGGTAATTTTTCTGGACTCCTCTTTCTCCAACTCAGCGAGCTTCTCCAATAACTGCTGTTGTAGGTCCAAGACTTTATTCTTATGCCCCTCCACACCTTTTATGTAGTCCTGGAACCGATTTTCCGTTTTGGATTCATCCAGCTCTTTCTTGACCTGGTCCACCAATGACCCCATCATCTGCGAGTACTTGGGCTGTTCCTTTTCCTGCGTAAATACACCTTCAGGAGCTGGCGGGGGAGTATCTTCGTTAGGGTCGCCAGCAGACTCGATTAGGGCCTGGAAAATAAGCTCATCTGGGTTCCTGGAGCTGTCTTCATGGCTCTTGAGTGAGGTTATCAGAGCATCAATGCGTTTTAACAGTCCATCGTTTATAATACGGGAGTATTTCAGGCTTTCGATTTCCTGGTGGCGCTGAATGCGCTGTTGGTGGATCTGATTCTGTTTCGCGCGAATGAAAGACCGTTTGTCGACGTTGGGATGCACCTCGATATCGGAGTCATCAGAGAGCTCGAGGGCATCCCATTTGCTATAGTCGAGAACCATATTGGCTAGCAGAAGCCAGGCGGGCACAAAATGGTGGATAAACAGGGGCGCACTTTAGGAAAATAGAGGGGTAACCAGTGCTTGGTTTGCGGTTGATTTGCGGTTTGCGGGGACGACTGGCGGACGAAGAGGGTGTATATCAAATTGTCTGCTGTAAAACCATGCCTTCAATTAAAAACTTACTATATTTTGTTTGGGAAATTATAGCTATTGAGAGCAAGGGATGTTTCTATTGTTATGAGTTAGATATACATGCCATCGGAGCGGAGTGGCGTTGTATGTATTTATTTGTTTATCTGGACTTTCGATTTTCCCCGTGATTCCACTCTGTTCTCCGAGAGCCGCAACTCAACCGACGACAACCTTTTCCTTGTTTGGCGCCGACCACAGCAGAACAAAACCATCCCATATCAACAACACCTTATATACACACTCGGGCCTGGGCATCACTCCTGGTTGCCTTGCTTCTGCTTAATATGGGACTGCCTTCTGTTTCCATCTCGCGATAGGTCCGAGTCGTTCGTGGGTTGAGCGGCGTTGAGCAAGGGAGCCCACGAGGGGAGGCATTGACGACCTCTCGAAATGCGCAGCTCAGGGCTGCTTGCGGCCGCTATTCCACGAGCAACATCACAGCGCATTGCTCATTCTGGATTAATCTCTTCAGCTCAAGTCTCCGCCTACGCTCAGAAAGCGTCGCTTGATGCAAACAATGACTTAAGGCGGCATTTTTCGATCATCTCAAACCCATCCCTACGTCCGAGTATCCTCCAGCAGCCTGAGAATCGAAAGCCATTTGCAGCTACTAACCATGCCGCGCCTTCATCCATTGCGAGGCCGGGCTGCCTCCAGAAGGTCCGATTCCTCTCCGCGACAAACGTACGACAGAATGTAACCAAGCATGAGCCACCGAACAACCCGCGGAACGCAAGAATGGAGCTGGAGGAAAAGGAAAAGGCCGCCTTGGAAGAAATGCATCGGGGCTTTGAGCTCACGGAAAAGGCATCACAGGCGGCGAAAATAAACCTCAGCGCCAGGCTAGCAAAGGATTCAGGCGGGAAAAAGGCAGGCTTTGGCGAGGTATGGCGCTTGTTGAAGATTGCTCGCCCAGAGGCCAAAATCCTGTCCGTAGCATTCCTCTGCCTACTCATCTCGTCATCCATCACAATGTCTATCCCGTTTTCCATTGGCAAGATCCTTGATATCGCAACACATGGCACCCCGGAAGGCGGCAATGAATTGTTCGGTCTCACTCTCCCAGTCTTTTACGGTGTTCTGGGCGGTATTCTTACCGTGGGCGCAGCGGCAAACTATGGCCGGATTATTATTCTACGGATTGTGGGCGAACGCATTGTTGCGAGGCTGCGGTCGAAGCTCTTCCGGCGGACTTTCATCCAGGACGCTGAGTTTTTTGATGCGAATCGCGTTGGTGACTTAATTTCCCGGTTAAGCTCTGATACGATAATCGTTGGCAAGAGTATTACGCAGAATCTTTCAGATGGGCTGAGAGCTTTTGTCAGTGGCGCTGCAGGTTTTGGTCTGATGGCATTTGTCAGTCTTAAACTGTCGAGTGTTCTCTTAGTCCTGCTGCCGCCGGTAGCGCTTGGGGCGTTTTTTTACGGAAGAGCGATAAGAAATCTCAGCCGCAAGATTCAGAAAAACCTGGGCAGCCTGACAAAAATTGCAGAGGAGCGGTTAGGGAATGTGAAGACAAGCCAGGCTTTCGCAGGGGAGATTTTGGAAGTTAATCGATATAACAAACAAGTCAGAAGGATTTTTGAGCTTGGAAAGAAAGAGTCGTTTGTTAGCGCGACATTCTTTAGTTCAGTGAGCATTTCATTTCCTCATACTTCTTTTATTAGCACCCTGATATGGACTGACAGGCGTTGTGTGTTTATAGACTGGTTTGATGGGCAACATGACGATCTTGAGTTTGCTTTATGTTGGTGGCGGGATGGTCCAATCCGGTGCTATATCAATTGGTGACTTGACTTCATTCCTCATGTATACTGCCTACGCTGGCTCAAGCATGTTCGGCCTCTCCAGTTTCTATTCGGAACTAATGAAGGGAGTTGGCGCTGCCAGCCGGCTGTTTGAACTCCAAGACCGCAATCCCACAGTCTCCCCCACCAAAGGAGACCATGTCATTTCTGCACGAGGACCAATCCGCTTTAAGAATCTAGATTTCAGCTACCCTACCCGACCTGCCGTGACCATATTTAAAGACCTTGACTTTGAAATCCCTCAGGGAAGCAACGTTGCGATCGTTGGCCCTTCAGGGGGTGGCAAATCAACCATTGCTTCCATGTTACTCCGGTTCTATAACCCTACAAACGGCCAAATCCTGATAGATGGCAAGGATATTTCTACGATGAATGCCAAATCATTACGAAGGAAAATCGGTGTCGTTTCTCAGGAGCCAGTACTTTTCTCTGGAACGATCGCTGATAACATCTCCTACGGAAAACCCCACGCGACAAGGGCGGAAATCATCGCAGCAGCACGCAAAGCCAACTGCCAATTCATAAGTGACTTCGTAAGCCTCCTTTTTCTTCGTCCTTTCCTCCTCATTTAATCAGGGGGCTAACTCACATCTCTCTTCCATCTAGCCTGACGGCCTCGACACCCACGTCGGCGCCCGCGGGGCCCAGCTATCTGGTGGCCAAAAGCAACGGATTGCCATCGCCCGCGCCCTTATCAAGAACCCCGACATCCTCATCCTCGACGAAGCCACATCTGCTTTGGACGCTGAATCCGAAACCCTTGTCAACAGCGCCCTCGCAGCACTCCTTCGCGGCAACCTCACAACCATCAGCATCGCTCACCGCCTCTCAACTATTAAACGCTCTGATACTATTGTTGTGCTCAGTTCAGATGGCCGTGTCGCGGAGCAGGGTACTTATAAAGAGTTAAGCTCGCGGCCGGATGGCGCATTTACGAAACTTATGGAGTGGCAGCTAAGCGGTGGAGAAGGTGGTGTTGGACCATTGCCGCATGACAGTTCTGCGGGACGGGGCCCGCCGTCTGAGAAGGAGGAATTGCAGCAAATGTTGCAGGAAGGGGACGAGGATTATGCAGAGGATGATGATGCAGAAGCAGAGGAGGAGACGGGTGATGAGGGAAAAGTGCAGAAAGAAGATAAGGAGGCTTCTTCTGAACGGGCTGGTGGGGAGGCTACTGTTACTGCTGGCATGGAAGAAGCCGAGCGGCAACGATCAAAATGAAACTGACGACTAGCAAGTTAAGATATGGATTGCTTGTCTGTCTCTTTTGCCTCCCCACCTTTCACCGACTTTCCCCGTTGCTTTCCCCTCGTCCCTCTTCTTGCTGTGATCATATTTTCCATTCCCCTTTCCGAGGCGCCGTATTCATGAGTCCAGTTACTTTTCCTTTCCTTTTTCTGGGTGGCTACAATCGATTATCTTTCAAGTTTTCAGCTCAGTTATTACTCGCTGTACAGTACCCCTTTAATCCATTTGATGGATTCCTTTGTTGTCTTACTTTTCTTGCTCTCCGAAATCTCATGGAGATGGCGTGCTTGTCTGGACCCCCTCTTCCCGTCAAACTTTTGCATACATCTCCCCTTTCCCTCCCAATATATATGTCAGTCGGCGTCACCCGACTTTGCTTGCTACCTTCCCACGATCCCATAACGGACCGTTGTCATTTCTAGTTTGTATATACACGCCAACCCTGAACCCTTACATTCTCCATTTCTACTCCCCACTCCTCCCAACCCAATTCTCCTCTCGTCTTCACCACTTTAGCCGATCAGATCAACACATCAATCAGTCTATCTATCAAGCACAAAAAACATGACATCCATACCGTTTCCCTAACCTCCCCCAAGCAACTTACTATGATCTTCTCTCGACTTGAACTTTTATGTGTGTTTGTGAGAGAGAGAGCGATGTTGTATGAATTAGCATATATAGATTTATTCATTTTCTAGGCTAGTTGTTCATCGATAGAGTCTATATGCAAATTTAACTATCTAGTAATTCTTCAAGATCAGTGGCTACCTTCAGTCCGATAAGGCCATATTCGGACACGAAACGCAAGCAGCCTTGTCTTGCTCATCTATAATAGCAGCATCGACGCCCACTGTGACGACCATGATATAAACAGGGGTACGGTGAAATAAAATATGTGAGAGGGAGAATCTGAGGGATTCTAACGATAAAGAAATAACGTGAGAAGCGGCCCAGGTCCAGTCGTAATAGTCATAATAAGGTACATAGTTTAAACCAGGAGCTTAATGAAGATCAAAACAGGCTAGCAGATTAGAAAACGAAAACTAATTAGCAACCAAAAAACTCAGCAAACTCCCCAACGTCAACCCAGCAACGAGCATAAAGCCCATAAATCCGCCCGCAGCCTCCCGCTCCTCGACAGCCACCCACTCAGCCGCACCCATCATACACGCTCCAGCAAGATACCCATTCGACACGCCGAAGAGAAACTGCGCGACGACTAGGTAAAAGACATCGCTGTTTATCCAGGCGCCGCGCCCGTTTATATTGCAGAGCATGTAGATGGGGATGAAGGAGAAGCGGGCTATGGAGAAGAGGAATAGTAAGAAGGGCCGGTGTGTTAGACTTATTTGGGGTATGAGGACTATGAGGCGGCCGACAAGGTCGCCGGAGTTCCAGAATAGGAGGGCCAGTGGGATGAAGATGGGGGGTTGGAAGAGTCGGGGGATTTGTTGACCTCCTGTCGTCGTGGTGGGGTTCGTGTTTCTAACGCTTTGGATTTGGTTGGTGAAAATTGGGTAGGCCATTGTGACGGCAAAGCAGAGGAAGACGGCCAGCGCCATCCAACGGAGTTTTTGGAAGAGGAGCCAAAGCGGTACTGGATTTTTGGGTTGACTGTTGACGGTGGTGGGTTCGAGTTCTTCTTCGTCGTCAGGCCTAGCGGCGATTGGGTTCTTCAAGAGGGGGGTTGATTTCCTTTGGCGGTTGATAAGGTAGAGAAAGGCACACAATGGAAGGGCAGATACTAGAGTCGCGGTGATGAAGAAGGCGAATGCGGATTTGGATGATTTGTATTGAACCACCTGATCGCTCACGGTCTCACTTTGCTCTGGGACGGCGAGGACGGAAACGATCTGGACAATACATGGCAAAACACCTGCTACGCCCTGCCCTGCCATGAGAGCCTGTGTATATTCGGCCCGCCCAAATCCGGAGGCAAAAGCGAACATCCCATTCTGATTAAATCCGGTTGCAAGACTGGCGCCAAACACCATGAAAAGCAGGAAGGTGAAGTAGACAGGGATGGAGACGTCACGAAATAGAACGGCAGAGAGGGCTAACAGGGTGAAAACAGCTATGTTAAGGATGAGGGACCAAATGATGCGGCGGGGATAAGATGCATTTTTCTGCAATTTAGCCAGGACAAGGACAGATGATAGGTTTGTGACGCATGAGACGGAAAGGATACATGATTGGAAGTTGGTCAACACCCAGCTGTTGGATGTGAATCGGAGCTGGAAGTATGGAGCCGCGGCCAGAAACATGTTCCTATGGGTTCATATATTAGCTATAGCTCTTTATATATGCATATACACTCAAACAACATAGCCCCGCATGGTAAAAATTGGAGTAGATTGAGCTATCAAAACAGTTCCATCTTTAACCGGTCAACTTATGAAACATACCAAGCCCAGAGCATATTCACGCCCATCCAGAACAGGATCGAGTATTCAAGCCATGAGAACGGCGAGGCCGTACAGTCATCCAGCTGGTGGCCTCTCCCACTATCGCTATATGAGCTTCCATCTTCAATCTCATTTACATCAGCTTCGTCCCGCAATTGCTCGTACGACTGCTGTCGACGTCGGGTAAGCAGGCTCCTCAGGCGGTTTTCCAGCATTGTTAGCCGGAGAGGTGTGCAAACAGTTGTCAAGTGGTTGTTGGGACAGTTGTTATCAAAGCATCATTGGAAGATGGCCACGCAGTGCATATATATATATAGGTATGTATATATAGGTATGTATATTGTATCCTGTGTCAGACTCAAGTTGGAAGTGGTGAATCACGTGCCTGGGTTGATCGAGCTTATTTATCTTATCAATCTCCTGGAGCAACCCTAATTCGACTTTCCAACATCCCGATACGATGTAAACATCCATCTCTTGACTCTACCTACACTACGACTCCGAATCCCTACTATTTATATATCTTGGATGAAGGGAGTAGCAGTACAGAGCACAAGACATTACACTACGAGCCCTTACCATTTTCAGAAATCACATTGATACCTTCGCAGACAACCCTCTAACGTGCAGGCCAACCAAGAAATAACCTTTGGGCGCCTGTCATGCGGCAGCCCCTGCTGCTCGTATCCCGGAATCTCGCACATATACTTTACCTATAAGACCCTCTTCTGAGTAGAATCGAGAAGTCATCCAGCTCCATCAGTGGCCAACACCAAACCAAACCACACCCCTCCTCGATACCGACACATGCCTCCGTGCTGCATAATGCATTGCCTTGGCATTTTCCAAGCTTCCCTAACGCACTACCTCACCATCATCTCCATCCTTTGCAGGGATCTATATTTGCATTTGCAACCGTCCCCCTCACAAAACCTCCACATTAGCTTGCCTGCCGCAAATGCTTCCCTGGGCGGATGAATCTATTGCCGGCCCCTAGCCCTTGTGCATGGGACCGTGGCCACTCCGTGGATCTCTGGCTACGACTGCCCTTTTTTTACTCTGCATATCCTCTGATATGATCCACAGGTTTACATGACAGTTCAGAGGTTGTGTCATCGGGATGCACAAGCTTCCCTTAGATTATGCCGATCGCAGTTGATGGATGAACTCGGGCAGTAATCATGGGTCTCGTACGAAAACGGTGCCCGTATATCAGCCAGCCGCCTTTTTGTTTTTGAGGCTGAAAATCATACCTGCAAAGGGTGAGGAAAAGATAAAACAAGTTGAGGGTCGATCAGGCACGCGCGGCTCGGCGCTAGAGACCGAGCGTGCTACATGTAGCACCAAACATGCTTTCTTCGGTTAAAACACCCTCCACGACTGTTCCAGAAATAGCCCCCTCGTTCCTAGATAAAAACCCGCGAGAGGTGACACGAACAGCGACTAATATCACCTGTCCGCATACCATCACTGTGCGGTAAGTCTTCTTCATGGCAGGCATCTATGTCGAAAGAGGCCTGTGAGATGGGGAACCCTCTCTTATGTCATCCCAACTGCAGGGCGAATGAGAAGTGCGCTGCGTCCAGTATATGAAATAAATGGTGAACATCGATATTGCCGTGTGGCTAGCGTCCCACCCGGTGACACAGACGCACCAAACCACATACGTTACTCTGCATTGTTTCCACGTAAAATTAAATTTCCGTTGTCGTCAGCCGCTCACTAGTGGGTCATATAAACGTGGTGGCCGTGACTTTTATAATACTTGCTTGAGAGTATCAACCTCGTATAGCAAAACGACAGTGTCTCTGAGAATCTACTATTTGAATAGATTTATTGGTCTCATGGCGCTATGGTTCTAGGAAATTATTGGTATAACAATACTTATTGATAAGAATGAGACAGGGCTTCACCCGAGCACAAATGCGGTCTTATAATTCTCCAACATGAGCCCGCTTCCCTCACATCTGCTATCAAGCCCCCCAAAAGGGCACCGAATTAGCCCTCCTCGAGCATATCTGCATACAAATTCAGCGAGTCCCCAATGATATCAAGGATAGCCCAACTCTGCGCACCCTTGAAAATTTTCGCCCACACCCGCAACACCCCCGCATTCATCTGCCTGATCATGGCCGGGGATCCTAGAGGCAGGTTCGGTGCGATAGCAAACTCCGTCTCGTCCAGCATCACCTTCAACAAAGTGCCGATCCGCCGCTCGTCTTCTGACACTGGCGGTTCTGGATTGGGCTGTGATAGCGCCTCCAGCCATCTGCTAAGTAACAAAGCACATTCCAAGGAGCATAGTGAGTGTTGAATGGACCAGACAAACATCTGCCTTTGCGCCACGAGCCGAATGCCGATTTTCACCGGAATACTTAGCGCTTGGGCTGAATGTAGAACGGCGCGAACGAGTTTCGGCGTGCGTTTGACCCGCGGGTTTGCGCGGAAAGTCCTAGTTATCAGGACTGGATCTCGAGTGTCAAGCAACATTCCGGGGCCTGCATCGATGTTCAACCTGATATAAGCAAGACGTAAAAGCGCAATTGAGTTGAACGCTACCGGGCCATCTGGATCGTGTGGATCAAGGGATAATTGAGGATTACGCTTCCAGCCTATTTGCCAATTCCGTAGTGCTTGCTCGGTTGCAGCTACGTCCTCTGGCGCGACATCGCGATTACCATCGAATCTACCACGAGAAAAATGGCGGAGAAAAAATACATATTGGATTATCGCATGGATCAAAATATAGTTACCCAAGGCTGAATTGCATTCCGTGATTTCGTTTCCGCCATGCGAGAACAGGCGATTCAGAGCTTCCTGGAAGTTTATTTGAGGGCTTGCTTTGGCCCTCGCCTCCAACCACTTATGCCGGTTTGGGGCTTCAAACTCGGCTGCGCTGCATGGCAGATAAAGATTGAGTTCAGAATTAAGAATGGGGGAGGGGATGTTATACACTATGGAATGGAGGTTCAAACAACAATAGGTGACGAATTTCGTCCGTTTTATGCATTCGAGCTCTATCCAATCATTCCAGGAGATATCATGAGGCGCAGGCTGGCTGTGGAGACCGTCTTTAAGGACGAGGGTACATAGCACGCTCTGTAAGGCAACAGCTTCTCGGAGTATGTCTTTGCCCTTTGCCCATGTCGCTAGAGCCATTAATATTAGAAGAGCCTGGGTTTGTTGGATCAGATGCTGGTCTTGAGTTACCAGTGGCGACAGGGCTGATTCGGGAGGTACACCATGTCTTTTGTGTATAACATGGTATTGATGCGGGCGTGGCACTGTATCGTTATCCGTGCCTCCGACTGAAGAAGCTAACCCTGACTTTGCGTTTCGCTGGTTTGCCGCAGGATTAACACCTCTACGTCCTATGCGCTCCATAGCAATTTCCTTGCTAGCATAAAACAACCCGGCAGCCTTTTCATCTTCAAAACAATACTGCGCCCCCGCAGCGGCCATAGCGAGAATAAGCTCTACTGCGCAACTGCTGATCGACATTGTGGAGATATGCAAGAACGGAAGATGTTCGTGGAAGCCGCTAATATACCTAGCGATGTATCGTGACAGAGCGAGACGAGAAGGTAACTGAAACCCTGCAGGTATTACTGAGTAATATTCTTCTAACCTGGACAATATAGACTGTCTGTCATCGGATGACACCTCGGACAAGGGTTTTCGCTGTGGAATTGTATGTTCAGTCTGATATTTCTGTTTTTCTGTCAGGGCAGGCGAAAAGTGTGGATCAAAACGGGCGAATGAACCTGCCTGGTCGGCATTCGATTTGTAATGAACAGTGGGGGACGGTCGAATATTTGCATCAGGGCCATCTGGGTGACTAGTTGATTCCAGCCAGGAAAACGGTACCGGTTGCTCCACGCTCACGAACGGTGAAAACTGATAAGGATGGTGTGCCCCATCATCTAGAAAGGTGGCTAGCGCGTCTATGGAATGCTTCAAATCTACGTTTATAGCATGGCTGTCCGCTGCTGGTGTCCCTGATAGTCTCCAGGCTGGCTCACTTTGGTTGAGTCCTGTGTTTTCTTTGACATTATAGGCATGCGTATTGACGGTTTTATCAGGTATTTTGGAAGCTACCTGCTCAGCAACCATTGTCAGCGTAGCCAGCGGGTAGTTGCTGGCCTCACTTCTTGGATACACAGGGCCATATAAGTGCGGGTCGGATCCCAGAGACATTGTCCTCTGCCTATCATCCATTGGTGATGGTTTTATAGCTATAGGAGCAATTGGATGCGATGCGGTAGCGGGAGGAGTTGATTTCCTAGCCATTGATTTACGCGGTTTTGGAGGACGTGGCTGCTTTTTCCGCAGTCCGTCTTTATTGTGTGAGAGACGTTCATGTCGGATCAAAAGATCACTGGTATGATCAAGTCAGTGGGACTATTATGATTATACCTTCCAGCCAACAATCAACCAATGTAAGAAAAAAAACTCAATACCCACCTTCGAGTAAACCGATGGTCGCATAATTGACAGCAGAAAGGCTTTTCTTGTGTATCTAATTACAGAGCGTACGAGTTAACCGAAGTTTCACCAGGTACATTTTACTGCAGAAGGAACAGTGCTCACGGATTCTCTCATGACGCTGAAGGTGCTCAAGTCGTGCAAATCGCGTCTCACAGCGCATGCATTGGAATCGTTTAGGTTTCTTTGTCGCAGTTGGCGCAGGTTCGCGCTGTGTTCCCTCTTGCGGCTCCTCCTGTTTCGCGGTTGGATGGTTAAGCATGAAGACGGATACTGCTTTCAAACGATCGCATAGAGTAACTGCAACGATATTAAAACGAAAGTAGTCAATGCACGCAGTATCCCGATCGCATGTACTGAAATATAGATGTCGAATGCTGGAGGGGAGGAAGCTTGTGCAAACACTGGTGGTCAAGCGCTTGAGTTAAACCGCGAACTAGCCAGTGAGCAAGCCACAAGCAGACTATATACCAACACTAGTAACAGCCTTGGAAGAGGGGGAAGGTTGAATGAAGGTTGGGGAAATCTTGAAAGCCACATCTCGCAGTATATTACTCTAACAGTGCTAGGCCATTCACGTCATCGCTGCTAGCTGCGATTGGGATCTTCTTTGGGTTGCCGGCTGCAGAAGTCTAAGCTATCTGCAGCCTATCATAGAAATACAAAAAGAAAGCAGCTCACCGGGCCCTTCGTCGATTGTCAATTTCTTCGACTTACTATCAAGTTAGCACGGATACCAGTGCAGTGGATGCAACCGACCCCAGCCATCTTGAACTAGCTCGGAGCCCATGCAAATGCCCCGTTAGCTCCTGCGACACCGGAGCAAGATGCCATGAATCGCCTCGTAGATCCCCCGCATCCTCTTGTTAGTTACGTTACTGTGTAAGTCCTCTGAGGTAGTTGAAATGCTCAAATTCAGTGTCCTGTAGAAAATAAAGTACTGCCATAACTAACAAAATAGAGAGATTTGGGACCCGGGGTAGTTACGGAGGTGTGGAAACATAAGTACTTGCACATGGTAGAAATTTATATTGAAATTCCAGTACAGTACCAGATTCAAATTGTGCCGGCCCGCACCTTCAATGTTTAGGGGCTGAGGCCCTAAAGAATAGGCCCTCAGTAGTGCCCAGCCAGCTGAGCAATAGGCACAACAGGTGCCACTTCTAAACAGCTAAACAGTAAGGATTGTATAACCACTTATTCCACACCACCTCCGTAGATACATAAGAAGCTAATCGTGAATGCAGCATGGCAAACCCCCATATCTACACAGTAGTACTGCGTAGTTGCATACTGCGTAGCTCCGTAGTCCCGTATCCGAACGACGACTCTCGCATCAACCTACCCGCCCGAGCAGCCAGCTATTGTTAGTGTCAAATTGATGATGACGTTTTTTGTTCTTGTTCCCAGAGACCCAAGGAACCATGTCCCCATCGCGGTCTTAGCAATCGGCAGCCAGAGTGACCAGGGACGACTTGGTATGTCAGGGTCCAGCTGCCGCAGGACCACACACGCAGCTGGATCCGCGTAGTTTGAGCACCCTCTGTTAACCCCCGGATTTATGATAAAACAATGTAAAATATTCTTTAATTAACCAAACCATGAAACCAAAACCCCAAATAACACCGGTTCAAAATGCCCTTCCTATATATGCATATAGCATAGCGCCAGCCACAATACCCCCAAAAAGAAAAGCAATCACCTCTCTATCTTCATCCCCAACCCCCGCGATCTAAAATGGAGATAGAAAAAGAAAGAAAAAGAAAAAGAAAAAGAAAACACCCCCGCCCACCCAACCCCACAGCCTCAACACAAAAAATCCCCCTCATCCAACCATCCAGACCCAAGGGCAAAAGCCACAAGATCCCCCGCACAATACAAATCACCAATCCCACTCTCAACACTCAACATATCCGCCGTCGTCTGAAGGCGCATTGTCAATTCCTCTTTCAATAATTGTTGCTGCTGCAGTTGACCAACATGTTGTTTGTTTATTAGAACAGCATCCAACTGCTTCCCACCCTCTTCAGTTCCGCCACCACCACCCCTTTTAACTTGGGCGGTCTTTTTCTTTCGTGATCTGAATGGCGAATCATCATCTCCATGGTGGACGGTATTGCTATGTAACTTATGATTCGCGGGACGGGGCGTAAGTGGTGCCCGCTGCAGCTGTTTTTGTTGCAGTTGCAGTTGTAGTTGCAGTGGCTCCGCTGTCTGTCCCTGGTTCGGACAGGGCGGCTCCAATTTCTTCAGGAGCATCTGCAGCAGGAATGAAAGCCAGATCAGATTGGTTCTGGGGTTGTAGTGCTTCCACTGCCGGGGTTTGGAAGGAGGTTGTGTGGGGCAGAGGAGGTTCTCTTGATGATATACCTCGGATCGCATACTAATTTACATAGCGAGTTAGGACATGCATAATGATAGAAGAAGAAACAAATAAGAAATAAAGAAACAGCAACTCACAATCGATATGTATCCCTCAGCAATTTCTCATCCGCGTCTTGCCCAATTGCGCCAAATATTTGCCTCTTGTCAAGATCCGACCAGGCAATCTCTACCGTTGGATTTTCGCTCCCCGCCTCGGCCTCTGCCTCCGCCTCCACATCCCCATCGGGCGTATTGAGTGCTTGTAACTCTGCTCTCGAAAGCGAATAATCAATTATAGTCGTTTCAAGTCCACTTAGACCAAACCCCGTTGTCCTACCACCTCGTCCCAACCCTTCTAAGGCTGATGTCGATGAGCCCATCGACATGTTACCAGCCTTCTTCGTAGGCTTGATGCAAATATTCCCAAGGTGAAGGTCGCGGTGCTACAAGGGCTGTCAGTGATTATACATAACGTCTAGCAATACACATTTACTACATCCATTCAGTTAAAAAAAAAAAAAAAAAAAAAAAAAAAAAAAAAAAAAAAAAAAAAAAAAAAAAAAATGTAAAGTAAAAAGAAGAACCTACCTCAAACGCCGCAAACTGTTCCGCCCGCGCAAGGGCCAACGCAACCCCCCAAAAGATATCATAAACCTGAAAAATCGACGACCACGGAAACTTCTCCAACTCGCAGCCCGCATTATCCATTTCTAAAACCGCCCACAGCTGCGTATCTGGGTACGACTTTGCCTTACTGGGGTCCGGGTTAAAACACTCGCTCGCATTCGTCTGTTTATACTGCGTGCGCACGCCTGTTGGTACGTATCCGGGAACCGTCCCTGGACGACATGCACCTCCCGGAAACCTCGCAAAGCCGGGATGGAATCGAGCAGCTTTCAGGAGTTGCACCTCGGACACGATTTCCTGGACGGTGGTGATTTCTTGGGAGCGACGCCACCGCTGTGCCGGAGGGGATGATTTGAATACCCCATCCTTGTAGACTTTAGGCGGGCCAGTCGTGACTTGGAGAGATGCATTTGGAAATATCTTTTGCTGAGCCGTAGCTGGTAGACTTCTCCGTAGGAACCCTCTGCGATCTTCTCGACAGTAAACATATCACCCGCCCGTCGAGCCCAGCTTGCGAAGCTCTGGACTCCGCGCGAGGATATGGGGGACGTTGCTTCTTTGAGGATGGGGCGTACGTAGCTGTTTAGTTTTAGGTCTTCGATCCAGCCGGACGAGCGTCGTGGTCTTCGCTTAGATTTGACGGTTTCTAGGGATTTGGAGACGTTGGTATCTCGTTCATGTGTGACGGCCTCTCGTTGGACACCATTGTAAACAGATATGCGGATCTCGACCATAGGCTGTTCGCGCCCTTGAGCTTCATTTTCCCCCGGCACATCTGATTGTGCAGTTGTAGAAACATCCTCCTCGTCCCTGTCCACATCAACCGTCCGCTCATTAACGTCCAATTGAAGCGCAGATAAACCCTTTCCTAGAGCTGTAATCATATTCTCAACCTCAACTTCCTGCCTTTCATTTGCTATAACGGGAGCTTTACTCGGGACATTATTATGCTCCCGCTCGAGAACCGCACGGGGCGCATCTACCTCCCGCTTGCCATATACCCTTCGTGAGCGATTATTGGTAGCCGCAGTAGTTGCAGACTTTGTGTAGGTGTGTGTATTCCGGGGTAATCTCTTAGTTGAAGATATAGGGCTGGCGGAGGGTGAGAATAGCGACATGTCGCATCGATTGCAGAATTGAAACGAGTGTGACGGTTGAGGTGTAGATTTGGAAGAAGAGAAGGACGGTTCGAGTGAATAGTATAAAAATAATAAAAATAATAATAAGCAATGTATAGATTATATACAATAATATGCAGTGTTGTTGAGGGTTATTACTCCTATATATGAGGCAGCAAGCACTCCCAGCGATCTAAGGTCGGAGGCGCAACTGATGTTTATATATTTCCCTAAACGGCTAAAAGCTCTGTTGCTGAGACAACACATCATGTGACTTAGGACTGCCGAGGTTGTTTCCTGATGCCGGAAGGTTTGATGTAAATGAATTGTAACTCACTAAATTCTGCTACAAATATTAGTTATCATACATAGATCTTTTCTTTTTCATCAATCGAGGGCCAATTCTACTCCGGTGTATAATTGATAAAGAGGGTGAATTTGGTGTATTGAAATGACTGTTACACGATTTGTCGGTTGAATCTTCAAAGTTCCCAGTTGATCACGATGATGTCATTTACAATTGAGAATATTCGATATTGGCAATATGTCTATTGGCCCATGTGCAGGTATGGGAAAAGAAAAGGTGATACGTCTACTTCTCCTTCCAGTTCCACAGCTACTGATGTATGTTGGCTATAGGTGAAGAAGATGAGAGAAAGAGGTCAAGATTCACAGTTGAACAGAAAAGAAGGCTTCCAGAGAGAAAGAAACGGATGGGGACCTTGGCATATCTAACATATATCCTACACTCGAGGATATGAAATAATAATAAGAGACGCAATGGTTTACAGTCGCTCTAAGAGGGGTACTCGACTGAGCTAGCTAAGTAAAGTTATTTCTCACGAGTGTCGTCCCTGCGGAAGCGAGAATGGGTTGAAGATACCTCCTCAGTCATTCTTCGTGGGGGTAGTTGGCTGGATGAAGCGAGTTCAAACTTGACCTTTCGTTTCATTTTCCAGATGAAATAACAGGCAGATCAGATGCTGTGTGTCTTAGGGAACTGTATGTTCTTCTCCCTATCATTATCCTTTGTTTGGAGCAACAGTCTATGACTATGAATTTTGAGAAAGCCAACAGAACTCAACTCAATAAATAAAAGTAATAATGAGCATGCTATTGAACCACCATCATCCTTGAAAAAAGGGGTAATTATTTGTTGCAATGATTGTAATTAAATACCCTTAACAGGGCTCTGATATGGGCAAAAACGCGACAGGGATGATATTGTATGTATGAGAGATGATATGATGTCAGGGTTGTACATTTATTTAGATCCTCAGTGTGGAATAGATAACTAAAGCTATTAATTAATTAATTATTCAAGCATTGAGAGGGCATGTATATAAATATTTCTAGTTATATTATTTATTATTACCAGAGATAATTAGTAAAAAGCTCTGAATTAACTCTCCAGCAGCTTGAGTAATATGAATGACATCATCATCTCATTCTTCATTCTCTGCTAAAGTTCCCTTGGCTCTCTCCTTGCTTGACCCAACCAATGAAACTCTGGGCGATGTTTATTGTTTATTTTTTATTTTTTCTTCTTCTTTTTTCTTCTTTTTTTTAATACTTCCTTGAATCTAGAACATCCTCTTCTTCTTATCCCCCTCAATCCGAGGCCCACATCACATGCAGACTCACTCAGCCTGACTCTTCCTCTTCTTCTCCATCTTTTTTTTTTTTTTTTTTTCATTTTTTTATTATTATTATCTTGTCCCTTACTCTTAATTCTTTCTGCCTTGAGGAGCGTCCATCATCTGGCTGTATCACCGGCTCCAGCACGCGACACCAATTTTTTTTTTTTCTCTTTTTCTTTTCTTTTCTTTTTTTTTTTCCCTCCTCTTTGCCCTGTTATTTATTCCCGTTCTCCCGTCCCATTCTCGTTTTTGGCGCCAAACTCGAGAATTTTCTCCCTTTTCCCCGACGCGTCAACCTCCTCCTACTTCCTCCCTCATCTCATGTCTGATTAATCTTTTATCTTCTCGGCTTCTATCTTCTATAATCTCTCCAGACTGTCAGCTATCCCCATGTCGGATGCATTGTCGACATGGCGTTCAACTTCAACTGGTCGCCCCTCATGGCAGACGCCGGTTTCTACACCCGCGCCCAAGAGCTGCTGACTGCCGCCCTGAACAAATCCCCCAAACCACCCATTATCGTCGATGATATCGTCGTCACCGAGCTGAATTTGGGCTCCAACCCGCCCGAACTGGAAATCCTGGAAATTGGGGATCTGGCGGAGGATCGGTTCCGCGGCATCTTCAAGATGTCCTATGCTGGAGATGCGTTCTTAACCCTCAAGACCTGTGTCCAGGCAAACCCCTTGAATACGTATCTCCTTACTCGACACCCCTTTACCTCTCCGCAACCTCTTGCTGCTGCGTAAGTGGCCGACTATTTCTATTTTACTCTCTCTCTCTCTCTCTCTCTCTCTCTCTCTTTATATATATTGTTGCTATTTCTAGTGGGTGGAAAACTAAGAACATAAAAAATTTGCTAACAACTTTCCCCCTCTCCTACTACAGAACTGGTTTAACCATCCCCCTCCAAATTACACTCTCTGACATAAAACTCTCCGGCTTCGTCATCCTCGTCTTCTCAAAGCAAAAGGGCATTACCGTTGTCTTTCGGAACGATCCCCTCGAATCTCTAAAAGTCTCGTCGACTTTCGATTCGATCCCGTTCGTCCGCGATTATCTACAGAAAGAAATCGAAGGCCAGCTGCGAATCCTCTTCATGGACGAGTTGCCCGCAATCATACACAGGCTGTCTTTGCGGCTGTGGGGCACCGAATACAGCGAATTGGAGACCACCTCAGCTCAAGTCACGAATCCATCCCTTGATGGTCCCGGTCTGGATCCCCTGTTGAACCCCCCGCAGGACCCCGTCGACGCATCGGGGAACGTTCTGTCAATTTCGGAGATCGCATCCCTATCCCTCGACTCCGGCGTCGAGATGCATTCCCTTTTCTCCCGCAAGAATGTGCTCCGCCTAGCCGCGCTGACGGATTCCCAACGCACACTGTCTCTGTTCACGCCGTCTATCCGAGAAGTCGTGTTTAGAGCGTGGACGGGTTCAATGGAGCAGGCTGATGGACCCAGCGGCCTCGTCTCCCCCATGAGTCCCCCGCTCTCCAGAACCCATTCGCACATTGCAACATCTTCACTCTCACTCCAAGACGCTGCAAGCTTGGCGTCTTCGTCGCACAGTCGACCAACCCCCCCTTCGTCCGGGTTTAGTGGATACGGACTCAGCATGGGTGCCGGTCGGCATTCCAAAGCCCACGCGAGGAAACGAAAGAAGCGGGTCGTCGATCTTCGACGACGGCCCAAGAGCGCGGATGATATGGAAAGCGTCAGCGGTGAAAGCGCGTACACGGAGACTAGCACCACCACCAGTGCAGTCTCTGTATTCTCCGGCTCAACCATCCCAGAAGAGAATAACGATGACCCCGTTACCCCTCCAGTTTCACCACAGCGTACGATCAGGCGACCAACCCTACGCGACCGCATTGCCGCCCGTGACGACGCCGAGAGAAACTCTCGGAGAGGCATACCCGCGGAATTCGGACATGATTTGCCTACTGTCCGCACTTCGCCACCTATAGCCAATGATATGGCCAGGATAATAACATCAGCCTCGAACCTCCAGCGCCAACTCCAACAGCAACAACCTGCAGATTCGAAGCCGTTACCATCACTTCAAGAAACTGCCCCTATCCGAACACTCCGGCCTTCTCCATCTTCTACTCCACAATACCCAACTGAAAAACCCAACGCCTCTAATAACTACACATCTTCCTCCTCTCCCTCCGCGCGAGATCCACAGCAGCAGCAGCCGCAACAACTCTCCCGCCCATCTTCATCCTTCATCATGGAATCAGCCCAGAACGGCGGCATCCTGGAACAGGCATGGATGATGAAGATGGCCAGTGAAATCGCGCGCAGGATCCAGGATGAGAAGATGGGCGGCGAGGATCCTACCAACAGCAGCAGCCGTGGCGGCAGTGGTGGTGGGTTTTGGGAACGCCCGTCAATGCGCTCGCATACCCCGCCGCCTGCTTATCGGCATTGAGATTGAGGGTGACAATTCTCAGCACTTGGTGTTGGTTTATTATGATCATTATTTACAGTTCCTTTCCTTTGTTTTATTTTTTATTTTTTATTTATTTTTTATTTTTTTAACCCCCCTTCTCTAGGATTTGGCATGCATGGTGTTCCGGGAAGAGAGCATCGCATGTTTTGCCCCCCTTGCACATTTACAGACAGTCTGCACCTGCACATCTACTGTTCTCACCGGTGCAGATGAAAAATCCCGGATCCCCAGGGAAACCCTTTTACCTTCATGATTGCTATGATATTGTTTTTCATTGCTTGTCTATTCCTTTTTCTACCCCTCTCCTCACCCCTAAAACCTCCTCTTTTAAGCACCCCCGTTATTTCTGGGGAAGCATCGTTCCGGTTGTATTATATTGGCGCGTGGGCGACATTAGGACCCCTTGGATATACCCCTTTTCTATCGGTTTTTCTTTTGGTTTTCAAAATGTATTTGATGGTATTTTTTTTATTTTGTCCTTTCTACGGCTGGCTGGCGGCAGGGAACACAAAAAGCACAAAATGGAAAAAGGGCGGAACAAAAAGAATTACTGCGGCTGGCTGCTGGTATACTGGTATTTGATCGGTTTTATTTTTTATTTTTATTTTTCTTTATTCTGTTCCCCTTTCTTTTCGCGCGGGAAAGGCACTGTAATGTACTACATACATGCTCTCAACTCTGTCCTTTGTATAAATGGGGGTTTTGGTTTTGATGCGACTCAATTGGTACTAATTTGTATAGTTGGTGATATATTTTGTATTTATTTCTCTTGTTGATTTCGTGTCCTGGATTTGTTCAGCACTTTTTTTTTTTTTTTTTTTTTTTTTTTTTTTTTTTTTTTTTTTCCCAGTGGTATTTTATTTTCGGATGTTGTGCGGCGTTTTAAAGAATAATGCAATATGTCAGTCAGTAACAATTCAATGGAACTTACCTTTATACAATGTACATGTACAGTACAATGTTAATTCCCTCTTAATTCCCTCTTAATTCCCTCGCAAAAACCCTGTTCCCTCGACTCCTGGAGATATTCTGTTCCGTCAAACTAAATCCGGGGCCTAGCGTTGCGTTGAGTCGGCGCACTTATTAAATACACAAGCAGAGCTACCAGCTCCTTATTATTATTAGATAACTAGACCCTGGCTGTTTGTGCTGTAAATAGCTGAAATTTGCCCTCGAACCTCAACCACATTCCGTCTCGTGGCCTCACCTCACCAACATCAACCACCAGCCACCAGTTCTCCCACGGCACGGCACAACTCTAAGGTCGCCAATCGAGGTCGCATCGACAACAATGTCTGGCCTACTTCAGAACCTGTTAAAGGGCGATGTCAACGCTCCATCGTCAGCTCCCTCCAGCGGCGATGACGCAGGTATGCGGTCAATCTTTCCTCCCTCCCCTCCCTTTCCCTTCCCTTTCCCCACACAAAACCCAATTGCTCCAACAGAAAAGGCTAACTGACATTTCCCCTCTCTTCTAAACAATCTAGACTTCGCCGACTTCGCCGCAGGCATCCCTGAACCTCCTCCACCACAACCTGTCCTTACCGCCACCGGCGCCGCAGGGACCCTCCTACCAGCGACCCAGGAAGCCATTCCGGCCAGCGGCAACGCCCGACCATATACAGCATGGTACCGCGTCTGGGAGCGCCACTCGCGCCAGGACTTTATGCAAGAAGCCTTCGTGATCCCCTTCATCGCGGTCCTGCTCCTGCTGCATGTCTGGGGCATGGGCAAGAACCGGCGCAGAGCCAAGAAATGGGCGCAGGCTCACCTACCCATCCTACAGAGCGAGTTTGCCGTCGTCGGCTATGGCGGCGTGGGTGGTGCGCGCCGGGCGCCGTCGGCCGATGACGTGCAGGCGGAAGGGCTGGCGAAGGCGGCGGCGGCTGCGTCGGCGTCTTCGGGCGACGAGCTTGTGGTGCCCGCGTCGATGCTGAAGGAGATGTCGGGCACGGAGTTCGCGACGTACGCCACCGGCCGGCAGAATGTGGCGTTCATGGATGTCTCGATTAAATTGTTCCGGTGGTATAACCCGCTGTACATGCTTGGTGATTTTGCGGTGAGCATGTTTTTCGACTCGTGGCCTGTGCCGGTGGAGCGGGTGGAGTGCACGGCGTATTCGTTTGATGGGAAGGAAAAGGATCTTGTTCCCGCGCCGTCGGCGGTGGAGAAGGAGCTCATCGAGCAGCGGACGAAGGGGGCGGCGAATAACTCGAGTTACGATGGGTTTGTGTTTGCGGTTGTGCATAAGAACTGCATGCGCAAGCTACGTGAGGATCGATATGATATCTCCCTGACGTTTACGAGGGATAATCCGAAATTACCTCAGTGGGCGACCGTTATGAGTGAGAGTGCGGAGATTACAGAGACGATGCTTACGGCTGACCTCATCAAGGCGGTGGAAGAAGCTGGGGAGGATTTTGAGTACTTGATCATTACTGACCAGCCGCTGGATAAGCCTACGAAGTAAGATTTTACTTATATATACATATCTATATATAATGTATGAACAGGCCTTCCCCTCAGCAATTTACTAACAAGAAACAACCCCCAAAACAGACTTGACGAAACCACCCCCGGCAAACGCATAAACCTCTCCCTCCGCCTGCCCAAATCCGGCTCCTACGCCACCACGATGCCCGTCTTCACCTACTTCCTCCGCCTAACCGACCGCGTCGTCTCGGCCGCCCACTTCCGCGCCGAAGTCGTGCGCAAACTGCGCAACACGCGCGACGAGGAGACGCGCAAGCTGCGTCGCGCGTACGAGGAGGAGAAGAGCGAGGAGCGCAAGTTGCAGGCGGAGAAGGCGAAGAAGGAGGAGCGGGATCGGTTGTTGAGGGGGATGTCGGCGGAGGAGCAGAGGAAGTTTTTGGAGAAGGAGAGGGAGAGGGAGACGAAAAGGGGGATGAAGAAGGCGACGAGGAAGGGGTAGATGGTTTCTTTTTGCGCGTGTTTGAGTGGCGTGTGAGTGAGTGTGTGTGTGTGTGTAATGGGAGGGGAGTTTGGTGGGGAAGGGAGGTGACAGACAAGGTGAAAGGTTCAGTGTCGTTTATTTCCTTTTTTACCCGTGTGGGGGGTGGCTTGATACAAGGTGGTTGAGACGCGATTTGTGTGTGTGCGTGGAACAGGTCAAGCCGAGTTTTTCGCTTCCTTTTTGTATAAAAAGCAACATGAGTCCGTGGTGGGAAGGAATATCGGTGGTTTTATAGGAGGGGATAAATAATGCTCCTATTCGTTCGCCCTTTTGGGCCTACGTCGCCCGATGATGTTTGTGCTTTGTTACTGTTAAGTAAGGGCTTGTTTTACTACATAGCCACCTGTATCTACTAACTAGGTATTTTATTATTTTATTTTCGAGGGTCTGCTTATAACACTTGTTCCCGTACTTGTTTTCATGAAACCGGGTATGTATCCATGTTGCGTTAGGGCAAGAGAGACCTTTTTTTGATTTTGAATAAAAAGATTAAACCTCAAAAGGTTGTCATGTTTTTGACGGATTTCCTCCACAGGCTTCTAATTTTATTGAGTCAAATCGACAGCGGCGAGAATGCTACCTATGCAGAACCAACCATGTCAATTATCACATGCTATTGTACTATGCACGAAGCACTATCATAAGAATGCTACCAACGCATATGGAGATGGAGAAGTATGATATGGATTTGGGAGTGAGCCAATGGGCGGGTAGGCACCTGGAAGACACCGAGAACGATCATATAACTACTCTTCTATCTCCCTCTGTCGGATTTTTGAAAAGTATAGATTGGAAAACCATCCACGGGTAACTGGAAAAAGTGATTAAGCAGAGAATGGATACGATATCAGTTAATGAAACGTCGTGGAACACATGTGTGTTGTTGTGAGAGGACTTTTTTTTTGTTCCTTTTGCATATTTCTATATATACAAGTTTGCATATCATATCACACATAACACACCCTCTATCCTCTCGCCGCAGCAATTCCAGCTAAGATGTAACTTTTTCATAATCAAAAAGATTTATTTTTCTGCTTTGAGAGAAGGACGACCCTCTCTCACAGATCAAGGTAGTTTGCGCATTGGCTAGAATTTCAGCGAGCTTATCTCCTCGCCAACTCCTTTTGATACATTTAATACCAGGTTTTGTAACCCTGTTAATCCGATATAATTAGCATCATTCACCCTGCTATTTTGTGGGATATTTGGAAAAAGCGGGATTTTTTTAAGGGAAAGAAAGTAGAACTCACAAGAACGGTTCGGCACATGGCGTAGAAGGACGCTGTTGTAGACGCAAAGCAATCAAGTTGGTTAGCTAACTTGGATTGGGCTCGTTTGATATAGGACCCGGAGTCGGAAATTGGGGGAAAACATACCACCGAAGGAGCCAAAGAGGGAGATGTAGAATGGGTAGAGAAGGTACGGGCTGCGGTGGGACTGTGGTTTTGAGTAATAGTTAGATATCAGGTCGTCCCATATTCGGCTTTTCTTTAAGTTGTGTTGCGTAATTGTATCCGGATTTCTTTGGGGAGGAATTGGGGAAGCGGATTTAACGCACCTTGTTCCAGATGCGCTTGCCGTCATTTTTCTGGAAGAGGCGTTGGTAGTAGGGGACACGGTTCTCCCGGAAGATGAATCTAAATAGGCACAATTGCGAATGTTAGCACGTATCACCAAATATTTGCACACAAGTTCATAGTTCAACTGGCATCTGAATTGGTGCTGTCCTGTCATTCGGGAATTGGAATATGCTGCCAGGCTGCGATAGGGCAATTCGACAGGAAACCTACCCGGCCATTCTGGGGAAGGTTCGGGATACCATGGCTGCGAGGTTTGAGAGTGCTAAACTGGGGAGCAGAGTGAGGAACTGGGGGTCAATGGGGTGAAGTTGTTGTTTGATGTTGACGATGAGGTTCCGCTTCCTTGCCGAAGTTGTTTGAGGTCGGATCACCTCAGGTCACGTGGATTGGAAAACAGACTAGCCTCTTCCGGAAAGCTGCTTGGCATCATTTTTGACGGTTGATTCTAAGGCTTGGTTACCAGATGTCGCCTTTTACTTTGACTGAACTACACACCAGCAAGCAAGCAAAAAGACCCTACTGTCCTGACGTTGCCCTTTCACTCTTGCGACAGTTAAGTGCTATTGGGCGTGCGTAACCGTCCATTGCTGCTACGCTCTCTGCCGCGGCCCCAAATGCAACTGGCTGTCCGAAAGCGGCTGGGAACGCGCTCTACATTGTCCCTACTCAGCTCTTTGCTTGCTGCTTCAACTACGCTAGACCAATTGCATTTGAATGAGATATGCTTAAGATGCGCGATACATAGCTCTAGAGCCTATGGGAACAAACCTTATGTGACAAATCTACCCAAGCATAGCAAAATCACAGTCCTTAACGGAACCCGGCGACGAAGTCAAGATGCAAAGCTGTACGGCCGTAGTCGTCCCACCACAACTCACGCAAAGCCATACGGACATTCCCTTAGTTTCCAGCGATACCTCAATATAGATTCGGTCATGAAAGCCTCCTTGACAACCTCAGAGGAAGAGAAGACACCTGCCGCGACCTCCCGGCTCTCAAATTATTTGCACGACTCAGATACTTTTCGTTCCGGAGATTGGCGGTTGGATCCCGAAAGGATCAAGTTTGAATCGGACGTTGGCCACTCTAGAGATATTGGAACCAAATTGGTTGACAGTCCCCCCTTTGCCAATGATTTTACGCTCTGGAAGCACTTGCTCCTTTATCGCAAACGACACTATGGAGACGATGGCGTGGTAGATATCTGGAAGGGCTTAAGGGAAAGAGGACAACCAATCGACTTACCTGTGGAAGGAGAATATGCTTCGCTCTTCTGGAGAAACTTTATCATAGTTGGCTGGAAACGCAATGATTTTTTGACTGAAGTATACTCCTATGCCTGCGAACTTTATGAGCGATCTGGGAAGGCTTGGGATAGAGAGAAATTTTACAAGTCTGTTGTGCTCGGGTTATTCAAAGCGGGCAAATTTTCCAGGGGAGTCCAATGGCACGAGAAACTAAAAGACACTCACTTGTCAAACCCAAATGCTATGTTATTGCTACTATTTGAACCCGCGGTTTCAATCGATGGTGGTTTAAGAGCATTAAGGAAGGTATGCAGAACAGTTGATAATCACCAGATATACTGCCATACTGTGCCATTTCTCGTGAAGGCTGGAAGACTAGCCGATGCTCTTGCAATGCATAATTTCCTCATAGAACGGAACGATTTGCCCCAATCAGCACAAGATATCTCGCCTTTAATACAACATCTACGACATTTTGGCTCGAAGCCGGAAATAGAATTGTTCCTAGCCAATTTAAAGTTGAAAGGCCTGTTCCAAAACGATATATCAATAATAACTCTCAGCCCAACGAGCGGGAATCGAACGAGTATAAATGTCCCTCCGGAAGTTAAACAAAAAGAGACGAACGCTGTCAACGACAAGCTCGGTGCCCGCTTGTTCGCTACGAAGACGTTTACGTTTGATCTTATCCTTGCCGGCGTCAAGGCATTTGGCGCTACCGCTATCAGGCCGCAAACCCTGAGACAGATGGCTTTGAAGGCTGGAGGCGCGAAAAAACTACGTGAACAGATCGATATTTTGAAGAAAGAAGGGATTTCAATCGGAAACTCGGCGTTTTCGAGGGTTGTCCAGAAACTAGCCTTTGAAGGAAATGACTTCATATTGTATGAACTTTTGCAGAGCAATCTGCACCCGGATGTTCTGGAGGACCTGGAAACCGTGGAGTGGCTCTTTAATTCCTCTTCTGTCGCTGGTGAGATGGGACGGGCTCGTATGCTCTTCAAAGCCCTGTCCATCTTGTCTACTGAGGACCCTCTTCACTATAACATCCTCCTCCGTAATGCAGCACACATGAGGGATTGGCAAAAAATACCCCGCATGCTGGACCAAATGAGGCAACATGACATTTCCCCGGCATATTATTCTCTATATGTTATGGTCAAGAAGATACTGCCCCAACGGAGGCCGGGAACACAGGAACCTCGCAATCCGGAGAATTCTCGTGCAATCACGTTTTTGATTGGCACATTGCAAAATATGGTGAGCACTGGGATGGAGGTTCCACCACGTTGTTGGAGGGAAGTGTTGAAACGACTTGGCATGAGCGGTGACTGGCAAGAGTTTAGGAAATTGTGCCTCTGGCTAACACATTTTTACTCGCCAATCAATCCCAAGCGCTTTGCGTCAACTTTTGACGCTGACGCTGCCTCAGCTGATTGCCCTACCTCCAATGTGGACCATGGGAAGTTCCTGCCAGCTGCACATCCGAATGCTCCCTTCCGCCAGCTTTTTTCTGTGCACTTACAATATGCCATAATCGCGTGGGGTTTTAACCTTCCGCCCAACACCAGGGAAATATATTACAATCCGTTCAGCACGGAGCGCGAGAAAATCATACCCTGGATACGAGGGCACGTCCTCTTGCGTGAGCTGAAACTAAAGGGGGTGATCGTGCAAATGAACACGGTTCGCCGGGCAACTCGACATCGACTCGCTGTGCTATTTGGTGAGTACCGAGTTTCCAACCGCCCGAAAAACCGCATGTTGCGTTCTACGAATCCATGGACCCTTGAAGAGATATTGGAAGATATAAATAATGTGTGGGAATTGCCGTTGTTTGGGTACTTGGCGCAAGAGGATATGTATGACCTCGTGAACCCCAAAACTCGCACCCCAGGCCAAGAGAATGAGGAAGGCAGGTCGTCAGAGAGGTCGGATTATCCACGTGTATCGAGGCAAAGGACATATAGAGAAGAAAGAGTGAAGGCGGAAAAACAGCTTCACAATGATTATGGTGATTACTAGGGCTTTTACTGCCTCGAGTGTTGACATGGTTGGTTGTTTGGATTACCCAATGAATGTATTTATCTTTTTGCAAATACCTGAGGTAGCCAAGCATTCACAACTATTAATAAGCTTGTAGTGTATGTTTTCAATCACCTCTCTATGTCGAGTTTATTAAGCTTACATCTTTCTGGTTCCTTAGATTCCGACTACGCTGAAAACGCGCTGAATGCAGAAATATGTCTACCTCCCAGATGAAATACAACGGCGATTGTGGATCATGGGTGAAATGGAGATATTTCAGGACGCCGTGCTATGTGGGATTATGGAGTGTTTCCATCTACAAATTTACGTTGTCACGCATACTATATATAAATGTTTTATATCCCATGCCAAATGGGAGCGGACTCTGTCGCTTCCGCTGTCATCACTAAATGTGATATTATACATTGTCATTCTCCCTCCCGATGCGGAATTTACAGCCGCGCATATTATCATCCATGTATATACTCCTCCATCCCCAATTTACCACCAACGGTCTGTCCCACATTGCACTCGCCTCATTGTCTTCGTGGCCTCCCCAAACGACTCCACCGCCTCCATCACATCACGCCTTGCATCATCGACGATTTTCCACTGTTGTCTTCGAAACGCAATTCGAAATCGTATCGCCCCCACGGAATTCTTATGAAAACCACGCCGTCCTTGCCAGGTTCAAAGCAACATTAATGTGGTCCTTTCATCAGGACGCTTACCGTTTATAAACCATGTCCAAGGCACTCAAAATGAGTTGGGGATCGTTTCCCCCGAAGTTGGAAAAAATTACCAGCACAAACTTTGTCCGTTTGTCAAAATATTTTGTCAGGGACGTCGACCGGCAGTTATTCTTGTTGATTTCCTCGATCAGGGGCGTGCATTTGCTACAGTTGGTAAGCTCAATGGGTTTGCCGATCGCGAAGGGAGGAAACCTGCGCCACGGTCTAACTCAGAAGGACTCGAGATTTCGGGAAAACCATGCCCTACCCTAACATGTTACGGGACCTTTCGAATTTGTTGGAGACGGTGAAGTTAGGATCGTATCCGTCGCTTGATAATTTGATATGAGTCGGTGGTGGCCGGGGTTCGCTTGTTGGTGGCGGAATGGCAGTTGGATAGTGCTTTGGTCGCAAAATGAAGCATTTAGTTTGATAGCGACGGTGACGGTATAATGATTGTTCCTCTCTTTGTGTGAGTTCAATGGAGGATATTCGGTTTCACGGTCCTGATCGCCTAGATTATCGCGAAGATCCGGTCCACGCAACTTTAAAAAAGCTTATTGTGACTCCATGCACTGTGATCCCTTAGCGCTTCATTGTAGAAACAAGTGGCTATATCTTCACATAGCCGGTCATCGTTTGGGCGAATTAGACCCAGGGAAATCGTGTATATCTCCTGCATTTACAACGTTCAACAAGGGCCTACTGCGCCAATTCGCTCCCGGACACAACTCAACGGTTTCGTGTGATATTGTTCCCATGGATGACTTGCCCGCTGACGGTTCGAGTCTCCCCAGTTCCTTCTATGCGGCATACTCTAGGATGATAGCCGGAAATCCCCATTACAGCGTCAAGGCATGCATGCCAGCAAACCAAGGCAACTCGCCATGGGAAAATCCAATTCCGAACTCCGCATACCATATCAGAAGCCCTTTATCCGATTATGGCATCAATTTCCCCGGTTTTTCCGGCGGACCAACTGTTTTCAAGGTGGAAGCCGATAGTACCTCAGGGTATTCCGAATTGCCTTATTATATTAATAATAACACTGCTGGTGGTGACCTTTTGCCACGAGACCCTGACGAGTTTGCGATGAGCATTCACTAATCAGGGAGATATGCTAATAATTACGCGAGTCACCTAGTGAAATCCAGCCCAACCGCCGCTTGGACTCTGTTTCAATGTATGGAATCTGCTAACAGAATCATTACTAACAATTGTGATAGTCGGAAATCGAAACGCTGGTCTACTAACTTTACAACTACCCCTGCACGATAGCAAAGGAGTAGGATTTAAGGTCGATATGGAATACGACATTCCGAAGATCTCGATCGCAGAGTCAACCTAGGTCCCCTCTACACGGTCGCCAAGGCGCTCTTTGGCAACAGTTCCTTCATCGCCGCACGCTCACACTCCGCCCTTGGGATATACTGGCACTGATCGCTACGGCCCGTGCAGAGACCTAGCCCCCCTTGTCAACCTGATGAAAGAACGTCGTGAGAGTTATAGCTCCGATATACAGGAGGCTTGGTTGAATTGCCTCAGACGTCCAGATGATACGCAGGTAAGCTAGAAAGTACTCGATGAACTGGGAAGAGTTTCAAATGAGGCACACACTCACTGCCGCCGTTTTACCTGGCCTATAAAGGTTGGCTTGATCAGTGGCAACCGCAGTGACAGAAACTTTGAAATTCAGTCCGACGTGGGTAACGACGCACCAATGCCTGTGATCAGCAACGTGGATGTCATTGCCATTTCTGTGTTGCTGGGCATATTCCTGCTGAACCTTATCGCAGTGGCGGGGATATACTTATTCAGTTCCAACAGTACTCTAGATGCGTTCGTGATTCTCCGGTTAGGTGCCCAGTTGTCCACGGATGATACCACAGGCCCACTACCAGCTCTTTTAGCAAATTCTTGGGGAGTAACTGCCTTAGATCGGAAACATGGATGATTTGGGGATGTACAACCAGACAAAGATGTTGGCCGGGTAGAGCTGGGAGCGAATGCGAGATTGAGGAATGGTAGAGAATATCTAGCAAGATAGGTATTTGGGCTGGGAGGGCATTCTCTTTTCCCTGAAATTTCCCTTTGCCGTGAAAGCTATTGTCACGATAGCTACGTATAACAAGCAGGCGTCTTTCTTTGGGTTCTTTGCTATTTGATTTAATTTTTAATATATTCACACTATACCCACTGTTGATTATTCTAGAATGTTATTGAGTATGGATAGGCACATTTAACTTTTATTAAATAGGAGTACGATGCTATATAATAGATTTTTTTTGTTTTGTTTCTTCTTATAGGCCCCTCTTTCAATGATTCGATCCCTCCAGCTTCATGCATAATTAGTGATTCTCAGTCATGATAAAAATTTGAAAGAGCCGACCACTTTGCAACCGAGTCTGGGAAAACATCCTCGCCAGATGATGTCGGCAAATCTGACGAGCTCAATTATGAGAGCATACAGGCAATGGAAAGAACCCAACTTGTTTCCGACGAGGTCAAAATATATGTAGCACATATTCGTGATAGTAGCCTCAAAATTAAGATGACTTCCCCAGCAGCTTCTCGACAACGCCTACTTTGTCCTCCATACTTTGCACCTTATCGGTTCTTTTTTTTTTTTGGAATTTCCACCAGTTAGCTATTAGTTTGAGTTTTTCGATGCAACTTTTACATACATTTAACAGGAACAGAGGTGTATATAAAAATATAGGTAGGGTAGAAAAAGCAAAGTCCTCACCTTGACCCAACTCTGATATCCGTCTGGATACGCACAATACCCTGTTTATGGAGCATAGTATGCGCCTGACCGATCACGGCAAACACAGCGTCCCATGATCCTTCTGCTGGTTGTTAGCTTTTTATTTCCAGACGAAAAGAGAAACCATGAAGAAGACGCAATCAGATCCTCGAGGGTATTTACGCTCCAGGTTAACTGGCAAATGGTAATGGGGACTAGCTGTAGACAGGAAGGCCAAAGTAGTTGAACGTACCAAGGGTTGTTCCTGCTGAATGCATGACATATTTCACGCCGGATTTCTCAACCAGACGTTGGACGTCAGCGACCTGTTGAGATACTGACGCTGAAGATGTGCCAATCTGGTGAAGAAATTAGCAATGTACGCAAATGCGGCAGACAATATATATTTAAATATATACATAGAAAAGAAAAATCCCAGTGATACATCATTGATTTCTCATTCATTAATTGATTGGACTCTCTTGAAATCGGGGCAGGCAGAGAGGGTAAATTGATGTAGGAAATTGTGGTTTGCCAATGAAGTACACTTTTTTTTTTTTTTTTTTTTTTTTTTTTGCACAGATATACATGCCATAACATACCGGGATCAGGCAGAAATCCGCCGTACAATGGGACGGAGTGGTAATTGTACTAGATATGCTCTCCATGGCTGGGTGTGGGGTGGTGTGATTTTTGGAAGGGGATATGCCTGTAAAGAGACAGTGGTGGACATATATATTAAAGAATGATACTGGGAAACTGATGAGTTCAAGATCAATGACTGTCTCAGTGAGATGATATTGAATGTCTGAGATCTAACAACTAGTTAGTACATGTAACTATGTACAAGCTATTACCTCATTGTGTTATCATAGTCTGTTGTTGAATTTTCTCTCTTGGCAGAAACCACACCCAAGCATAAAAATAAATAAATATATTTATATATAGTTCTATATTTCAATATTGATATAAATGAAGAACATGCTTTCTTGTCATTTTTCAATAGACAATATTTTTCAAGGAGCACTCATCATCACTAACCTAACTCTACCTGCAGCTCCTGAGATAAATTATTCATAACCGTGAATAACCAACTATAACTGTAGGCTACTGGGGCAAAAGAGCTCAATCACCACCAGTGCACTGCTGGTAGAAGGGCCGATCAACTCCCGGGACTCTTAACAATAACTAACAACTAACTAATTAACTAACATAATTAAATCACTACAACACTTGTTTCCACCACTCAACACTCACTCACTTAAATTCTTCCTTTATTTATCCACCTTCAAACACTCACAATATGCATCATAAAGCAGTTATACAAGCAGTAATTTAATGATTTGAACCTGCAATTGGTTTCTAATTACACTGAAATCACTAAAAAATATGAAATTAGTTGATATACATTAACTATCATAGTGTTACAATGACATTCAAGTATTAAGAAAGAAAACAATATCTGTTTACTGTAAAAATGTTTCAGATTCAAAAGAAGAAAAACTTCTTTTTTAATATTAATTAACTTACTGACTGTAATTTCTCTTATACATCTCAAATTCTTCATTTGCAGAGTGAAGTGAAGCAAATATATAATGAAAACTCTAATTATTAAAAGTGAAGAATTTTCTTTTTAAGATTCTTAGTATGAATACAGCTCACTGATTAATATAGAATTAAGTGAAGTGTAATTTCATAATATTACACTATAACTTCTACACACTTATAATACATTTATCTTTTATCTTATCAATTATATTATCTACTCTGTACAGATTCTTGAATAATAGATTATACATCTTATTAACTATCTACTTTATACAGATTCTTGAATAATAAATTATATATCTTATTAACTATCTACTTTATACAGATTCTTGAATAGATAATACATCTGATTAATTATCTCTTATAAATTCTCAAGAATGAATAATATATTAAAAGTCTATATTCACTGCTTATGAAACTAGTCTCTTGATTAATTTATTTCTTTACAGTATTCTACTACTTCTACAGCTGTCTGTCTTCAATATCACACTCAGAGAACTTAGATATTATAATCTTCTCTTATTACATCTTTTCTATCACTGATTATCTCTTTACACTGTGTAGAACTGTAAACAGATATATATAGTAAAATCAGATTCTTCTACAGTTATAAATTCTGTGATAAATGTAATATAGCGGAACTGAAGTGATGACTAGTTAACAGTATCACATAGAAGTAGTTGTTTGAGAAGCTGTATAAGTGAGCTTAACTATCTTGCTTAAATAGTGAGCTTGTAGGCTACAGAGTTATTACAAGAATATCACAGATATAATACTTAGTATACTAAGAAGATTGTATAAGATATACAGTAACTCTTATATATATTTCAGTAGAAGAAAAATGAATTACTGATTTCTTTAATAAGAAGTCAGTATCTAGCTATTCTATATAGATAATAAGTGAATACTCTTCTCTTATTTCATGAGTAAGAATAGCTGAAGTAATATCTCAGTAGTGTTTTATTATCAAGAAAGAGTAATCTGCTAATCTTATATAGAAGTAGAATTCTTATATTCATTAATTAAATCTTTCTATAATATATCTAAATAATATTATAGAGTGATTAAAAATCAGTTCAGATAGTCTGTGAAATAAATGAAATTATTTATATAAAAGTAATGAGCTGTATAAAACTACAGCAGAGTCTTGACATAGTCAGAGATATAATAATACTCTTCTCTTTAAAAGTATAGTCTTAATGCTCTTAAGACTACTGAATTAGAAATTATCTTTATTATATAGTAATAATTATTAATCAATTTAACAGTATATATACTATATATAATATAAAGAAATAGATGAGTTTTTCTGCTAACTATATAGATCTTTCTTTTCTCATCTTCATTTAAATTAAACATGTGATAAGTGAGTTTCTGATATATTAATTTAAAATGTGAAAAATATAGTTAATAAGTGACTTACAGATCTCTTATTATATTTTGTTCTATATATAAAATTCTCTGTAAAAGTGATGTATTTTAGAGATAAAGTTAACAGTAGTGATAGAATTTTTTAAAAAGATCTTTCTCTTTTATAATATATTTTTCTCTTCTTCTCTCATCTATAATAGTGAGTGTATGAGAGTATCATTCTTGAGAGATAATAAGAGACTTATTCTGATGTTTTCTAGTAAGTAATAAATATCTTTGTGATGTGACTGCAGTCTCTGTAACTGTTAAGAAAGCCAGATTGAAGACAGAAGCAGCAGTGTCAATGAGTCATGAGAGTGTGGTTCGGAAGAACGTACGACCGTCGGATAATAACGCGGCCGCTTCCGAACTACTAGCGTACGAATGTAAAGGGGGCCCTAGTGGCCACTAATTAATTTAGCGTATGAGATTCAATATATAAGAAGCCGGCATACGCCTGTAATTGTACACTGGCTTAAAGCAACCTTTGAATCACATCTGATAGTATGTCTAAAAACTGATGAGAAGTGCAGGCTTCTTCAGAGTGTGATAATTCCATCTACAAAGTGATTCATAGTTATCATGTCAGTGTGATTCTAGAACATCTCAAAAGATAGTGTATAAAGAGCAGTGAGTGAAAGAGCATCTGATTGATACTGCTTCACTTGATGAGGGAAAACTTCACATCCAGATGAATGCCATGTATGAGACATGAACAGATGAGATGTGAGAAAAGAAATGAGAGTGATGAACCAGATTCAAAGAAGACTGCTCTTCACTCAAAGAGATAAAAGAAGAAGTGATCATCACTGAAGTCATACAATGATAACAGAAATTATATAATGATATAGTGATAGAATGATACAATGATATAATAATAGACATTGTATAATTAATGAGAAATCACTGAAATGAATATCTCTTCTAGTTAATATGAACAACATTCTTCTCTGCTACCTGAACTGAAAGATATATAGAATCTCTCAGAGAGTTTACTTAAAGTAGTAAGAAAAACAGCTGAGACTGCTGAATCAGAATCAAAGCTCTGTATATGTATAAGAATTCTAAATGAGATTGAGGCCTTGTGTATACAGTAACAGACTGAGATGAAAGTTAAACAATAATTAGCATTCACTGTAGATTAAGCATTCACTATAAAGAGTTTCACTGATATAATTATCATCATTAATAAGAATAGAGAAAACTAGATCTTAGATCTGTAGCAGAAGATTGAATGTTTATATAGATAGATAACTATACTGAATCTGAAGATCTCATCATAATTGTTTATAATCTCTTCAGAAGTATACACATCATCAGAGACTGCTATACAGAATGAGAATTCAAGTATGAAATATATCAAGTCAGAAGATCTGCTGAAGTTACTAAGCTTTAATAACAACTGAAAAAATGATGCTGCAATCAGCTGACTAAGTCAGATGTAATCATATTATCAGATTGAATATGAACTCACAGACAGACAGTTAACAGAATTTTAATAAGTCTTAAAATCTATCATGTTTCTACATGAAAAAGCAAAGTTATTATGAATAACTGATAAAAAGATGAATCTCATAGATCTGAAGTGATATTCATTCTTATAAATATGAAATGAGTTTTTCAAATGAATCTTATATAACTTTGAGAAAGTGAATATATAAGATAAGTGTTACAAATACTTCACTAAGTATAGATAAGTGAGTGATCTTATATTATACTTCACACACTTCAGTTTACACTATTTTATATTGAATAAAGAGCTTTCAACATCTTTCTGTTTACAGATCTTTATTCATGATCTTACATCTGAGTTAAGAGTGAAATGAAAATACTTAATCTTATAATCAGATACAGTGAAAGAAGCATATAACATTCTTATTATACAGAAATAAGTGAGTTAATTGTGATAGAAAATACTGTAATTAAGTATATCTCAGTGAAGAACAGATAATCAGACTTTTATAACACAAGTTATACACTTAGATACAATGAATCTAGATCTGAATGTTATTGCTAAAGCACTGAATTCTCTGAAAAAGAAATCCTCTAAGTGAAAATCTTGATATTATGAGTATTAAGCTTGCTTTAACTGCAGATGTTAAAATTATGATGTAAAAGATTACATTCAGTATGTATAGTTAAGAGAAGTAAGAGAGTTAAAAAACTAGCAGAATCAGTGAGCTCAGAGATACTCACTGATATTCTATGAAAAGTCTTTAAAGTGAAAGAGATGTCTGTGTTAGATAACTCTCTGAATTCTATAAATACAAAGAGAAAGCAGGCTTCTGACTGAGATGTAAATGAGAAAGTGAATGCTCATCTTAATATCTTAAGATCTGAAATATTAATGTATAAGAGGCACTTGAGTAAGAATTGAGAGATAACTGTAAAAGTATTAGCAGATACAGAAACTTCTATACAATATATTAATGATTATATAATCTGAAGATTGAAAGAGATCTGCTGAGTGAAGAATTCCTGATGCATAAGATTATCTGATAACTGATATTTGATATTATCTATAAAAGTAAGAGTTTCCTTACACTTCAGAGAATAATCTTGCTATATTTAAGTATGAGAGCTGCAGAATGTGAAATACAATCTTATTCTTAAACTCAATTAATTTCAAAGGTTCAATCTGCAGATTCAATGATGTACATGTTATATATAATTAACTGATAGAAAGAAAATGATTCATACAATTCTATCAACTGATATAAGAAGAACATTTCACATCTCTGATATAGAAGAGTTAAATCTGCTTATATATTAATAAGTAAAGAGAATAATTCACAAGATCTCATCTGAAAGCATTCTGTATATCATACAGAACCTGAAAGTGAAGAAAATCAAGATAAAGAATATATAGAAGAACAAGTGTATAAAGAAGCTTCTAAAGAAGTATAAGAAGATCTTCTGAACAGATCTTTCACTGAAATTGTCACTGAAATAAGAATTTGTATATGAGATTGACACAGGGAATGCAAAACCAGTCAATCAGAATGTGTATTCTCTGTCACAAATACATCTCAAAGAACAGAAGTGTCAGATCACAGATCTTCTAGAATGTAGTCTTATATAATTCTCATCAAGTATGTGAGGCTTTTCAGTTCTATTTATAAAAAAGGCAGATGAAGAGTGATGAATGTGTATTAATTATTAAGTATTTAATAAGCTTACAATCAAGAATGAATATTCACTGCTATAAATTTAATAATAGTTGAATATAGTCAGAAACATCTGATATCTATTAAAGATCAATCTTCTCTCAGAATACTGATAGATCTGTATAGATGAACTGTCAGTTCTGCAAACTGTATTTAATATACAATGAGAGAAGTTTGAATTCCTGATAATATTATTCAGTCTGACAAATGCATCTGTCATCTTTCAAATAATAATGAATATGATTCTTTATAAACAGAATGAAATCTCATGCCTCATATATCTCAATGATATTTTAGTCTTTTCAAACTCATATAATAAATATCTGAAGTATCTTGATAAAGTGCTTATAACTCTGACAGAGTATAAGCTCTATATCAAATCAATCAAGTGTGTGTTTGAAATGAAAGAGTTGAAGTTCATAGAATATGTAGTGAGTGATGACTATATATATCTCATCTCAGAGAAATTGAATGTTATAGTGAATTGACTGCAGCTGAGAAACATATATTATATATAATAGTTTCTTAAGTTAATCTCATATTATCACAGATTTATCAAGGATTTTGCATGAATATCTGCATCACTCTCAGATCTCTTAAGAGAAATAGATGTAAATCTGTAAAAGAAGAAGTTTCATTCAATTATCTGAAATACTGCATGTGAAGAGACTTTTCTTACACTGAGAGAATATATAATAACATTCTCAGTGCTTATTTAATCAGATTGTGATAAATCTTTCTATATTAAGATAGATATATTTAAATGAGCTATCAGAGATGCCCTTCTACAGATAAGTAAGAATGACAAGCTGTATCTGATAATATACAATGATAGGAAACTATCAGATACTGAGCTCAATTACTCAGTATATAAAAAGAAATTGCTAGTGATTAAGCACACACTGGTATTATGAGATAGATATATTAACAATGAGTATATAATAACAGTGATCACAGATTATGAAAGTCTTATCTATCTATAATTAATGATAAAACCTTTCAAACACTTAGCACATTGAATCTCAGAGTTTCAAGTGTACAATCTTCATATCAAATACTCAAAGAGATCAGATACAGTGATGCCTGATGCAATTAGTTACAGACTCAATTTCATAGATGAGAGTTCTGTGAACCAGATATAAGAAATGTTCATATTAAACACACTGAGAAGATGCAAGGAATTAGAATGAGTAAACATCATGATCTCTTACTTGAAGAATGACAAGATGTTGAATGACAAGTGTCTTGTGAAAGTAGTAGAAGAGATACTTTTAAACTTCAAGCTGAGAAAATTGAAAAATAATGTTGTGCTTTATCATGATCTAGAATATGTAGAAGCTCTCTATCTAGAATCTTTATTTAGACATGACTTGATGACTCATATATACAAGAAATTCAGTCACTTAGAAAGCTCTGAACTCATGAGCATACTTGAATCAAGAGTATACTGGTCAAGCATGGCTGAGAACATTCAGACATACACTCACAAGTGCCTGAATTACCAGGTCATAAAAGAATCTAAGAAAGGATTAGAATACAAGAAAGTACAACATCAGATAGAGTGTATAATATAACTGTTCAAATAATGAAGAGTGAATCTCATAGACATATTACTATGAATATCAAATAGAAATTAATGAATAATCACTGCTATTGATTATGCTACTGACTGGCCAGTCATGAAAGCAGTTTCAGAGACAATAGAGAAGATGATAGTAAAGTTTCTACACAATAAGATCTATGTTAACTATAAAATACTACATGAGATTCTAACTGATAACAGTGCAAACCTTATGAGAGAAGTGATGAGGCATTTCATGAGTCAGTTACAGACAAGATATTATAGAACAATACTATATCATCTGTGAATGAATAAAAAGATGAAACACTTGAATGAAATCTTGAACAACATGCTGATAAAATATCTAGTGAGCAAGTCTATAAGACTATGAGATGAATATCTCAGGCAGGCTCTACTGATCACATGAATTCAACAGCATGCAGTCTTCAAGTGTTCATCATTCTACCTGTTGTATGAATTGCATCCGCGCATCCCAGAGAATGCTTCAGAAAAGGTGAGAAAGAGAACAGCAGTTATAAATGCAGCAGAAACAGCAGTTGCAGATGCAACAGTTGCAGATGCAGAATCAAGATTGAAAGAGATCAGCTATACATATGTAAAAGCTAACAAGTTACTTCTGAACTGAGCAATTCAATTGAAAAGAATATGAGACTCACTTATTAAGAAATTGAGTCTCAAGATGAGAATGTAAGTTCTCATACATAATGAGAGTTCTGAGAAGTTTTAATCTAGGTGGTTTGAGTCATATAAAATACTTAAATCACATTCTCTGAAAATGTACACATTGAAAGAATCAGAGGAACAGATCTTATACAACTTAATTAATAATTCATAACTTGTGAAAGTAAAGATGTAAGACTTAAGTGAATTATAATTATTCACAGCACTATTATCAGTATTGAAAAAGAAGAGACTTATAATTGAAAAGTCTTATGAAGTAAGAGAAATCATAGACACTTATAAATCAGATAATCTCACTTATTCTGATCTTTTCATGATTATAAGAAAAGAATGAGAAGTAATGAAGAAATCAGATGAATATCACACTTCAATAAGTGATAAGACTGTAGCTGATTGTATGATAATATACTGCAGATAGCAGATGTAATGTGACAAAGAGTGGTCTCAGAGTGACAGACTTGTATATGAGTCAGATTACAGAAGAAAAAGAAATTCAGAGTTAAATTCAACTGTTTATATCAGTTCAATTGCAGAGATTACAGAGAATAAACTATCTGAAACATCTGTAGACACATGAGATCAAGTCATCTCAATTTCTGAGAATACTCAGAGATCAGATGAGATTAGTTTCAATGAGCTGTTTACTGTAGTAATCTGAGTGAGTGAAGAGAGACAGTATAATGTATGAGACAGAATCATAAAAGATGAAAGCTGCTGAACCTAGTCACTGAACACTGTATTATATAGAGGTTGTATAAGAGTAGTGACTAGTAGATAAAGAAAAAGCATAAGAAAAGAAAAGAGGTAATGAATTGATCATCAACTGTAAGAGTTAGCTGTAAAAGACAAATGTTATTATACACACTTCATTCATTTTCATATGTCATATGTTTAATCTATTTCCAACATCACATCATCTGAAAAATATCAAAAACAAAGAAAATCTCAAAACTCAAGATCTGTAAGGAATTTGAGAGCTGTAAGTCACTCTCATAACAATGTTATATATATCTCTGATTTCTCTACTGCTCTGTGTATAACATTAATGTCATTTATTACAAGATTGACTGAAATATCAATATAGAAATGCACATATGTATGTGTAGAGAAATTGAAGAAGAGTGCAGAACCCGCAGAATCAGAAGCCAGGACAGAAAAGACAGAGATGAAAGAAACAGAAGAAGAAGAAGATACAGAACTGAATAAACAATGATAAGAGTTACTCAGTGCTGAACACTTACAATCTGATATTCACACAATCTTCTCTGCAGAGAAGAAAGAGAAAGTGATGAGAGAAGCTTAAGAATGAAGAGAGATAGTCTTAGCAGTGTTATTATCTTTAATTAGAATGATCTCTGATATCAGAGTAACTAAGAATCATTATTAGTATATAAAAATTGTAAAAGTAGAGATAATAATTATCAAATAAACACTCACTGATCTTAGAATTATATATGCAATTACAATACATACAAGGCTTCTCAGAAAGAGAAAGAGAGATACAGAGAAATACAGGAAGTAGAATACAGTGTATGAACAGCTCATTCTCACAATGACATCTTAGACAAGATATATAAGTCTCATACTCATGAGTGTAAAAGAGTATGATATTCACATTTCTATTCTTAAAAACACAGATATCTTTTATCTGCATTACAAAGTCAGATGACAGATATCAGAGAATAGATTAATATAGATCTATTATTCTGAAGAAATTCATTAAAGCAGATGTTTCTGCAATATTAAACTTTACAGTTGTAAAAAGTTTCTTGATATCTATGAATATTATAACTTCATACACAGTAAAACCTATAATAATTTTCTCTAAGAACAGAAAAATCAGTGTTAGAAAGAAAAGATGAAAAAGAAAAAGACTTATAATCTTAATACTGTTAAAGAGAGAGGTGATTCTCTGAGATAAATAGATAATTATCTTATTATAAATATTTAAAATAAATGTAATAATCAGTGTCTGCAACTGAGCTTTAGATAGTTATATTATATACTGTCTTTGTATAATAGATTATTCTAGAGGTCAGTAAGAAGAGTGAGAGTGTATATACTGAGAAATATGATTTATCAAGTCTATACAATATCTTCTTGAAACAGGAAGAGCTGATAATAAAAGCAGAGACAGTAAAATCAGAGAGAGTAGAAGTAGCAGAAGTGAGAGTCACAGAAACAGAGGTAGTAGAAGTGAGAGAACCAGACACAGAGACAGGTGTAGAAGATTGAGAGAAAGTGACAGAGAAAGAAATAGAAGAGACAGAGAAGAATGCAGAAGACTCAGTTATATATAACACAGATAATTTCTTCATTATCACATTCTTCAGATTCTCAATCAATGATTCAACATTAAGTTCACTATTATCAGTGAATGTGAATCTGTCAATACATGAAGATTTTACATAAATAAAAACAAACATATCAGCATCTGCATTCATGTAAAATTATGTCAGAAAACACAATTAGAAACTCACTGAAGAAAACAGTCAGAGATATATAAGAAGATGAAGAAGATGTGTCATTCATGATAGTATATTCTGACAATTGTTAGAAGATAAACAAGTTCTGACTATATATATTCTACAATGTGTTACACTTACTGCTAATGAACTGCCTGATATGAGCACTATAATAACACTTGTTATGAGAACAGAGAGTCATTGCCAGAAACATGTACAATGTGATAGATAAACAGATGAAAAGAGTTGAGCAGAAGAAGAGATAGAAATCTTGAATGAGATAGTAGTGTTTGATAATGATGATGATGAAGAAGATAATTGAAGAATGAAAAAAGTTAGTGAATGAGTGATGTAATATAGTGAAAGTTTCTTTGTAAGAGTGTACACAGAATGCTAGCTGAATCAGAGATAGATCACATGATTGTGAAATGCTAGTAGCAAGCTAATCTGCATGAAGCTAGGGCATACAACATGGTCACAAGGGCGTGACTGAATCTGGTGAGAAAGGATGTGGTTTGGAAGAATGTACAACTGTTGGATAATAACGCGGCCGCTTCCAAACTACTAGTGTACAAATGTAAAGGGGGCCCTAGTGGCCACTAATTAATTTAGCGTACGAGATTCAATATATAAGAAGCCGGTGTACGTCTGTAATCGTACGCTGGCTTAAAGCAACCTTTGAATTACAAGAGTATCACTTTCATTATCACATCTTCTTCTTCTTCTTCTCCTGCTTCTCTTACAGCTGTGACAGTAGTTACTGTGCCTTGCAGTGAGATATTATCTCTTCTATCAGTCAGTTTGTCTGTGTTCAGTTCTTTCTCTATCTCTCTCATCACTGTTGTAATATCATCTTCTCTCTCAGTTAACATAGTAATATATAACTCTATGTAATTATTCAGAGAGAAACCTGAGAAGAGCTTGATTTCAGAAACAGTGACTTCAAGAAGCTTAATTCATAGTTTCTCTCTCATAATATATCTGAGCTCTGCTTGAAATACTGTTAAGTTGAGTCTGCAGAGTCTTACAGTTTCTTTATCTTCTCTCTGTAAGAAGGCTCTGATACAGCTTCTGATCAGTACTGCTATCTATCTGCACTACACTAAACAGCTGAAGAAGAAGAAGATTTTATACATCTACTTCTTCTCTCACTTCTGTTATTTCTGTTATACTTATAATAATAACTTCTATCTCTCTGTAAGTATTATCTTATAGAAAGATGTTATATCAGCTCTGATAAGAAGTTTAGATACTTAAATAGTACAGAGTAAGAGTCTCAGAGCTTCAAGTATTAACAGATTCTATTAAAACTGAGAAGATCTCTCTTACTCATTTATAAAAGAAGATGAAAGTGTGAATCTCTGAGATGAAAAAATATCTCAGAATAACTAATCTTAAGAAGAGAGTAACTGATATCACTGTTAAAAGTACTATGAAGATTAATCACTGATTAAAGAGAATCTCACTTCAATTAAAGTAGATAACTGAGATACTTTATAAATTAATAAGTTAATACTTTAAGTATCTCTTATACTCTTCTATAGCATACTTCTCTGTAGTACTGCAGTACTAACTTCTTAATAAATAAAGATACTAATATCAAAGACTTCAACAGTAAAGAATGAGTTTAATAAAGATATAATTATTAATGAATAGACTCTGAGATTTCTCTCTTTTTACTTTTTCAGCAGGCTGCAGTCTCATTTAGAATAGTAGCAGCTTATAGATTAATAATATTAATCTTTATTAGTTTCAAATATTTCTTTTCTTTAACTGCTTCAGAAATTTTACACTTGTGTAGTCTTATTAAACTTCTAAAAACTCTTTGAGAGAAAATAGAAGAAGAGTGTTACAGAGTTAATAAGATACTGACTTATTACTGTGAAATCATCTCTAAAAAATTCTTTGAGAAAAATGAGAAGTCTTAAGTAGTATTTCTTACTCAATATCTCTGATATGTAACAGAGCAGTCTCTACTAGTTATTTCATAGCTTGCAATCTCTTTCTCAGTATTTTTCAAATGCTCAAGTGATTTTCATAAATTCTCTGACTGTAATATGACAGAACTGAAGCAGTGACTAGTCAGTAACATTATGTAGAAGTAGTTGTTTAAGAAGCTGTATAAGTGAGCTTGACTATCTTACTTAAATAATAAGCTCATAGACTACAGAGTTATTGCAAGAATATTACAGATATAGTACTTAGTATACTAAGAAGATTGTATAAGATACATAGTAACTCTTGTATATATTTCAGTAGAAGAAAAATGAATTATTAGCTTCTTTAATGAGAAGTCAGTATCTAGCTATTCTATATAGATAATGAGTGAATACTCTTCTTTCATTTCATAAGTAAGAATAGCTGAAGTAGTATCTCAGTAATATCTTATTATCAAGAAAGAGTAATCTGCTGATCTTGTATAGAAGTGAGATTCTTATATTTATTAATTAAATCTTTCTATAATATATCTGAATAATGTTATAGAGTGATTGAAAATCAGTTTAGATAATCTGTGAAATGAATGAAATTATTTATATAAAAGTGATGAGCTGTGTGAAACTGCAGCAGAGTCTTGATATAGTCAGAGATATGATAATACTCTTCTCTTTAAAAGTATAGTCTCAATACTCTCAAGATTATCAGATTAGAAATTATCTTTATTATATAGTAACAGTTGTTAACTGATTTAACAGCACATGTACTATATATAATATAAAGAAATAGATAAGTTTTTCTGCTAACTGTATAGATCTTTCTTTTCTCATCTTCATTTAAATTAAATATATGATAAATAAGTTTCTGATATATTAATTTAAAATGTGAAAAATATAGTTAATAAGTGACTTACAGATCTCTTATTATATTTCATTCTATATATAAAATTCTCTGCAAAAGTGATGTGTTTTAGAGATAAAGTTAACAGTAGTAATAGAATTTTTTAAAAAGATTTCTCTCTTCTATGATATATTTTTCTCTCTCTTTCTCATCTATAATAGTAAGTGTATGAGAGCATCATTCTTGAGAGATAATAAGAGACTTATTCTGATGTTTTCTAGTGAATAAATATCTTCATGATGTGGCTGCAGTCTTCATAATCATCAAAAAAGCCAGGTTGAAGGCAGAGACAGTGATGTCAATAAGCTGTGAGAGTATCACTCTTATTATCACATCTTCTTCTTCTTCTGCATCTCTTGCAGCTGCAGCAGTAGTCATCATACCTTGCAGTGAGATGTTATTTCTTCTGCTAGTTAGTTTATCTGTGTTCAGTTCTTTCTCTGCTCTTCTCAGTGCTGTTGTAATACTGCTTAGACTGGCCGCTGGGACCATGAATTTCACGTTTGGTCCCATTTGATCTGGTCCCATACATTTCTTGGCGTGAATCCCGCTGGGACTGGCTATCAAAAAAACATGTAAAGTGACTATATATCAGATCTTAAAATGAAACCATGACTTGAAAAAAATGAGAAAGTGGTCTCATTTAGTCCCATTTAGTCCCATTCTTGACATAAAGTGACTATTTTTAGACATTTTAAGGTTTTTTTTAGACTATTTTTAATTTTTTAAAAAGTAACACTTTTTGGTAATGCTCAAATGAGATTTAAAGTCATTTAAAGCAATAAAAATAATTTAAATTGAGAAGTGAAAATCATGGTCTCATTTGAAAAATGTGACAAGAGTAGACAGTAAGTCTCACTGGAACAGTATGGGACTACTATCTAATGTTAAAACCATGTAATGGGATCAGTCAAATTGGTAATGAGACTATCAAAAAATCTGGTCCTGGTCCCAGACACGGTCACACGGTCAGTCTAATACTGCTCTCTCTCTCAGTCAATACAGTGATATATAACTCTGTGTGATCATTTGAAGAGGAATCTGAGAAGAGCTTGATTCTAAGAACAGTGACTCTGAGAAGTTCAATCTATAGTTTCTCTTCTGCAGTATGTCTGAGCTCTGCTCAGAATACTGCTGAGTTAAGTCTGCAGAGTTCTGCAGTTTCTTTATCTTCTCTCTGTAAGAAGACTTCAGTATAATCTCTGACTGACACTGTTACTTATCTACACTGTACTAAGCAGTGAAAGAAGAGAAAGATCTTATACATCTATTTCTTCTCTCACTCTCATTGTTTTTATTATATCTGTAACAATAACTTCTGTCTCTCTGTAAGTATTATCTACTCTATAAGAAGACATTGTATCAGCTCTGATAAGAAGCTTAGATACTTAAGTAGTACAGAGTAAGAGTCTCAGAGCTTTAAGTATTAACAGATTCTGTCAAGACTGAAGAGATCTCTCTTACTCATCTATAAAAGAAGATGAAAGTGTGAATCTCTGAGATGAAAAAATATCTCAGAATGACTGATTTTAAGAAGAAATCAGTCAGTATTACTGTTAAAAGTATCACAGAGATTAATCACTGATTGAAGAGAATCTCACTTCAGTTAAAGCAGATAACTGAGATGTTTTATAAGTTAGTAAGTTAATACTTTCAGCATCTCTTATACTCTTCTATAGCATGCTTCTCTGCAGTACTACAGTACTAACTTCTCAGTAGATAAAGATATTAGTATCAGAGACTTTAACAATGAAGAATGAGTTTAATGAAGATGTAATTATTAGTAAGTAGACTCTAATCTCTCTTTTTACTTTTTCAGTGAGCTGCAGCTCTATTAGAATAGTAGCAGTCTGTAGATCAATAATATTAATCTTTTTATTAATTTTCAATATCTCTTTTCTCTAACTACTTCAGGAATTTTATACTTGTATAGTCTTATTAAACTTCTAAAAAACTCTTTGAGAGAAAATAGAAGAAGAGTGTTATAGTCTATAAGACATCAGCTCATTACTGTGAGATTATCTCTAAAAAATTCTTTAAGAAAAATAAGAAGTCTTAAGCAGTATTTCTTACTCAATATCTCTGATATGTAATAGAGCAGTTTCTACTAACTGTTTTATAGCTTACAATCTCTTTCTCAGTATTTTTCAAATACTCAAGCAGTTCTCATAAATTCTCTGATAATAAATAATCTTCTTATTTAACAAGATATTGAAGCTTACTGTAATATATTTATTTATCTAATATTTTCTTCACAAGATATTCAGTATCACTCTTAATCTTAATATTATTCAGCTGAGATGACTTCACTCTGAAGCATTACTTATAGAGCTTCAAATAGAAAATATGAAAAACAGAATGAATTGATTTTAATTCTAAGAATAATTTCAACTTATATATCTGCTTACTTATTACTCTTGTTACTGAGAAAGATTCTAGCTATCACTCACTGAGCTTCTTATATAATCTTATTATCTTGATATTCTTTGCTGAAAGTAGTACTTGATTCTCTATTAAGAACTTCATTGAAAGATGTTTTTAATTATAATATTTTATCTATTATTTCTAGATGCAGTGAATGCTTTTCATCATCTTCTTATAAATTTTATTTAAAAGTTTCAATCTTACTTTTACTTCTGACACTGAGAAATACTCTGTTCTCTGTATCTATTTAATATTCTGACTGTCTATTCTCTTCTTTAAAATATTATTCACAATGTTACTGAGTAACAAAGAATTATATTTATAATAAGTATAGAAAAGAGATATCTTTAAGATTACATTCTTTGTATTATTATATATGAATTCAGCAGTCAGAAGATGTTTAAATCAATCATTCTAATAAAATAAATAGAACACTTGAAGATACTGTTCTAGTGTCTAGTTCTAACATTCAGTCTAGTCATCTATCTGCAGATGAAATGTAATACTGAGAAGATATCTTATTATAAGATAATAGTAAAAAGCTGATCAGTATTTACTAATAAAGAGAGATTCTCAATCTGTTATCAATAATTTCAGAGTACTGTGATTATGAATGATAATATTTAAAAACAGATCAGTCAATTCAGAGGCTTTAATCTTTTTATAAGTAGAAATATATCTGATCATCTTTATAAAGTGATTAATAATAACTAAAATTAAGTCATATTCTTTGACTCTTATTGACTTCAGTAGATCAACTATAAAATTCATTAATAGATTCTGTTATAAGTTCTTTGAAACAGACAGTGATGTCAACTCACTGTATTACTTATATCACAGAATCTTTATCTTTTGACAGATATTATAAGTCTCAATATACTCTTTGACATCTGTCTGAAGCTTGTCTTAAATATATTTATATTTTAAAAGCTTCTTAGTCTTCTCTAATCTGAAGTGTTCTGTATAAGAATTATTATAATGAATTCTTAATAACTTCTGACACACTACTCTGCTACAAGGAACAAAGACTGAATTATTTAATAGTAGAAGTTCACATTCTTCTAGTTATCAGTGACTTGATTTCTTAGCAGTATCATTTCACTCAGAGTCTATCTCTTTCAAGTTTAAATCAGATTCTTTCTTCTTTAACTTCTGAATTTAAGCTGTAGTAGAGACATCTCTCTTCTATAACTTATTAATAAATTTTAAAAGTAGTTAAGTTGAAAGATTGTAGACTGTTTCATTCTTTATCAATTCAATAACAGTAAGATATAATATGAGAAGCTTATGATCTTCAGTGTCAGTTCTCTGCAAGAACTCAGATTTTCTTTTATCTTCTATACTGAGTTATACAGCTATCTTATCAGTGCTGTTTTCAAGCTTTAGAGAATCTTAATTCTCTGCAGTCAGCTTCTTCTGCAGTGATGACAGAGATTCTTTTATAGAATTCTTCTTTATATTAATAATATTATAATCAGACTGTCTAGACAGCATGTCAGTGAGATTAAGCTGATCTGAACAGTATTAAATATAGAAATCATACTCTGAAAGCAGCTTCACTCATCTGACTTGGCATTCTATCAAGCTCTTTGTTGTTAAGAAGTAATACAGATTTATATAATCAGTGAGAACTTACACTGAATACTTACTACTCTGAAGATAATATTATCAGATCTTAAAGAATTCAATAATTACTAACATCTTCTGATCATGAGTATTATATTATTATTATTATTATTCTTCAATTATAGATGTATACAGTCAGAGACTATGACATCTACCTGAGAACTTTTAGTTCTCAGGGTTTTTCCTATGTCTGTAAAGTTAACTATTATACATTCATCAATTTCAGATATGTAAAATCAGAAAATTCCAGTTCAGAATACAAAAACTGTTTATAAATTGCAGTGTTTTAATATCTTTTAATACTTTGAAACCATTTGATAATATCATGACAAAGGAAAAGAGAAAAAGAACACAGTCTCAAAGATAGACACATTAAATAGATAGATAGAAAGAAATTGAAAGAAAAAGATAAAGAAAAAGATAAAGTAAAGAGAGACTATAACAAAACAAATTATTAAAAGAGAGTGTATAGCTGTTTTAACAGACTATATCTGATTGATTTTCTTCTCTTCATATTCAGATAATTCTGAATTTAGTCATTTTCTTATAGCTGCTTGAGTTTCTGATAGAAAGTCTATTAAGTATTTAATTTCTGTCTCAGTTGAGAATAAGAATCTCATATTTAATTAATTTAGATTATACTTCTCTTTCAATCTGACTCTGAGACTATTGTATAATACACAGTGCATTACAATATACTCAGAATTCTCATTTATATTGCAGAATAAGCATTCTATTGAGTCAAATCTATCATCAAATCTTTGTATATAAGATTTGAAATAGCCATGTTCTAGTTTCAGCTGTATTATAGATGAGAATATTTTCTTTTTACATTTAATTAAACAAGATTTCCACTTGGATTTTATTTCAAATCTTGAATAATGTATACTCTTCTTTTGTTTCTGTCAGCTTTCATTTCACTTATTTAAACAAGATTCTTTTATTTTTCTCTTTATAAAAGATCAGAATATAATTTTTTGAATAGATCTGCTTAATTCTGTATTCTTTTTTACAGCTGAATCAGTCAATTCATTATCATGAATATTCATATAAGCAGGAACTTAGTGCAGATGAATTATCAGCTTTGATGTTCTTCTCTTTTGAATTTTCAAAATAGAGTTTAAGATCAGTTTAAGATTCATTTGATCATTATAAATCTGACTATTTCTAAGTCTTTTTAAAGCAGCTTAACTATTAGAGAATATTCATATCTCTTTCAAACAATTTCCTCTTTTATAAGATTTTATTTCAATGAGTTTGAAAGCTTTCACTATTATAAATAGTTCAGTATCAAAGACTTCACATTCAGAGTCTAGATTTCAGAAATCTGAGATAAAATTGATATTATCTTCAGTATAAGCAATTTCTGTATCTAATCTATTCAAGTTCTCATTTTTTGAGTCATCTGAATAAATCAGAATAGAGTCTTTTATATTAATTATAGAAATTCTCTTTAAATACTGTTCATATTCTTTCTCTTTTAATAGTTCACTTATTTGTAAGTTTATAAGAGATTCAAGCTTTTCTCTTCAGAGAGATAACTTCTCATGATCAACTTTTTCAATATTTAAAGAAGAAAATTGACTACAGATGCTAGTCATCTGCAGAATACATCTTAAGCTAATTACATTTAACTCTCTATAATTAATCAATCACCGCATTCATTCTCTCAGACCAGTCACTAATTTCCAGAAGTGTTAGTTAGTAGCTGCCATCACTCACTTGATAATGTACACACCAAGCTTCTGATTGCTGATCTCAGCCTCATTAGATGCTCATAGGCCTATCAATCAGCTGTCATGGCCTTGCCTCATGTTAGAGACTAATCATAGGCTTGATGACTGCAGTTCTCCCTGCCAGTATTAGGACTTGGCAGAGAGCTTGCAGGCTCTAGCCTATCAGAGTGCCCTGTCTAGAGCCTAGATATGCATCTAGGCCTGCTAGTCAAGTGGTTTTCAAAATCATTCTCTGTATTTAGAGAGGAGCTAGGCTTCAATGACAGCCCTAGTTAGAGACTCACTTAAGTAGTGTATAACCACTACATTAGGCTTGGCTCTATATCATTAGAACCTTGACAGGTGCACAGTAGAATAGTGGGACATTGGCACCTTATGCCGGCCCTGGTGGGTGTTCACAGGATCTCACTTAACTAGTGACTTGACTTGCAGTAGAGAGTTCTACCCCGCATCAAGCCTTACTAATTAGGCTCAGCCCCTATTACATGGGGGCTTTCATGGGTAAGAAGTGGCAGGTGCCAGCGGTGGGATTTGAACCCACACACCTCTAATGTGTGCGGCCTTGGTTACCAGTCTTACCAACTGGGCCACACTGGCATGAGTATTATATCTTCTCTGTATAAGTGATAACTTCTTGAAGAAGAAGGTCACTGATCTCTATTCACAGTATCTTATAAACTCTGTGAAAAAGTCTTCTCTTATAGACAATTCATTATCTGTTTTCTCAGAAGTAATTATTCTCTGATTCTTTCAATATTGAAAGATCTTCAGTATTAACTGTGAAAAGATTTCATAGACTTCATTCTCAGATACATCAGTCTCACACTGACTGAATAAGTTAAGATTAAAGTGATTCAGTATTGTAGCATCTATAAAAGCTTATTTCAATTCTGTAAACATCTGTGCAGTGTCTTGAATAAGAGTAAACAGTTCTGTTTTTCTGTCTTTCACACTTTTCTTTAACAGATCTGTAAGAGAGACAGTAATTCATGAATATGTATAGATAAATTATCTGTAGAAATTCATAAATTCTAGAAATATCTGCATCTTACAGTATATTCACAGCATCAGTCAGTTCTTAATAACAGAGACTCAGCTTCTGTTCATTGAAATGCTGTTCATCTTAATAATATAATCTAAGAAATCAATCTTCTGCATGTAGAATAAGCATTTTTCAGTGTTTATATAGAGTTAATACTGTCTCAGATAACTTAATACTTCTTGAACATAAGTATCATATTCTTTCTCTGATTTTGAGAAGATTAGAATGTTATTCAGGTATACTATGCAGAAGACATCAACAAGGCCTCACAGTGCCTCATTTATATAGATCTGAAAGATGGCTGAAGTGTTACAAAGATTAAAAGGTAAAACAAGATATTTAAAATTGCTGTACTTGATATGAAAAGCTATTTTTCAAACATCATCTTCATTAACTCTGATTCTATAATAGGTATTTTGTATATCAATCTTTGAGAACATCTTTGCTTCAGATAATCAATCAATCATCTTGTCAATTAACAGTAATAAATAGCAATTCTTAACTGTTATCTTATTAAGACCTCTGTAGTCTACACTAGACTGGCCGCCGGAATCATGAATTTCATGTTTGATCTCATTTGATCTGGTCTCATACATTTCTTGGCATGAATCCCGCTGGGACTGGCTATCAAAAAAACATGTAAAGTGACTATATATCAGATCTTAAAATGAAATCATAACTTGAAAAAAATGAGAAAGTGATCTCATTTGATCTCATTTAGTTTCATTCTTGGCATAAAGTTACTATTTTTAGACATTTTAAGGTTTTTTTTAGACTATTTTTAATTTTTTAAAAAGTAACACTTTTTGATAACACTTAAATGAGATTTAAAGTCATTTAAAGCAATAAAAATAATTTAAATTGAGAAGTGAAAATCATGATCTCATTTGAAAAATGTGATAAGAGTAGACAGTAAGTCTCACTGAGACAGTATGAAACTACTATCTAATGTTAAAATCATGTAATGGGATCAGTCAAATTGATAATGAAACTATCAAAAAATCTGGTCCTGGTCTCAGACACGGTCACACGGTCAGTCTAGTCTACACATAGATGTAGCCTATCATTCTTCTTAGACACAAAGAGTATAGATGCCTCTGCTGAACTCTTTGATAAGTATATTCAGTTCTTTAATTGCACTTCTTCAAGATATTTGCATAGAACATTCAATTTCTTTACAGATAAGTTGTAAAGAGACCTGTATAATGCTGTTACACTGTCTTCAAGATGAATCTTATATTATATCTTGATATCAGAAAACTTCACTGCTTCTCTTTCTGAAAATACATTCTTATAATCTGTAAAGAGATATTATGTATGTCTGTCTTCAATGATGAATACTACTGCTAATCTTGCAGTGAGAGTGATGACTTCTTCATCTGTTCTCAAGTCTCAATCATCTGCTACACAGTATATTGACTCTATCTTTTTCTCAAGATTCTTCTGATGAAACTCTTCAGATTTCTCTATTACTATCTCTTTATCAGTGAGGCAGTACTATCACATCTGAGTGATTCAGTCAATGAGAGAATTGTTTTCTCTCAATTATGAAAGATCTAGAATAATGTTCTCATCTATGATATTAACTGTGTGAAGAAGCAGACTGCTTTTCTTGAAGATTTCTTCTAAGTCTGTGATCACATACTTCACTTGAATTATGTCAAAACAGTAATATTTTGTATTATCAGTAAATTTTACATGATCTGACAGATCTATCTTCTTTTAACTCTTCATTAAAGAAAAGAAATAGAATATGAAGTTAATATCTATTTCAGAGTTGAGTAGATATCTCACTGATATCTTCTCATTCAGAGTATGCATTATAATTATAACATAAACTCAGAAATATGAGAATTATCAATTCTTCATTTCTTTCTCTTCTTTATCTTTCACAGATACATTTGTCAGAAGAGAAGTTAACTTTGAGAAGATATCTTCTCAGTTTTTTCTCTTCTTCAGCTTTTTACAATCACTGATATAGTGATCATCAGCTTCACAGTTGAAATAGAAATCTTTATTAAATCTTTTTTAATATTTCTTCACAGTGAGTGAAGAGTCAGAATACTTGAAATTCTTCTTTACTTTCTTCACACTGAAGTCATCACAGCACTGTTTAGATTCTGTTATTAATTACTTAGAAGAGATCTTATTGATCTTTTTCTCAGAGAATTGACTATTCAAATAGATCTGAGAAATCAGATTGACAAGCTCAGTGTGATTGATTAATGAACTCTGATATTATAATATTATTGTTCACATCTTGTGAGTCAGCTTCATGAGATAAAGCTGTATTTTTAATTGATTTAAATTATCAGCTAATTTCTCTCAATATTCTTCAAATCTTATATTGAAATCAGAAGAATTCTCATTATCTCATTAATATAATAAGTTGAATCACTGCATCACTGTGAAGTCATAGTTACAGTGATCTTTGATTTGATTTAGTAGAAAGTTCTTGAATTCTTCTCAAGTTATGATAGTATTGATACACTCAATCTCTCTCCTCTTAATAATTCAAGTAGTCATAGAGATGCCTTTAAGAAGGTTGATAGTATATATTACTTATATCTCATGAGTATTATACTGGCTCAGATTAAGGTGGAATTTTTATTCAAGAATATGAGTAAAGCTGTGAAATTCAGACAAGATGTTTCTCTTATATCTCAGAGAATCTCTGATCTTAATCTCTCTATCTTTATAATAGATGTAGATGTGTAGAGGCTGTGATAATAATAAAGCAGTTAAAGAGTCTATGTCAAAATATACAGCAGGTTCAGAAATCTTGGATTTCTGCTAAGATAGAGATGTACACACTATAGAAAATAATATAGTGTTTTCTTCAGAGAGTAAGATCAGATCAGTCTCAGTGTGAGTGTATAAGATTATATCAGTCTGTTAGAGCTTAAGTGATTCAAACTTATAATCAGATCAAGTGATTTAAATTATAATATAATAAAACTGAAGCAGTGACTAGTCAGTGATATTATATAGAGATAGTTATTTAAGAAGCTGTATAAGTAAGCTTGACTATCTTGCTTGAATAGTGAGCTCATAGACTACAGAGTTATTGTGAGAATATCACAGATATGATACTTAGTATACTAAGAAGATTGTATAAGATACACAGTAACTCTTGTATATATTTCAGTAGAAGAAAAACAAATCACTGACTTCTTTGATAAGAAGTCAGCATCTAGCTATTCTATATAGATAATAAGTGAATACTCTTCTTTTATTTCATGAGTAAGAATAGCTGAAGTGATATCTCAGCAGCATCTCATTGTCAAGAAAGAGTAATCTGCTGACATTGTATAGAAGTGAGATTCTTATATTCATCAATTAAATCTTTCTATGATATATTCAAATAATGTTATAGAGTGGTTGAAAACTGGTTCAGATGACCTGTGAAATGAATGAAATTATTCACATGAAAGTGATGAGTCATGTGAAACTGCAGTGAGGCCTTGGCGCGGCCAGGAGCGTGACACTGACAATGAATAATCTTCTCATTTAACAAGGTATTGAAGCTTGCTGTAATGTATTCACTTATTCAATATTTTCTTCACAAGATATTCAGTATCACTCTCAATCTCAATATTATTCAGCTGAGACAGCTTCATCTCAGAATATTACTTATAGAGCTTTAAATAGAAAATGTGAAAAACAGAATGAATTGATTTCAATTCTGATAATAATTTTAACTTATATGTCTGCTTACTTATCACTCTTATTACTGAGAAAGATTCTAGTCACTACTCACTGAGCTTCTTACACAGTCTCATTATCTTGATATTCTTTGCTGAAAGTAGTACTTAATTCTCTATTAAGAACTTCATTAGAAGATGTTTTTAATTATAGTATTCTATCTACTGCTTCTGAGTACAGTGAATGCTTTTCATCATCTTCTCATGAATTTTATTCAAAAGTTTCAATCTCACTTTTACTTCTGACACTGAGAGATACTCTGTTCTCTGTATCTATTTAATATTCTAACTATCTATTTCTCTCTTTGAAACATTATCTGTAATGTTACTGAATAACAAAGAATTATATTTATAATAAGTATAGAAAGAAGATATCTTTAAGATTGTATTCTTTGCATTGTTATATATGAATTCAGCAGTCAGAAGATGTTTAAGTCAATCATTCTGATAATATGAATAGAACACTTGAAGATGCTGTTCTAGTGTCTGATTCTGACATTCAGTCTGATCATCTGTCTGCAGATGAAATGCAGTACTGAGAAGACATCTTATTATAAGATAATAGTAAAAAGCTGATCAGTATTTACTGATGAAGAGAGATTCTCAATCTATTATTAATAATTTCAGAGTACTGTGATTATAAATGATGATATCTAAAAATAGATCAGTCAATTCAGAGACTTTAATCTTTTTATAAGTAGAGATATATCTGATCATCTTTATAAAGTAGTCAACAATGATTAAAATTAAGTCATATTCTTTGACTCTTGTTAACTTTGACAGATCAACTATAAAATTCATTAATAGATTCTGTTATAAGCTCTTTGAAACAGGCAGTGATATCAACTTACTGTATTACTTATATCACAGAATCTTTGTCTTTTGACAGATATTATAAGTCTTAATATACTCTTTGACATCTGCTCAGAGCTTGTCTTAAATATATTTATATTTTAGAAGCTTCTCAGTCTTCTCTAACTCAAAGTACTCTGTATAAGAATTATTATAATGAATTCTTAATAACTTCTGATGCACTGTTCTGCTATAAGAGATGAAGACTGAACTATTCAGCAGTAGAAGTTCACATTCTTTTAGTTATCAGTGACTTGATTTCTTAGCAGCACTGTCTCACTCAGAGTCTGTCTCTTTCAAGTTTAAATCAGATTCTTTCTTCTTTAACTTCTGAATTTAAGCTGCAGTAAAGATATCTCTCTTCTGTAACTTATCAATGAATTTTAAAAGTAGTCAGATTAAAAGATTGTAGACTGTTTCATTCTTTGTCAATTCAATAACAGTAAGATATAATATAAGAAGCTCATAATCTTTAGTATCAGTTCTCTGCAGAGACTCAGGTTTTCTTTCACCTTCTATACTGAGTCATGCAGCTGTCTTATCAGTGTCATTTCTGAGCTTCAGAAAATCTTAACTCTCTGCAGTCAGCTTCTTCTGCAGTGATGACAGAGATTCTTTTATAGAATTCTTCTCTATATTAATAATATTATAATCAGACTGTCTAGATAATGTATCAGTGAGATTAAGCTGATCTGAATAATATCAGATATAGAAATCATACTCTGAAAGCAGCTCTATTCATCTGACTTAATATTCTGTCAAGCTCTTTATTATCAAGAAGTAATACAGATTTGCATGATTAGTTAGAACTTATACTGAGTACTTACTACTCTGAAGATAATGTCACTAGATCTTAAAGAATTCAACAATTGCTAACATCTTCTGATCATAAGTATCATATCTTCTCTGTATAAGTGATAACTTCTTGAAGAAGAAGGTTACTAATCTTTATTCACAGCATCTTATAGACTCTGTGAAAAAGTCTTCTTTCACAGATAATTCATTATCTGTTTTCTCAGAAATAATTATTCTCTGATTCTTTCAACATTGAAAGATCTTCAGTATTAACTGTGAAAAGATTTCACAGATCTCATTCTCAGATACATCAGTCTCACACTGACTGAGTAAGTCAGAATTAAAGTGATTCAGTATTATAACATCTATAAAAGCTTGTTTCAATTCTGTAAACATCTGCACAGTATCTTGAGTGAGAATAAACAGTTTCATTTTTCTGTCTTTCACACTTCTCTTTAACAGATCTGTAAGAGAGACAGTAATCTGTGAATATATATAGATGAATTATCTGTAGAAATTTGTAAATTCTAGAAATATCTGTATCTTATGATATATCTGCAGTGCTGATCAGTTCTTAATAGCAGAGATCTGACTTCTATTTATTGAAATGCTGTTCATCTCAATAATATAATCTAAGAAATCAATCTTCTATATGTAGAATGAGTATTTTTCAGTGTTTGTATAGAGTTGATACTGTCTTAAGCAACTCAATACTTCTCAAACATGAGTATCATGTTCTTTCTCTGATTTTGAGAAGATTAGAATGTTGTTCAGATATACTATATAAAAGATGTTGACAAGGCCTCACAGTGTCTCATTTATATAGATCTGAAAGATGGCTGAAGTATTACAAAGATCAAAAGATAAAACAAGATATTTAAAATTGCTATACTTGATATGAAAAGCTGTTTTTCAAATGTTGTCTTTATTAATCCTGATTCTATGATAGATATTCTATATATCAATCTTTGAGAACATCTTTGCTTCAGATAATTGATTGATTATCTTGTTAATCAATAGTAATGAATAGTAATTCTTAACTGTCATCTTATTAAGGCCTCTGTAGTCTATGTATAGATGTAGTCTATTATTCTTCTTGAGTATAAAGAGTATAGACATCTCTGCTAAACTCTTTGATAAGTGTATTCAGTTCTTTGATTATACTTCTTTAAGATATTTACACAGAATATTCAATTTCTTTACAGACAAGTTATAAAGAAGTCTGTATAATATCATTACACTGTCTTTAAGATAAATCTTATATTATATCTTGATATCAGGAAACTTCACTGCTTCTCTTTCTGAAAAGACATTCTTATAATCTGTAAAGAGATATTGTGTATATCTATCTTCAATGACAGATACTGCTGTTAATTTTATAGTGAGAGTGATGACTTCTTTACCTGTTCTCAAGTCTCAGTCATCTGCTATATAGTATATTAACTCTATCTTTTTCTCAAGATTCTTCTGATGAAACTCTTCAGATTTCTCTATTACTGTCTCTTCATTAGTGAGACAGTATCATTATATCTGAGTGACTCAGTCAATAAGAGAATTGTTTTCTCTTAACTATAAGAGATTTAGAATAACATTCTCATCTATGATATTAACTGTGTGAAGAAGTAGACTGCTCTTTTTAAAGATTTCTTCTGAGTCTGTAATCACACACTTTGCTTGAATTATGTTAAAATAATAACATTTCATTTTATCAGTAAATTTTATATGATCTGACAGATCTATCTTCTTTCAATTCTTTATCAAAGAAAAGAAATAGAATATGAAGTTAATATCTACTCTGAAGTTGAGTAGACATCTCACTAATATCTTCTTATTCATAGTATACATTGTGATTATAATATAAACTCAGAGATATGAGAATTATCAATTCTTTATTTCTTTCTCTTCTTTATCTTTCACAGATATGTTTGTCAGAAGAGAAGTTAACTTTGAGAAGATATCTTCTCAGTTTCTTCTCTTCTTCAGCTTCTTACAATCACTGATATAGTAATTATCAGCTCTGCAGTTGAAATAGAGATCTTTATTAAATCTTTTTTAATATTTCTTTACAGTTAGTGAAGAATTAGAATACTTAGAATTCTTCTTTACTTTCTTCATACTGAAGTTATCACAGTACTATTTAGATTCTGTTATTAATTACTTAGAAGAGATCTTATTAATCTTTTTCTCAGAGAATTGATTATTTAAATAGATTCAGAAAGCTAGATTGATAAGCTTAGTATAATTAATTAATAAACTCTGATATTATAATATTATTATTCACATCTTATGAGTCAGCTTTGTAAGATAAAGCTGTGTTTTTAATTGATTTAAATTATCAGTTAATTTCTCTCAATATTCTTCAAATCTTGTATTAAAATTGAAAGAATTCTCATTATCTTATTAATGTAATGAGTTGAACTGCTGTATTACTATAAAGCTGCAATTGCAGTGATCTTTAATTTAGTTCAGTAGAAAGTTCTTAAATTCTTCTCAAGTTATAGTAGTATTGATACACTCAAGCTCTCTTTTCTTGATAACTCAAGTAGTTATAGAGATGCCTTCAAGAAGGTTAATGATATATATTACTCATATTTTATAAGTATTATACTGGCTCAGATTAAGGTGGAATTTCTGTTCAAGAGTACAGATAAAGCTGTGAAATTCAGACAATATATTTCTCTTATATTTCAGAGAATCTCTGATCTTAATCTCTCTATCTTTATAATAGATGTAGATGTGTAGAGGCTGCAGTGATAGCAGAGCAGTTAAAAGACTCATGTTAAAATATACAGTGAGTTCAGAAATCTCAGATTTCTGCTGAGATAGAGATGTATACACTCTAGAGAATGATGTAGTGTTTTTCTCAGAGAGTGAGATCAGATCAGTCTCAGTGCAGATGTATGAGACTATATCAGTCTGTTAAAGCTCAACTGATTCAAACTTATAATCAGATTAAGTGATTTGAATTATAATATAACAGAACTGAAGTGATGACTAATCAGTAGTATTATATAGAGATAGTTGTTTGAGAAGCTGTATAAGTGAGCTTGACTATCTTGCTCGAATAGTAAGCTCATAGACTACAGAATTATTACAAGAATATCACAGATATGATACTTAGTATACTAAGAAGATTGTATGAGATATGCAGTAACTCTTGTATATATTTCAGTAGAAGAAAAATGAATCACTGACTTCTTTGATAAGAAGTTAGTATCTAGTTATTTTATATAGATAATGAGTGAATACTCTTCTCTTATTTCATGAGTGAGAATAGCTGAAGTAATATCTCAGCAGTGTCTCATTGCTAAGAAAGAGTAATCTGCTGATCTTATATAGAAGCAGGGTTCTTATATTCATTAATCAGATCTTTCTATGATATATCTGAATGATGTCATAAAGTGATTGAAAACCAGTTCAGACAGTCTGTGAGATGAATGAAATTATTCACATGAAAGTGATGAGCTGTGTGAAACCGCAGTGAGGCCTTGGCGCGGCCAGGGGCGTGATATAAATGAGTCTGAACTTTCTCTGCTATCTTAGATATATTAATACTTCATACAATTAATAGCAGTCTCTCAAGTCTATAAACAGTCTATTGAAATAGATATATTATCTGAGATTAAGTTTTATCACTGTGAGATTTATAGTTCTGATATATCTTTATTAACAGTGATCTGTAAAAAGAAAACTATTATTCAAAGAGTTTATTATATTATCAGACATTATAGAGAATATTTCTTATTAACTTTATTTTTAACTCAATTGAGAAAACAGCTGCAGCTGTTATTTTTAATAATTAATTTATCTCTCAGTTCTGCAGATCTCTCTTCAGTCTTTTATCAATTATCTATATTATTATTCAACTCATTCTCAAGTTAATCTTATTTCACTTTTACAGATATACTTTCACTGCAGATATCTTTTACATTATTTTTCTTATTCTTAACTTCTTAAAGTTCTGTTTCTCAGAGCTCTGCAGATCTGTTCATTAATTAACTTAATAGAAGATTAGAAGAGTTAGCAGCTTCTTGATATCTCAGCACTCTATATAATCTGAAAGCTCAATTGATATATTAAATATAGAAGTTCTTACAATTCTTCAGAAATATAATCAGTTATAGACTACAATTGTTTCAGACTCTCTGATAAACTCTCAGAGTTCTACTTATCTTACAGATTCAGCTGTTAATTCTGATAATTAACAGTATATACAGAAATTTCATTATATACTTAAAGATTTATAGATGAAGATCTGTAGCTGTTATTAAATTCACTGATTCAGAATGAATCTTTAAGATAATATTTATACTTATTATTATACTATTGATTTGAGATAACTATTTAATAAGCTATTTTTATTCTCTCAAGAGAATAATCTTGATCTCAGTGATCTTGATTCAGATCTCTCTGTTCTCAGTCAGATTAAAGAGATGTTAATTTCATATATACATATCTTCATTAAGATCTATCAAGTCAGAGAATATCAGTATAAGTATAAAAACTATATTATTAACTTTCTTAGAGACACTGATTATATTTATAACACTCTCTCACTTCTTTCTAAGAATCTTAATATTATTATATTAAAGTCTTTAAATTCAAATACAGATCTCTGCTTATAATATCAGTTTTACTGAGATTTCATGATTTATAAAGAAGCTGTTACTTAATAACTAATCTATCTCTATAAAAATCATTCTGATTATCAGAATATTGTGATTGATAAAGAGACTTGAAATTAGTTATCTGAAAATGAAGATGTCTTTGATCAGATTTCCTTTCACAAGCTTGATAAATAAGAATTAACAGTTATTAAGAATGAGAATTATTTAAATCTTAATAACTCGAATATCTTATCTAAATACTCTGATATTTCAGATCTTTTAATCTTATAATCTGAAGTTGAGTAACTTCATTATAAACTTGAAATATCATAGTAAGAATAGATTGATTATCTCACTCTATCTTTAATTTATAATACATTACTTAGTAAGTTTAATAACACTCACTCACTCTTTTCTTAAGTCTTTTCAATACTTTTCTCACAAGATGAAGCTGAATTTATTCTCTCTAGATAAAGAATAATTAGTCTTGCAGATTATACACAGTTTCTTCTTAAATATTATAATAGCTGTTTTACTTATTATAGCTGTTTTTAATATATTCTTTTCAATTCTCTATTTCATAGATAGATTAATAATCAGAGCTGCTTTTTCTACAATTAAACTAATTCTCTTATTAAGAATCTCACTCTAGAGAAGCTGCAGACTGCTTTTACTGCTAACACTTTATAATCTACTATGATTTTAAATTCACTTACACAGTTTACAGAGAGTCTTTGTAGAATCTGTTCTTTTTAAAATATAAAATATCATCAGTTATAAGTCTATGTTTGAAATATCAGATCTTCACATCTATTTCTTACTCTCTCAGCTGCAGATTATCACTGAGATAATCTGATATATTACTTCTCTGATTATATCATTTAAAAGCACAGCACTGACCTTGAGAGATTGAAGTTTATAAGAGATAGTATTCATAACTATCTCACTATAGTTATATATTACTTTTATCTATGACTTATAATCTTCAAGAAAAAGATTCTAGATCTGAAATTCAAAATTCTAGATCACTGAACTTATTATAAGTGATAAGACTGTGAATCAGTACACTTATATAGTGTATTTTAATGTAAGAATACACTGAATTCTGAACTTGATATGAATAAAGACTTCTATCAAGTCTTTACTAATTACTGAGATCTTATTATTATAGCTGAGAATTCTGAGTCTAATTATACTCAGTCTGAAGATATATAGTCATTTCTTTTCCTCAGTTATTCTGATCAGATGAATATTATTGAATATTTATCTACAGTTCTCAACTGTGTTTAATATCATCACTGTAGTGAAAAGTACTGTATTTATAAATATTAAGTTACTGATAATCTATATTACTGATTTCACTTTCTGTATAAATACTGAACTGACTATACTATTCTTAAATCTTTAAGTAGTAAATATTATCAGCTGCATCTCTGTTATAATAACTTAATTCTTAATAACTATAATAGATTAATTACAGTTAGTTGACTAGTAAATACTGATATTACTCTCTATACTGATAACTGTACTATTCTTGATTATCTATCTAAATATATTATCAAGACTGAAACAGACACAGAATTCTATTATCAGATTATTCAATAAGTAATTTCAAGAGTTAGTTTAAGTCACTTACTACTCTCTACAATTGTTAAACTTATGAATCAGCTTATTAATAAGTGTGATTGATCTGCTTAAAAGATTTATCATCTTCTTTTAAATCTTTCTTTATAAATGAGTTCTTATAAGTTAATTACAGTTGATTATCAGTCTGAATCTCAATATCACTATAGCTATATTCTTAAATCTGATGAATTATAATATAATTCATTCTTTTTAAAAAAATATAAGTAGTGATCAACTGAATTTAAAGATCTTTCATTTTTTAAATTTCTTCAAATCTTTTCTCACAGTTATTAAATTAAGAGATATTCTTATATAAAACTCTGAGTGTTAATCTACTTTTCTATTTATCAGTTTAAAACTGATTTAGAAAACTATACTCATATCAAACTTCTTCTTTATCACTCTTTTCATTAAATTGAAGATCTTAAGATTATTAATCTCTTTATTTCTTAATTCTCTTTTATAGAGATCTTTAATTATTGCTGTCTTTCTTATAATTACTCAGTTAATGTCTATGATGAAGATATACTGAAATCAGAATCTGAGTTTGAAGATAATTAGAATAATGAAGAAGAGCTTAATCTCTCTTAAGTATTACTTATCTATCAAAATTCACAGTGTGATAATGATGATTTCATTAATACTTAAAACTGTGAACAGCTTGATTATCAGTTCTTAGATTTTAACTATAATTGAAGCTCTCATATTAACACTTATATCAATCTTAATACAGAATTTTAAAATAATATAAAGACTGACTTCTCTACAGACACTACTCTTTATAAATATAACTTACTTAAGACTCTAGACTCTGATTAATATCTTCTTTATAATACTATTCTCTATTATTATACTGAGATTCTTAATAATAAATCTCTGAATTCTTTACTAATTAATTTAGATAATAAAGATGATACTGATAAAACTTATCTGATTATAATTTTATCTACAACTCTTTAAAATCTTACAGAGGCTTAAGATCTCTCAATCTCAATTATTTAAGCTACATCAACTGATGTAGCTGCTTACTTTATTAATACTTAAATCTTACATGTATTATTTCAGCTTCTTATATATAAGAATATACTATATAAACTGCTTAACTCTTAAAATCTTCAATCTTTACAGACTCTTTTTAAGAATGTTCACTATCTATTAATTGATGAAAAATCAATGATTAATTTATAATAACTTTCATGAATTGATCAGATCTGTCATTACATATTCTCTTATAAGAATACTTATTTTAATAATCTCAGTGTCATTCTCAGTGAAGATTTCTATCAGCTCTTATCTATTTTTCAAATCTCACTCTATTATAATGAGTATATTAATTATAAAGAAGACATTCAGAGCTGTCAAATCTACTTAATTTTTAGTAAAATTATTCAACTTACTGTGATTCAATAATAAGTGAGTGAAGATGCTATCAGCTGTTAATTTTATAAGATCTTGAAAAATCTTCAGCTTGATCAGTTAACTCTGAGTAATTGAGAATTTCTTTTAAAGCATATGTAGACTCTTATCTCTTATAAAGTCTCAGTCTTTGAGAATATAATTTATATTTATATTAAAAAGTGCTATATTTATATCTATAATAATAATATCATTTAAAGCTGTAAACAATCTGTTATTAATATTCAGATTATAAATATTAATATAGATACTTCTTAGTTAGATTCTGATAAGACTGATAATCTTTATCAGAATCTTTTTCTCTTTATCAGCTACTAAATTATACTTCTACAGAATATTTGAACAGACTACAGTCTTATTAATAATACTCTTAGAACTCTTTATAATATTGTATAAAGTTCAGATATGAAGAATCTCTGTCAAGATTCTTTATTTATACTGCTAATTAATTTTAATAAATATAACAGCTCTGCTTATTTAAAATAAGAGAATCTTAAACTTGTGTCTATCTTTTATAGCTGTTATAACTTTTCTTATATTAATCAAGTCTACAGCTGCATGCAGTTCTCTATTACAGTTATATATACTATTATAGTTTATAAATCTCAAGAATTATCACTTAATCAGACTATTCTTGATATTTTCAAGACTGAATTTCAGATTAATCTTACATATATTACAGTTTTATAGATTAAAATATATCAATATCTTCTATTTAAGTAACTTTTTAATTATTTCAGATTTCACTGATCTGATAGTGAAGTGAGTAGAAGTATACAGATATATAAGATTAATTATATAAGATATTAAAGTTAATAGATAACTAAGTTATATTTCTTTTCTTTTTATAGATCTCTGCTAATCTATATTCTATATAGATTTATTCACTCTTTATTTCATCTTTTTCATAGTTTATATTTAATCTATTTATTCACTTATTCTTTATTACTGTAAGTTCTTTATTCTCTATTCTATTATTCTCTTCATCTGTTCTACTTACAGATTCACTGAATTTAATTATTGAACTTAATAAATTTATTACAGCTGATTCTATTACAATTACTGAATCTGAGAATAAGTAGTTAGTAGTCTATAGAAGATATTAAAATAATTCAGATATTAATTTATATAACTCAGATTTAATATAATAATATCTTTAATCTGAGAGATCAAGAATCTTCTAAGATCTGTGTTATTAAGATCTGTATTATATTATATAATAAGAGATATTGAATTCTTACAGCTATCAATACATATATAAGAAGAAATGAATAAATCTCAGAGTATTTCTTTTCTTTTTAAAGAATTTATCTTATCTCTTATCTTTTATCTCTGTCAGCTGTTTTTTTTTTTTTTTTGAAAATTATATTATTTATCTCTATTAATTCATCAGAAGTTTAAAAAATCATTAATACTGTTATTATAACTGAAAATAATATCTTAAAACATATTCATTATAAGTGAGATTCTTTAAAATGATGAAAATTATAATTCTGATAGTCAGTATAGTTCTTAATAATCTTATTCAGTCTGCTGAGTTATTAGCTATTAATCTCATTCTTAGTTCTATATCTATATCTATATCTATCTCTGTCTCTATCTCTGCTGCATCTATCAGTTCTAGATTATTAAGTTAACTATTGACTTATTTAACTGAAAGAATATCTGAGAAGCTGTTAAAGAAGCTACAGACTCTCATTAAATTATTCTATACTTAGAAGTCAGTCTTATAGAAGAGTTATTAAATTAATATAAAAATTAATATAAATTATAAAGCTCTTCTTTTACAATTTTATAATATTATTTTTACAGTTCTCTACAGTTACTGTGTTAGAGAAGAAGACTCTTTTATCATCTATATCAGTACTCTAAATCAGTGTTATAAAGCTTGTATCAGTTATTATTATAATAACACTGAAAGTTACTACTCTTATTATAGAAGTGAGTTACTTTTTAATATAAAATATATCAATTTCAATACAATTAACTAATAGTTATATATAGTTAATATCAGTAAGAAGATGTCAGGTCACGTGATCTGGCTTACTAATCCTTCCATCATATAACTTCTTACAAAGCTAGCAACCTTTCAATCACAGAAGCTTGACACCTTTCACAGGTTATGAGACTCATTTTGTGCAAAATCACTGCCAATTCGGGATTTCTTGTCAATATACTCATTATTTAACTACTGCTTCATTTGATACACTCATCAGGAGTTAAAATCATCTTATTCTATCAGTATTGATGCATTTGAGATCTTGATGATCAATAATACTACTGCTCACTTAAAAAAGAGGCTTGCAGAAAATGCATCACATTTGCAAAAAAAAAAAAAAAAAAAAAAAAAAAGCAAGAAAAAGAGAATGATATTGACAAGGATTCAATAAATGAATATCAAGAATTCAATAAACAAATATCAAGATGACAGATTCAATACAATCTCGCTCACATACATATTCGCAATCTCATGTTCTTTTCACTGAGTCAGTTGCAATTGATGATGATGATTCTTCACACTCATACTCTGTCAGTGAACATTCTTCTGAAGCCTTTGAAAGCTTCATTGACAAAACACTCTCTCAATTTGAAGCTGGTTTGAATACAGCTTCTGACACAGTCAGGCCGGCTCTCTGATCTACTCAATAGCTTGATGCTGGTTCTCTTGATAAGAATAATGAACACTCAGATGTCTACTGTTCAGATGAGACAATATCAAATTAACAGATGAAGCATCTCAAGATGATACTTGAGATGAACAAAGGGAAGCAAAGAGTTCTAGAACTTGAACTACAACTGGAAAAACTCTGTCAACAGAGATTCTCTACAGATTGATCACAGAATGTTAACAATCATTCTGTCATCATATCAACAGTCACATGGAATTCTAATCTCAGTGAAAGATTGGAATTCAATCTTTATGAACTGAATAGCCGTGTTGACAAGGCAATCTCTCAATTTAAGAAAGATGTCAAGAATACTGTGAGATTAAACAGTCTAACTGACATATTCAATTACATCACATGAAGCATTTTCATGAAATTGAAACTAGTTGATACACAGTGTTAATATATAATAGAGAAACAACAGACTCAGAATCCTCTATAAAGAGATGATGAATGAGCATCATTCTGAGACATTAGAAATCAGTGACTCTACACATTCATCTCGAACTTCTTGAATGCAGGTGTCAGATCACATTTCTTCAAATATGATGAAAATTGAATTACTTATACTCTATGAAATGTGATTGAATAGAAATACTCTGTTCTTAAAACACAGTTACACTGTGAGACAGTTCTGAAATTTATGTCTCTTAGTGACACACAGGTTATCAATCTATACACATTCTTCAATAAGTTCTAATTTATTATCATGAAATTGAAGATGTTGAATGCTTCCTCTTCAGATGCATGAATATTTGATACCTTCTACTCAGTTCTACTCAACAATTGGAGAAATTATGTTCAGAAGAAGATAGAGGAAATACAGGATTTCAAATTCACAGCTGTGGTATTGAATGTTAATCTTCTCATAAAGGAAATCTGTTCACAGCTTGATTCTTCAAAAGATAAAAAGAATCTGCAGAATATAGATTCTGCGGCTAACATAGCTATGACAGCTACAACAGCCACAATAACTATCAACAATAATACATTGAATTCAGCCTGTGAAGGCCGTACTGAACATGATTATAATAGTACTCAAGAGAGCTTCTGAAATCATCAGAGATTGAGAAATTCATCTACCTGTTCTGAATGTGAGAGATCTCACTTTGACACCTGTTGATTGATCAATTCAGACAGTGCTTCAGATAATTGAAGGATAAATAATACTGTGAGAATAAAGGAATTCAAGAAAAAGAAGAAAAAGAATAATAGTGAGAGTAGAACTTAACTATTTATTACAGATGAATCAGAGACCTATCAGATAACAAATCTCACAGAGATTATCAATATATCAGTCTGTTTCATGAAATCTCACAAGAATTCTCTCACTATATGAAATAGTAGTGCCAGATGTCACATAGTGAGTGATAGATTATGATTTTCAGAACTTATAGTAATCAATGATTCAACAGTTCAAGTGACTAACAAGGTTATTATGAAGGTTCAGAGTGTTAACACTGTATTCATCTCAGTGAGTGAAAGATTGATAGAATTCAATTATATATACTATATATCAGAACTATTCATAAATCTGATCTCTGCTGAGCTGATGAAACATCAGAGCTATATTCACTGTAATATGTAAGTTAATACTGAGAACTACTTTGAGTTTCTGTCATCTATTAACAATGATATCTTCTATGTTAATCTGTCTTACAATAATATTTACATTCTATCTGACAGCTCACTGACATTTCATGAGATAATGAATGACTCAATGTATGAAGTAGTGATATATATAACTATTCTGAAATCAAAGACAATCTCAACAGATTATAATCTGAATGCTGAGTCTTTGAGATCTTTCAGCTGTGAGAAGATTGAACAGTTAATCAACTCTAAGAATTCAGATACTGATTTCTTTATTATCTTATCTTTATCTTAATTATCTGCAGTTCTTCTGAAACAGCTTCTGATAGATAAGTGATATTATTGACTTGATTATATCAGTGAAAATAGTATATTAAAAATGACTAGAGACTTATAATTTGATATTATTATTATCAGTCTGAAGAAATTATCATTCTGTGTCACATGTATTAAGTTTAAACAGAAATATGCTTTCTACAAGAATTTCACATCACATCATGCCACCTGCAAGACCTTGAAGGTTTGAGTGAATATATTTGATAATGGTGAGACTCTTGAAACTGAGAATGATATATTATCTTACACTGGCAAGAAGCTTGCAATGATGATAACAGATAATATCACTCATATGAGATGAATATTTCTATTGAAATGCAAGGATGAGATGTTGAGATATCTACAGATCTTCAATCAATTCATCAAGAATCTGCTGAGATATGACATTGCAATTATTCACTCAGATTATGAAGAATTGAATTCAAAAGCAGTCACAGCATATATGCTTAGTGAAGATATAAAATGAAAGTTAACTCTCTCTTATACTTCACAGTAAGATAAAGTATCTGAACAATTGATCAGTTTAATCATTGGGAAGTCCTGATCACTATTAATAGACTCTTCAGCTTCAGAAAAGATGTGAGATAAGACAGTTATTGCAGTTACAGAGCTGCTTAATCTTATATCAATCTCAACAATATTGTATGAGAACTCTGAAAATACAAAGCTGATTACACTGTATAAGGCCTGGCTTGAAGCTCTACTCTCTGCACATGGTATTCACTGATGGGGTTGCAAAGTATTCTTGAAGATAGTCTCTAAGCTTATCAATAAGATGGCTTTCTATTTCAAAGAGTTGAATTTTGTGAGATATGATAGTTTTATCAATTATAGATTGATGAACCTCTTCAACAAGTGTTTATATATATCAAAAGATATCATCTTTCAGAAGAACCTTCATCTTGCCAATTCATTGATACTGATAACACACAACCCGAAGATTCTACTCAATGCGGCCTGTAAAGCAGCTGTGGCAATTTCTTCAGTGATATCAGATCTACTCACTGCAGTCTGTCAAGAGACTGCAGTGATTTCTGATCTATTTATTGATAAGAAAATTCAATCTGAGTGTTCATTATTTCTCATACTCACTAATAATTGATGAATTAACTATGAAATCTCTGTGAGAATACCTATCTTTTTAGTACAGAATACACTGAACTCTTCAGAACTCACAGTTGAATCTGATGACTCTTCAACATCTATAAGAAATATCACTATAGTGAGAGAATTAACAGTGAGAAAATCTTCAGTGAGAAACAGTCTTGAAGATCTACTCACTGATTCTGAGATCACTGCACTTTCAATTCTGAAAAACCTCACACACATCAAAGCTTTCATAAAATGAAAGTATTATTATAAGATCTGTGTTAAAGAGATTAACTGTTTAAAACAGATAGAGGTCTGATAACTGATTGAGAGAATATCATAAATAAGTGTTCTTCACAGCTAATGAGTATTTGATAAAAAGTTTAATAATATAAGTGATGTTATCTGTTATAAGACCTGCTGAGTTGTCTGTGAAAATCTTTAATAGAAGAAAGTTAATTACTCAAGAATCTTTGCATCTGTTATCTCTGCATTTATCTCATAAGCTCTTATGACAATCTCAGTATCTCAGAGATGATATGTTCTGCAGATTAATATAATAACTGCTTTTTTAAATGCTCAACTGTCTGCTGATGAACAGATATATATGAATCAATTCACAGAATTTCACAAAAACTGTGATAATCTTATGTGTGAGTTGATATAGAAACTCTACAGTCTTAAGCAAGCAGCACTCTTATAATATAAGAAGCTGTGAAAGATGCTATTACACTCAGGCTTTCATATCAGTCTCTATGATATCAGACTATTTATTCACAATGAAAGACAGATCTATATAATCATCTATATAAATGATATCTGTCTCTACAGTCTGAAAATTGAAGATCTGAACTGAGTCAAAGCTGAAATTGCTGCTAATTATAAGATTAAGAATGTAGAAGATTTCAATTACTATCTAGAAATAAAGATTAATAGAGATTTAACTTCATTAATATTATTCTAATCTCTCTTTATAAGAAATCTTCTGAAGAAGTTCTTAATGAATGACTGTCATTCTATATTCACTTCTATGAAGAAGAATGTTGATTTCATGAATAATAATAAGAAACTGATTATATATATAGCAGAATTTATTCTACAGTTCTATCAATTCAGTATCAGATTTCTGCAATATCTGATATTCAATACACATTCTGATATGAGCTTTATCACAGAATTTCTTAAACAATTCAGCTCCCAGTCTACATCAAAGAACTGGGCTGTATACAAGTGTATACTTCAATATCTACAGAGTTCAATCAATGAGAGTATAACCTATCACAGAGATGCTGAAATTGAATCTGTAGTATCTGCAGATGCTGATTGAGCCGGTAGGGATTCAGGATCTCATTCAATCACTGGTTATATCATCTACATGGCAGGTGGCCCCGTTGCATGACAGAGCTGCTGGCAAACAGAGGTCTTCAAGTCATCAACAGAGGCTGAATACATTGCATTCTCTGAGGCTGCATATGAGCTTGTCTGTCTCTGAGAGCTTCTAGAAGATGCTGAATTCATCTCATCTCATCTCAACAATCTGAATGTCAATGATCACTTCATTCTCATCACAGTCAATGATCTGGCTTATACAATTCATATTAATAATAAGTCCACTATAGAGCTATTCTCTTCTGAAGCAATTTCACACTGCTCAAAGCATATAGAGGTTCATTTTCACATTCTTCAGAATCTTGTCTGCAAGAATGAGATATCTATCTGATATATTTCATCTGCTGAGAACACAGCAGATGAGCTTACTAAATCACTTGAAATGTTGAAATATACACATTGAAAGGAGATTATGAAGGTGAAGGAATAGAGGAATAAAAAATGATGTATATCATAACTGGTTTTTCATTACTTCACATTTTTCAGTCATTTTTTGTATCTGTACTTGATTTGAAGGTGAATTTTGTATATAGCATCATGTATAGTTACTCTGATGAGTGAGGATGTCAGGTCACATGATCTGGCTTACTAATCCTTTCATCATATAACTTCTCACAAAGCTAGCAACCTTTCAATCACAGAAGCTTGACACCTTTCACAGAAGAATGATAAAGTGAAAGAAAAGAAGTAGAAGAATAATAAGAGAAAGAAAGTTAAGAAGAAGAGTTTATTTAAGAAGTACTCTATAACTGAGAATATAGAAGCTAGAGTCTTGAAAAAACAGATAATAAGTGTTAAGTCAGTTAATAGTTGTAATATTAAGATTTTGACTCTTTATATTGAAAATAAGACTCTGTATAAGAAGAATGCAGCTCTGAAGATTAAATTCAGAACTATTATAAGTCTTCTTCAGATTACTTAAACTGTTCTTGAGAATGATATATAAGTCAGCAGAGTGAGACAGAATGAGATGTTTTTTATTTTTTTTCTTACTTAGTTAGATAATGCTTTTACACTGAAAAATGAATCTCTATATGTTTTTACAGTTCTATCCCTTCTATTATTATTAATAATAAGCTGTAAAATCAATCTTGCAGAGTCTTCTGTTTTGAGCTTAGCTCTGCAACATCTTTGCACACAGAGGCTCGTGTGCATTAAGATATTTTAATTTCATTGTTAAAATTCTAAAATCACTCATTGAAATTAACTAGACTGGCCGCCGGGAAACCTCTACAGCGTAAGTTACCCCCTCTCACACTACGCTGTGTAGCAATGAAATACGCGTTTTATTCATTATTATTTTAAAAAATTCCGAGGCGAGCTGAACGGGCTAATAGCCGGGCTCATCTTCAACGCCTGATTCCGAGTGGCTTGTTCCCCTAGATTGGACATGCCATTTCGCAAAAATAACATTCCCGCTGCATCTTGATGCCCCAAACATGTGGTGAATCCTGCTGTCCCTCCGAGCTGAAGGGTTCCCCGCGTGCTAAATAGTAACTAACTAGTTATTATTATTATTATTGACATCTAAAAGTGTCCACTGTTGACCGGGAGCTGTGGATCGCAAAAAAAAGCTTGCAGCCACCTTATTTAATTAGTTCAGCATGGCCAAGTCTGGTTCTAAATGTTTGAGCAAGAATAAATGTAATAATTATCATAAATAACACATGTTAACAGAGTGGGGGGAAAAAGTAAATACTTAAAAATAAATTGAGTTTACCTTCTTCTGTTGCCAACTGCGGGAAGTTCCCTACGCGGAGTTTGTTTGTTAACGACTAGATTTCCTCGACTGTGATCCATCAGTTTACTTCTTTTGACTGGCTCCTTTTTTCTTATTCCTAACCATCGCCGGTTCAATTTTGGCCCATTGTGTTTTTAAAGCAAAGGAAAAAGCTACAAAAGCAGGCCCCGAGGTTTTATGCGACAAATCCTTTGAACACGAGGGCATGAGCCGGATTTAACCAGAACTCAAACCCTACGCTGAGATATCTCGGCCCGCCCTCAATTGTCAATTGGGATATATACAGCTACCTCTCGTGCCCACAGGCTGGCTGCCCTCCAGGGAGTCAATACGATATTTGTACTTTCCTGGCGCACATTTGACCATATAACTAACCCGGTTCCGCTGCCTCATCGACCACAATACCACCACCGCAAGACTTAATCTGAGGACGCCTACAGACATCGCGAAAGGCAGCGTTAGCCGACCTCGAAAGTAGAAGAATCGAACTAAGCCACTCGAGCTGTTCGTCTGCGCGACCTCTTGGGCTGTTACTGTTTATTTTTTTTTATTTTTTTTGTGGCGAGAGAAGAAAGTTGGCCACGCCATCTTTCACGTCGCCGTTGCCAATTCAAAAATTTCGCAAGAGGACGGTGAAGGAGTAAAGCAAAGAAAGCGGACCAAAAGATTAAAAGAAAAGAGCCCAGAAAGGAGAGAAAGATTACAAAAGAAAATCAAAGCGAAAAGCATCGAAAGAGAGTGCTGTCAAAGCTATCTATCTACCTACCCCATCCCATCACCGGGCCGAAACCTGTCTTCATACCAATCATACCTTGTATATATCTCCTCTCTCACCCAGCTTAAGCCGACTCTTTCGCAGAGGTGATTGTTCTGCACTGACCGCCTGGGAATGGAAACTCTGGATTCAACCCTCATCGCCTTCAATCGCAGGCCTCTCCTTCCCCGACCTCGTCTCCAGCGGCCGCCAGTGTCAGTTGCGCCCGCCAAAACCCAAAACCCAAGGTCAACCCCTCCTCAGCCCAAGTCCAAGTTGGCCTGTCTCTTCGCGGGCTGTTGGACCACCCGGTTCACCAGCGTTACGCCCGGCATCTGCTGCATGATCCCTCTTGCTCGGCGGAGCGGCTGATTACACGACCGGATTTTGCTCCTGTCTGCCTACCGCATTGAGGGTGCTGCTTCCTCCCGTGAACGAGCTCTGCGCACCTACATAGACGGAGTGTATTTGTTGTTGTTATTGTTGTTGTTGTTGTTGTTGTTGTTGTTGTTGTGATATACCATTTCTCTCTTCCTCTTTTTTCTTTTCTACCCCCCGAGATATTCATCTTTTCTTGTGCCGCGGTCCTCAGATTTCAGGGGAGTTATATCGACATACTCCAATATTCCTCGTCACATCCCAAGCCCTTGTGTGTCTTCGGGGTTTTGGCCGGGTCACATCTGGCCCTCCCCAACAAAAAACATTTGCGCCTCCTTACATAAATAGCAATGGTTTACCGGGGTTGACGACTTCAATCCGAGAAAGGGGTAAATAGGTTGCGCAGCGCTGGGACAAAGGTCTTATATACTGGAGTTGGCATCTATTAAGTGGGCTGGCAGAACCAATTCAAGTAGCTGTTGCGACACAGGACTCCCCCTTCGCAAGCCATTCTGTCTTTTAAGAACTTGCATTGAAAGAATATTAGTTGGTTTATTGGTTCATTTGTTGCCAGCAATTGGCTATCTCCAAATGGTCGGCCTAATCGTCATCCTTGGCTTGTCCGCTCTTTTATTTATCGTGAACTTCACTTGTCGACATCGAGAGCCATCCCACACTCGTACCCCCTCGCAACCACACGGTGGACTGGGGAAGCAGAGCACAAAGGCATGCCGCGGCAACTTAACAGGAATGGGCCACCTAAAATCAGATAACACTACGTCCCAAACCTCTGATACCGCAGCGCATACCTTTCCGGAAATCCCTCCTGGCACTCAACCGTCCTATCTTGCCGAAGGCGGCGCTAATATAGTCTACAAGTTTACGGTTCCCAATAACCATGCTCCAGCAGCTACGACAAATGGGTACGGGCAACAGCAGAATAGCAGGAAATTGCTGCGGCTGCGGAAGCAGATCGGTTCGGGCACGCCTTACCCCGACACCATGAATAACTTTGATAGCTACATCAGACCTATGTTTGATGATCACGAATTGGTCGACCAGGAACTTGTTAGGCTCCCTAAAGGATTCATAGCATATTGCAACGAACAGCTCCGTGTAGATGAAGCGCGCAATTTACGCCCAAAAGGACGCTTTGGTGTTTACTTATCCGTCAAGGAGCCCTTCGGTTTAATGATCACTGACATGACTCCTGCACCAGGGTCAGGCGAATGCTTGTGGGAATTCAAACCGAAGTGGTTGCTTCAGTCGCCATCAGCGCCGCCCGATGCAAAACGATGCAGGACTTGTGCGTTGCGAGAGATGAAAAACTATAATGCACGAAAAGCTGGCAGCTCCGAAAAGCAGTCATTTTGCCCGCTTGATTTAGTTTCGGATAGCTTTGAGGATGTATTGCGCGCAACACGATTTATTCGTGGAGGTCATGGGAGAGAGCGTGTCGCCGCGTTCTTGCATCGAAATAGCACCCTACTTAAACTTCAGGAGTGTCAGCGCCAGATGAATGCAGTGGGCCTCCCTGGTTTACGGGCACATATCCGGGAACGTGCAATTTCCATGACGCTGAGGGACTGCACCATGTTTGTTAGGGTAAGTGGCTGGCATCACCAGAAGAAGAAAATGGTAGTACGCTATGGCTGACCTTCTATTTTTCAGGTTCCACATGACGAACATGAACCGCTCGAAGCACGTCTGGGAGATCTTGATTTCAAGAGTGGAATCGGCGGGAAGCTGCAGTATTGGCGAGAAACGGAAAGTCGACTCATTGAAGACGGGTGGTACAGAGGGACCCATCAGGATCAGGGGCCTAGCGAATGTTCGTTACAAGGGCTGCGGGGTGACTTCCATACGTTTGCGGAGGGGAAGATATAGTAATGACTGGGGAAAGGAGGGGTGTACCTCCATCTTTACGGTAATACCGGCGGGTTCATTGGAATAATGAACGTTCAGAAAGACTGTCTGCCTGCCCCTTTGGCTAAGAGGGTAGTTGATGTATATTAGATTTTCTTTTCTAATGGCTTTTGTTCTGGTCGGTCGAGTTTGGAGGCCTTTTCGTTTTCGTTTCTCTCCCCCTTTTCTATTTTTTCTTTTTTCTTTATTAACCTGCTTGTGCTACATAGTAGCTATAATATTTACTATTAATTCTACCTCGATGATTATTATATGCAAGATTCGGTGCAAGTGCTCTTTTAGCCAACGGTGAGATTTATTCTCTAAGAAGCGTTTTTGTACACTCTGTGCACGGTAACTTGATGAAGCCGGGTCAAACTCGTAACCGCTTTGGTAAGAGTGATAATATCAATTAACTATTAGAATCACTAATATTGCGTAATAATAAGATTGTATTTAATTAGTAATTATTTTAGCTTCATACATTTTTGATTTTTAATGATTACTTTTACTGTCCGCCAAGTACATGTACATGTCACACGGATGGACTTAGGCTTGTTAAGCATTGGTAATGCCATCTGGCGTGTGGGATGGATGATAACGCGCTTAGAGATCGTTTTAGCGCCGGGCCGAAATTTTTTCCCTTCAAGCCCGGAATGAATGTCCAAAGCCGTTTGGGAGTCGGGGTATAAGCAATTCCGGCGGTATATGCGGCGCCCGCCCTTTCCGCTTTCATTTTCTTCTACTGTGTCGCTGAAAATGGCCAATTTGTCAGTTATGAATAATTGAATGTTTCCTTCTGAGTTTCTGATAAACTCTTGCGATGGAGCGCGCCACCATGCCGCGCCGCGGGGACCTACACACAATTTGTTCTTTTAAAAGACAGCTCCTTTCCCTAACTTCCTCATAATATTTTTTCCCCTTAAACCAAGCAGCTTCAAACGAGTTCATTTCCTCCCGATATCCCTAGATTGTTCCCGTATATCGTCCTTTCCTATCAAGCACCAATTCATACCCGTCTAGAGTCTCAGCGGCACTTGTCTTTCTGTTCTCTCAAATCCGCCAATCTTCCACAGCTCCAACACCAGTGCCAGTGCCGAAAACAGGCCCCGGAAAAATGACTGTAGCCACGCCTAAACCCCTCGTCCCCGCCGCTACCACCGCTGGCTTGATAGAACTCGCCAAAGCTCGCCGCTCAGTCTATCAGCTGTCCGCCTCGAGCCCAGTACCAGACTCGGAGATCCAGGAACTCGTCAACAGTGCCATCCTGCACGTGCCAAGTAGTTTCAACACACAGTCCACTCGCCTCGTGCTGCTCCTGCATGAGGAGCATACGAAGCTGTGGGATCTAGCGTCCAAGACATTCGAAGAAGGGATGGTCGCGTCGGGAAAAGTGCCGAAGGAAATGTGGGAGAACCATACAAAGCCCAAGTTGGAGGGATTTAGGGCAGCATATGGGACCGTATGTACTTTCTCTCTTTTGCCTGTTCTCCGCAAAATTCACATAATTAAACTGTTTGCGCGCATGTAGATTCTGTTTTTCGAAGACCCAGCACATATTGCGCCTCTGGCAGAGAAATTCCCGGCGTATGCAGATCGATTTCACCCCTGGACACAGCATACGAGTGCCATGCATCAATACTACCGTTCGTAAACCCCCCTCCTTCCCACTCTTATGTCTTATCTGAAAGATCCCTTTCGCATGTTCTGCCATTGCGTCAGGCTTGAAAACCCCATATGTCTAATAGCCCATTGTTATGTAGTTTGGCTAGCCCTTCGATCAGTCGGCCTCGCCGCAAATTTGCAACATTACAACCCCATAATCGACGAGGAGGTTGCTAAGGCATGGTCCATCCCTACTGAATGGGAGCAGGTCGCACAGATGGTCTTCGGCACTGCAACGGGCGAACCAATGGAGAAGACATTTAAGCCGTTGGAGGAGAGAGTAAAGGTGTTTGGGGCGAAGGAGTAGATTTTTGATTTGGATTGGGAATGCGGGATTGATCGCGCATATACGAGAGACTGTGGAATGAAATATAGCTTTGGCGATGTCCAATGTCATGGAGTTAGATTTCTTCAGCTGCGGATTTGTTAGATTTTCTATTATTCTTTTGGGTTTCGTCTCTGAAGCGCTCTCTTCCTTGGATTTAAAACTTTCAGTGTGGGGCGTTCGCCTTTATTGTACTTGTTTTAGAAACATGGCCATGTCCATCACAAGAACCGCCAATAGAAGGCCGGATAGATATATGTACGCCTGATTCGGTGCAAGAGCTCTAGCAGAACTCTATACCTTGATTAAGCAAAGATTTTCTCCCAAATAATATTAAACCGCATCTCGTAGAACACAGGAGAGGCTCAATATTAAATGGAGGGTGTAATGGCCGTCGGAAACAGACGAGGGTTTCTGCAGTAGAAGTGAGTACATGCGGCCGCTACATGGCCAATTGATTCCAGAAATCCCTTCGTGCGTCTGGAACTGTTCAGATGATGATAGAGCTTCGATGGAGCCGGAGAACTCAACCACTGTAGATTGGATCCTCCAAAGATGGGGATGAAGGGGAAATATTGTGGGTTTTTTGTGGGTTTTTTGTGTGTTTGTGTGTTTGGGCGTGATTGTTGAATAGTTGTTAAGCGGATAGAAATGTGCGTGAAATCGACATTTATGTCAAATTGGCACCAACGAACATTTTTGGAAGGGATCGGTTCGGCATTCCTTAAGGGCCAGCGTAGAAGGCGGGTCAGTAATAAATATGAAATTTCGACGTTCGGTTTTTAATCTTCCATACGGATAGATGCCAGAGCGATACTGTTTCGTCGCGCTTCGACCTTGAGACAGGAATAGGGAACCTGCTATTAGGGGAACTGTTAAGTAATAGAATCTCTAGTTAGACGGAGCATACCCAGAGCTGGTCAGATGCGAGATTTCTCGCCCATTATTCCAATGCCTCGATATCCTTCGAATTTGCATGAAAACAAAAGGGCAAGAGAAAACGTCTATTTCTTTTTCACAACGGCTGTAACACCCTCGCTCTTCCTCAACTCATCCAACTTAGCTTCTCGTTCCGTAAGCTTCGCCTTCTGTTCTTTAAGCATCTGATCTACAGTCTTAAGGGCCTCAGCCAGTCTATCCAGCTCCTTCGCTTCTGTCTTTTGACTATAAGGGTTCCTCGGGCTATCTGAGTACGGGATCTCCGCCGTCCTCCCTGGCTGTGGTTGGGGTTGCTTAGCTCCCTTCCCTGTCTTCCCCTTAGGAAGTTGGTGCTGCACCACTCCCGACCCGCCCGTAAGAAGATCATAAAACTGCTCAACAGGCTCGTTGAACACAACCTCTTCATAATTCTGAGCCACAATAACGTCTCGCCTCTCCTTTTTCCCCTCGATGTCATCCCCATACGGGTGCAATTTTAGGCTGTGCCATAGCGTCTGCGGCTTCTCTGTCGATTCCGCAACAAAATATAACTTGATCTGAATTTCAAATTCGCCCCACCCCGTCTCTGTGACCTCGAACGGCGGCGATTCTATGGTGCGCACGCACTGTGCATAGGTCTCATGCAGTTTGAACTGCACTTTCTTTAGCCAGTATGATATGTCTTCATCGTTGACTCCTTTGACGAATACGCGCCACTGGTGGGTGTGGTCTTCAGGGGCGTTGGGAGGACGTTTTGCAGGGTCAAAGGGCTGCGCTTCGCTTCCGAAAACTGCGAACTTGACCGTTAGACGAGGAAGAACGAGAGTCGGTGAATGAAGGAGCGTGTCTGTACAAATTATTACATACCGAACGGTCTAAAGATTGAGATTCCCTGCGAAATAAGTTAGCATCACGAGCGGTAGTTAGGCAGCTGCGGACTTTACGGCGTAGACTCACGCGAACGCGCTTTGTGCCCGTTGGGGGAGCCATTTTTCCAAAGGCTATTTAAACAGAGATATGAGCAGGAGGAATGAAGTTAGCTCAGTGTTTAGTAGTAGCTTCAAAGAGTTCTGCGTGAGAAGCGTGATGGAGGTTTTAGGTTTGGGTTCTCAACAATCGCCGACTTTAACTTTAAGTCACGTGATACAGAAGCTCGATGAACCAGCTTGACGGGAGCAATGATATCGCTGCAAATGAGCTCCTACAGCTCCGAAAAACATTTAAGTACACAATAATAATAAAATAATTGGTGATAATATACTGACGCCTACGGTCTAAATTAATACCAATGGCGGTGACGAAGAGAATTGTGGTCGCAGGCGGCAGCGGATTTCTAGGTAAATATATAGCTGTCATATCACAACGGGATTGCAAGTTCCGTGTTAACCAGTTTACCTGACTCTGACGATATAGGCTCTAGAATATGCAAATCAGCTGTGGCTCGAGGATGGGATGTAGTATCATTGAGGTAATTCGTCCTTTTAAGCTAACCTGACTACTCGCCCTACACCCAGAAATCATACTAATGATTCGTTTTATATTTTAGTCGACACGGTGAACCAGCCTGGGAAACTATTACCTCGTCCTCGCATGCGCCACGGTGGGCGAAGTCTGTTGAATGGGCAAAAGCCGATATTCTAAAACCCGCCACCTATAAGCCGTTCCTCAAAGAAGCGTCCGCGGTCGTCCATTCCATGGGAATACTTTTAGAAGCGGATTACAAGGGCATTGTACAAGGGAGAGAATCAGTAATTAGTGGGCTACAGAAATTGTTCGCATCCTCTAGGCCCGGAAGCCAAAATCCGCTACAAAGGCAAGAGGGAGAAGAATTGATAGCCAAAGAAGCAGGTGGCCAATTGACATATGAGCTCATGAATCGGGACTCTGGTTGGTTTGGAACTTGCATTTTCATTTTTTTTATAGTGCCGTTAACTATGCTAATACTTTCCTGCAAAAGCTGTCGCTCTCGCGCAAGAAGCCTCCTACGAGCATGTTCCGACCTTTGCCTTCATATCAGCTGCAGCCGGAGCTCCAGTAGTTCCGGAAAGATACATCACGTCAAAAAGGGATGCCGAGGCTCTCGTATCTTCCAACCTCCCTGGCCTCCGCAGTATTTTTATAAGACCGACTTTCATGTACGATTCATCGCGCAAGCTTACATTACCCATTGCGCTGGGCGGGATCGTAGGATCGGAAGTGAACGCGCTTCTTGGAGGAAGGCTCTCGTTTTTGGGAATGATGACTGCAAAGCCGCTAAACGTCAATATTGTGGGCGAGGCTGTCGTGGAGGCAATTGGTGATGATGATGTCCAAGGTGTTGTAGGACCCAAAAAGATTGAGACGTTAGCAACGAAGGGTTGGAGAAGATCTATGCTTTGATCTGGGGCCATTGCCTTTCTCCTTTGAATCCGGTGTTGCGGAGAAAGACGATTCTCTTCTCGCTTGTACAATAAATATTCTCTCAAATCATGGTACCCCGTTCGAAACTGTCTCGAATTTCCGCAGTATACTAAACAATAAAAGTTAGCAAGAAGTACTGTTTATAAAATACGCCTCCAACGCACCTTGTTATAAAACCTCGCCAATTGTTGGTTGAATTTCTTATTCTGGTCATTGATGTAGGTAACATCATCCTCTTCGTCGCCCCGGCCGCGGTCCTTACGTTTCTTCAGGCGAATCTCCTCTGCTTTTCTCAAGTCCGCCACCAATCTATCAACCGCGGCGCGGTCTGGTTTGTTCTCCGCGAAATCTACTGAATCGGCCGTAGAGTAGAAGGTGCCATTTTTATCAACCGCAACAAGCTCGCCATCTTCTGCTTCCACTATCTGTAGTCCACCGCTTGCGGCAGCTTTTTCCACGGCCAAAATTTTCTCCTTTTCATACGCCTCAAGGTCTGGCTGCATTTGCCTCATCTGCCTCTTGTAGATCTTTCGGGCATCTTGGCGATAGTCTTGGAAAGCGGTATCGTCCCTGTGTCTCTGTTTCTTTTCCATGCGTTTGTCCCATTTCTCAGACTCATCGATAGTCCAGTCCCAAGCACGCTTTCGCTCGAAATCCTCGCCCTGTGATTCAGTATCTGCTTTGAGAAGGTTATGCGATGCAAAGGCATGCTTCCGGGAGATACTGGAGAGAAGGCTAGGGTCAGTAGCTAGACGTTGCGATTCGGCTGCCGTTTCCTTCAGATTCCTTTCCGTGGCATTTTTCTACTTTATAATCAGCATGTCCCTGAATTTATCAATGGGAGCTACGCGACGGATGAAAACTCACGGCTCTTGCTTGAAGTGCTTTGAAACGCTCTCTCATTTCCTTAGTCCTAGAGAAAGCAGCATCTACTGTCTTATTGGTTTCAGGTTCTGCTGACAAAGTCTTCGCATCATCTGATATGGGATGCTCTTCAGGACATGTAGGAGAGTTGCTATTCGCCTTCTGCACCCCGGCTTTGTCCATGGCAGCTGGTGTCACTGGTTCCGTACGTTAGGGCCACAGCTCGACCAAGTTGTTGGGTATCTTGGTCCGGCGTGATTGCACGAGAGAAAAGAGGGGTTCGGGTTTAACCACAGGCGTTGTTACTAACAGATTCCCAGCTATTGTTTGATGGAAATTCAGAAGTTGTGGATATATAACTAATAGCTAGAACATATCCTAGTCGACGATTGACGGTTCGAGGTTTTGGTGCAAAGGTTTGACCCAGGGCATGTTGGGGGGAGTTGCCGCTTTAGGACTAGCACGGTTTCCGCGAACCCCGGCGCGGTAATTTTAGTCACAATCCGTTTTTTTTATCTCCAACTCTCGATTTTCCTGCGAAACTTCAGCTTCAACAATATGGACCCCATCTTCCCCTGATCGTCTCCCTATGAAACTTTCGTAGAGAGAGATAGAGAGAGAGGAGACGTCCTCATGTCCAGTCCTTTGATCTGCCGGTCATGGCTCCCTCCGCAACCTCGTCTTTGTCGCTACGCCTCTAGCTCACTACCGCCCCGGCTGGTGACCTTTGATAAACTCCTGCGCCATATACGAAGGTCAACGCCGCGGCCGGAACCTTCGGCGTCTCAATTGCTCCGATATGCTTTAACGGGGACTCTAAAAACATCATCCAACAGATATTTCTCCGAGACTCTCGAAGGATATATGCTCGAGGCATTCTCTAACCCGGATTTGCCTGAGACTTGGACCATTTTCAACACAGACCCCTCGAAACGCAAAAGCCTCAATAGACATTTTACCGTTGTTGATAGAATTGACCCCAAATATTTAATGGTTCCGACGGAATTGCCGAAATTCGAAGCCATTTGTGAAAAATATATTTTCTCTCCCCAGGTAGCCCGCGAATACTGGAGATCCGATGATGCCATCATCGGCCCATTGACGTACTCTGGCAAATCTGAAGACCTAGCCAGAGTTCTGTCAACGGTGAATGCCCTTGTTGCAAGATTTACCTTGCTGAAGGTCAGAGTACCGAAACAACTTCATATCCTTGGCATGCACGCCGCTGCTCAACATTTTTCCGCACCAGCGCTTCGGTCTTATCTCCACAGCTATGTCGCTGCTGGACATGGTCCACTACCTAGGAACTCGGCTAGAAGACTCCTCCGCTACCTCTACTTATCATGTCAAATGAGTATTTTTGAAAGCCCTATGATCGATTTGGGTCCGATGCGAGAACTTGTCACTGGTTTAGACGAGTATGGTTCGGCAATACAGCCAAACCTATTTTCCTTGCTCTCTATGTCCGGTTATGTTCGCCTACGTTATATCTATAGCTACTATTTTCAACTTCTTGGGATTATCGGAGGCTCTAGAAGATTACTAGACATCTGGCCTACAGTTCGGGATAGGTTCACAGAGAGTCCATCCGATCGCCATGTCCGAACCTTTGTAACGAGTTACCTGGCCGCCCTTCTCAGATCGGGATTCGGTTACGAAGCGGCTTATTTTGCAGAACAATTGTCGGCCATTTCCAATCTAAACGATTTTTTACCGGCGTCGATGTGGAAACAATTGCTTGAACAGGAAAACAGCGAGGGGTTACTGAAATTGGTTTCAAGCCAGACGATGAATGTGATCATGGTTGAGGCGCTCACTTCCATGGAAACTAGCCTTGGTATCACCTGGGATCCTGACGGCGGAGGGCGCCATCTTAAGACAACTGATACGGATCCATGGTGGGATCAGTGGCCTGCGGATGCGATGCTGCCAAGCCTCGACTCCGATTCTAACAAATCCGGCTCATTAGGTTGTATAAAGCGACTCTTTAGAGAAATAGAACTTTATGGTTCTTCTAGATCGACCAAGGAGCTTGCGAGGGTCGCTAACCTATTACATGATTTTGAGGGCATCGAAGTTCCCCTTGGTTCTACAAAGGATTACCTAGGCCAAGTTCACGAGTTTGCGTGGCTGCCCCAATGCTGCCCCATTGAGTTTTCCAATAATGTTCCGCCATCACCTTACAATATAGCTGGCCCACAAACTCCATCATCATTGGGCTTAATCCGTGCTTTTCACGATATAGACGGCAAACCAATTCCATTGAGTATGAGAAAGCTTTATCTAATGCAGCTCGGTTACGTCTGCGAGAGAAGGCGAGGCTCTGCTGAAGGCGGGGTCAACAGTACAACTGGTGATATTTCGAAGTGGAGAGACACGGGGCATATTATCTGCTGGGATCGGTTACATGAACGCCTCATCATGATCTTTCTTGGAAAAGGCTGGGGGACTATTGATCCTGGCTTGTATCCCAAGAATTCACATCTATTACTCCCATCTGTTGCCACACTCCGCCTGAAACTATCTCCTGATTTTCAGTCCGAGTTTTCTGAATACTCTGGTGCTATTTCGCCTATGGAAACTCGTTATTGGCTAGACGTTGACCCTGCCGCTTACCTTGACTCATGAACGAGCCCTGGCTGCTCATACACTGGAGGCTGCGTCCCTTGATTCAGATACGGCCTACCCTCGCTCAATTCGGAATTTTAGACTGAAAGTCACCTAAGTAATTTCAGCATCCGCTTCATTATCACCTTCGACAGCGTGTCAATTCCCCAAGGGAAACTGATTAACATGAACGCAATATGCTGTGTGTTGAAGCGAAGTTACCATCTCCATCCATTGGCGTCCGATCCGGAAAGCGCTCTACGCCTACCATGGTTCGCTTCGTTCATCCCCAAATCATAAATTGCATTTCAAGAAGGTGCAAGGAGATGCAAGATACAATTCCACCATCGATTCTCTGGTTTATGTCGGTCACCAATCAATTCTATGTCACCAGAATTGTGAAGTTGATACGTATCAACATATATTTTGGAGGTTTTTGCTGTCTTTAACCGTTGTCTACATGTCTATATTTTGTAACTACCACCACAGCGTCATGTATACCTAGATATCCGATATCCAACTTTGCGGCTATGGATACCATTGTAATGTAGTATAGATTTGTTCGTTGTATGTATAGTATCTTTTTGCTTTTCTTACACAGACACGTGCCTTAACCTTTTGCTTTCCGGCTGGGTTCCGGGCTAGAATGGTAGCATGGCATGTATTATATTTTCTAGCATTTCTAGGCCTTTTCATGCATTGATCTTCAAGACTTTAACTGCAATTTGCTTCAAACGTGTTTATATTTGGGCATCATACGAGAGTATCGAAGCCACTCCCCAGACGCTTCTACAGTCGTGCATATCTCGAGGTTGCTGCTACAATACATCGCATCTTGCAGAATTTCTTTCCATCCTCCTGCAGCCCATGCATCGCTAACTCTCCAAAAGGACTGACCAATTGGAAAAGCCTGAAATTAGCTCAATGCAACTTCGTTCATTGGCAGTAAAAAAAAAAAAAAAAAAACGAAGCGAAGAGGCTGGGCTAGGAAACTGGGGGTTACCGGCCCTCAATACCTCTCCTGGAAGGTTAGGCAAATCGGCGTCTAGCGTTCAGTTGGATGGTGGTTGAAATAGGGTCGTGGACATTGCCGCCATACAATTGACGCACACTGGAGACATTCCCGCACGCACGCACATATTGGCCCTAGACTCTCGGGAGTCCTAGCCGGTGTCCATGAGCATGCAAGAATTCGCTCCACCTTCAAAAACTATCATATGAGCGAAGAGAGACAGTGCTTCCACGCTACCCTTCTGGCGCCCGTGTATCCAGCTACTGGAACAGCACGCAGGGATCTCCCAACCGCTTACACCGCTAGAGATTGTTATCACACATCGAAGGACGCGCCTCCTGGTGCCCCCTCTTTTGACAGGATTGACAGGATTAAAACAAGACCCTGCGCACAACTTGCATGGAATGTGACAGCTCAGCTCCTGTTAGTTCCTGGCATGGACGCCTGCTCGTTCTCCCAGAAGTATCCAGGGCTGTTATGATGGTTAATCGCTACAAAATATAAATAGGGCACCGATAACTTACCGAAGGGGACGCAGGAATGGAATGCAATGCAGCCCAAGAGCCTGGGCTATTCTTAGAGGATTACTTGGCGACTGCTTGGTGGAGGGGGAAATAAAAGAAAGGCAAAAAGGAAAAAAGGAAAGAGGACAGCGGTGCCTCAGTTTTTGGTTCCTTTCCGAGTTCTCGGCCTCAGGACATGGGGGCCGCATTTTCAACCTCAGGCATATCCGCGGTGGCTCGAGGAAGTTGCGTCACAGTCCCACACGTCAACTCAAGCGTGGCTTGCTGGCTCCGAGTACAGGCAAGTAAAAGATTGAATCTGCTTTAGGCTCGCCGCTGTCTAACGGATGTTGTACTCCGTACCAGTCAAAGGATACAGCGCAATGTGGCGCTCGAAGAAAAATACGCCACGTTTTGCCAGCTAAAAATGCTGTTTTCGAGGTTCAACCCATCAATCCTTTAGACCCCGAATTCCACATGCTCAGCCTGTGGAATTGGTCCACGCCATTATTGGATGAACCATAGTATCTTACACCAGCTTGTGAGACTTGGTCCTCGCCGTCCATTTTTAACGGCTAGTGTCTGGGAGAGGTGAAAAACACACAAATGTGCAGATACTAGCTTCTACAGAGGCATGTTAAAGCTTAAGTTGGAGCTATTAGCAAGGCAGCTGATCAGGTTCACCGATTCAGGGCGCAGTTGGGGCTATCAATTTTGAACAATGAACGACAAGAAGATGTCTCCAGTCTCTTTTTTGTTGGGGTCTTGCAGCTGAAAATGGAGCCAGAACAGCGAACTGATCCTGAGCTTTCTCCGGCTTCCGGCTCTCTGCATTTTATTGTGGGTATTATTTCAAGAAGGAAGATATATTTCTTTTGTCTAACTTCCTAAATACTACTCCTTCCGCGAAATAGCACCCTGAAGACAGGCTGCTCCTCGCTTGGGAAACAAGAGACGGTTGGTTATGTCTGGGATCTGAATAGCACTCAGAGATTCCGCGAAGCAACCACCGCCTTGGATCAGCTATTTAACTCTCGCTACATTGGTTATACTTCTTTTTGCTATTTCGGAGCGCGGGTCCTCCGCCCCGACCTTCCCTCCAGAGTGACTTCGAGAGATAGCCAGAGTTTGACTATCTCCATATGTCATATCGATGCACACCACTCCGTACTTATGTAGCTGTGGACCAGCTCCTGCCAACTAAATTCATCATCAAGGTACCGTCGCCTTAACCTAAAATGAGGTCTACCACAATAACTATCTACTCGGGAAGTACTCTATAGACTTGGTGACTGACAGGAAAAAAAGCAAAAAAGGAAAGGGAATTCGGAGCTAAGATATAGTTAACGAGTGCTAGACTTCTTTGACTTTCCAGATCGATCGAACCTAACGAGAATGGCTAACAGTGGTGAGCGAAGACGCCGAAGAGGCTACCGTTCTTCTGCCTTATTCGTTGAGATGATGTTGCCTAGCTATTCGGTATCGATGATTCGGCCTTCATATGATCTCCCGCAACTTCACCGTGCTCCTTTGGCTCAGACCCACCAGCTCGTGTTTAGCTTTGGAGGTGCATGCATATGAATCCAGCTGAGATGCTCCCGTCATATTCCATTTTAATAGTTGCTCAGCCTTCCAACCGATGTCGGCATGGACGGGATGAGGATAGGCTTACTCCAGTTTGCTTAATATTATTGATATTACTACCATTATGTCTTTGTTGATTTTATCGCGATTGGAGTTCGAATCCGGCATGATGTATATTTTACAAGTAACACGTGCGGAAATCCAAGATTGGGATCTATTATCCTGTATATAAAAGAAAGTCCTTATCACACTTAAACCCCAGCTTTGGTGACCCGACAGCTGTACCCAGGTGTTATCCATTCTCAGCCCACTTCAGACACTGCATGAAACCCGAATGCGGACTCGCTCACTGAAAGCGACGAATGCATTGTCATACCGTCAGTCCCCGGAGGAAACCAGAGTCGAACCAAGGTAAGGCATAGTACATTCTATCGTCCTCATTACCCGTCTCTGCTTCTCAATCCCAAGAATGGATCCTGCGCAGGGCAGAACGCCAGCTGGTACCAATAGGTCAGAATATTCTCCGGAATACCGCTATAACCCACCCACAGACCCCCAACCCGCACATCGTCAGCAGATTCGGAATTTTCGCACCCCCTGTCATTGTTTAATATGAGCTTCCCTTGCTATGATCACTCAATGGTTACACAGCGTGGTTTACTCGCCAATGGAACACCTATTTCGACCTCCTATTCATTCAATCCTCCGGAATGGCCGGAATACCCATTCCAGCCTCCTTATCTTCCAGTATCAACGCCTCGACGGGTAGATATGTCGTCTGCAGTGCCACACCTCCCTTATACCAGACTAGGGGCCATTGTTGCTAGCCAACCAGAGAGTAATAGGAAATGAGCGAAAGCGGTGAAATTTTTGACCGTCCATGTGCCGATATAAAACGCCCACCATTCTAATAATCAACTTGTTATCAATAGTGAAGCTTCACGATACGTTCGAGAACGCTGCCTCCAAATTCAATTATTCCATCTGCACAACACGGCGCTACCATGACTGCTTCCGTGCCATCTGGCTTCAGGCACCTACTACACCAGCCACCACCGCCACAACCAGCATCAGAAATAGACTCAAACATACGCTCGCGCCTCCGCTTATTTGTGCGGCAAGAACCCATTGCCGCTCGTGCCTGCGGGTTTGGAAATAAGTCCCGAAGACCTATTGATCCGCTCCCGGTCATCCAGCTTCTAATGATCGATTTCTCCCCCCATTCTGAGGAAGATATGAAGCAGCTCACAAACCCGCAACACGTTGTCGTCTGTCATCTATTTCCGGCCAGCCAACCGCATGGAGTGAATCCTGAACCGCAAATCCGGTCACAAAGCAATGCTGGGTGCTTTTTGGAACCAAGCGAGACTGGAGCCGTTAACAGTGACGGTGGTAGCAACCCGACAAATAGACAACGGGGCAAAATTCTGTCTGGCAGCACATGTGCGAGTCCATTCCTAGTCGGCGTAGATCCCGATCTGGCAAATGCACCCGAACACCCACGTTCAATGGCGAGCCGAGAGCAAAGTTCAGGTACTACTCTTATGCGCCCGCCACGAATTCTACCATCTTCAGACGCTCCACAGGATGTTCCTGCAACCTTCTTCATATTCTCCGATCTCTGCGTGCGTACCGCAGGCTGGTATCGGCTACGGTTTCGGCTAGTAGATGTCCAAGAAACTGAGAAATTGGGGATCTCCCCGTGCCTTCATGAGGTCTGGTCTCAATCTTTTCAGGTGTTCGCGGCGAAAGATTTTCCTGGGATGAGACCAACCCCTTATTTGGCAATAAGACTAAAGGATTTGGGAGCCATCGGCATTAAAATGCGGGAAAAGGAACGGGGGTCGCGGCAGAAAAGAACGGTACAGAGTACTAGCGAGGACAATATCGATCCTGTTTGTGGCTGACTGGTTTACTCGGCAAATTGTTACTTTCGGATCTGTAACAGCTTGAGTTTGGCCGAGAAACGTAATTCTCGCAGAAGTACAAACAGGCGGAGAACATAAGAGAAGAGAAGAAAATTGGTGACTATCAAGGATTTTTTTTTGTTCCTCCAACTCTTCGGGTATACTTTGTTTCCCTAGTTTTGCGCCAGCACAAAATATATGATTCTGTACATGTACATACATTCGCACATTTTTAAAAATGCCATGGAAAAGATGGCGCCTCTGAACAATGTCTATTATTTTAAGTTTTTTGGCAAGCTCCGGCATTGCTTTAGTTGTCCAGGGCGGACATCTGTCGCTTGTTTTCGACTCCGTTTGGCGCTCGTACAGTTGCCCAAAACCATACTCGGCGCAATGGAATTAAATTCCAATGGACAAACTATTTAGCACATCAAATGTAAGGAAAAAGAAATGGGTATGATAAGCGCATTTCTTTAGTCGAACTGTGCAAACTGTTTTGTAAAGATCTCTCTCTCTTTCTCAATGTTCAATTCAAAAGTTTTGCCAAGATATATATGTCGTATTTCCTTCGCCTTTGACGCGGATTTTTCGTCATTTTCTGCGATCTCTAAGTAGCGTAATCCTTTGTGAGCATTTCCTTCCTCACGTAAAAGACAGGACATGATGAGAGCTGATGGGCCCCAGCCACCGGTACTAGCAACTTCGAACCAATCCATGGCCAGTTGGCGAAGTTGGTCGTTCGTGTATTTCCGCGCAACGAGGTCTTTGGGAGAAGTATCCTTGTCCCCTGAAGGTTTGGGGGGTTTATCCCGCCTTTTCCCAGAATAGTGTAGCTCCAGGTAAAAACTTCCCAGGTCATGACATGCTTCAGCATTGCAGTCCATAGCCGCTTTCGTCATGTATTCTTCATATCGGTCCAGATGGCCTTCGTTGCCGACCATCTTTGCAAGATACTGGTAGGCCACGGGATGGTCGAGTAGGGACGCTCCTGCCACCACCGCCTCAAAACTTCCCTGGATATCCCCCTGAGAAATCTTCACTGCTGCATACATCTCCCAGGCTTGAGGGATACCAAGAACACTGTATGGGTCTTCATCTATGTGGCCGACTTGTGTCTGGTTGGGTACTGAGATCTCCATCGCCTTTGTCCAAAGGGTAAGTGCCTCCTCGGTGCGGCCATACCTCTCATGTAAAATGCGCCCGTAGAGTACCATTGCGTCCAGAAGATGCCGTTGAGCAAATTCTTCTAGGTAAGTCATCAAAACGCTTCTTTTGAGAGGGGTACCTGCTGTGAATTGCTGGTTAATAACGTAGAGAACGGCGAACGGTTCTTTCGACTCTGCTAGCCGATACAATAGCCAATTTGCTACGGCGCGGTAGTCGGGATGTTTCGAAAGGATGAAGGAAAGCCTAGACGACATGCACCGTTCTATGTGGCAGTTAGCTAACGGGACTGAGAAAACTAGATATCCAGATCACGACCACGTTCTCAGCAGTCAATGGGGCTTTACCATCACCTCGCTCGAATATCTCGCTCCCGTGCTTTGCACTACACGGTACGGCGAGTCTTATGAGCGTTCCAGCCAGGTGCATAGCTGCATCTATAGTTGCGCCCCCCATGAAGCTTGAGAGGGCGGATTCGAACAGAGCACGAGGGAGATTAGCAACCAATGCTTCCGCTTCATCTTCCGTCATGCGGATAGAGCTATGGGCTGACTGATATCTATCTTCCTTCTGACGGCCATGTATTGTTTTCCAGGTTGAAGGGGCTCTGGCGGCGGTGTGGGGAGGGGAAGAATGAAATTGTTTTCCCGGGAGAGTTGAGATCCTGCATGTGAGCCACAGAGGCCGCGACCTCACACATCGCACAGCAAACATCTAAGTGAAGATAAAAAAAAATTAAAAAATTAAAAAAAATCAAAGAATGAGCACGGTCCCAAGGATGGCTAAAGGAAAGACACTCTTCACCAGGGCCGGAGAATGCTCAATTGCTCAATGAGAGAGTTGGAGAAAAGAAAATAAAGACTGCGCTAGTGTAACTATCTGTTAGCTGGAGATGATGGCGCTTAGTAAGCAGGTACATTCGTTTAAAGTTCAATGTCGGGGATTTTCTAGTGAAATCCAGGTATTAAATATTCAGTTTCCTGCAGTAATAAATTGGCTGAGATTTCATAAATGCTGTTTAAAGGGAGAAATTGATTTTCTTTGCCAAAGGACTGTTGACTTTAAACCTCATGCTAGAAGCCGCATCGTTTACGATAAGTGGTGTGAAACCCTCAATGGGGAAAGCTTTCAAAAGAAGGGTAAGAATGAGAAGGATCTCATAGCCAAAAAGCGATAATGTACAATATATTGCCTCCACGCTCGTACACATACAGAACTATCAAACAGAGCATCCACTGTTTCGCAGCTCCAGTCGTCCAGTGAACAATATTCTATCCCCACACCGTTTAAACTCCAGGAAATGGGATGAGGGACAAGAAAAAACATCAATAAAATACAGAACTACTCCATGACAACCTTAGCCCCCAGGTCCTTCATTGCCTTAACAATCTTCTCGGCCTCCTCTTTAGGTACAGACTCCTTCATCACCTTCGGGGCACTTTCCACAAATTTCTTGCTGTCAACCAAGCTCAGGCTGAGAAGTGACTTAATCTCCTTGATGACCTTGGGCTTTGAGCCAGCGTCGAAGGACTCCAATTTCAAGTTGAACAATGTTTTCTCCTGGGCAGCTGGCGCGGGCTCCTCCTCTTCCACGGCAGCAGGGGCAGCACCACCAGCTGGACCGGCCGCAAAACCGCCAATGGGCAGATCGGGAATGTTAAGGCGAGACTAGATACCGCGAGTGAGACGTTAGCTGCAGCACTGCTAACAAACTTCGCATTGACCGACTCCCGCCAGCGACAACGAAACCAAATCGATACGCATCACTGTTAAAAGCGTTTACAGTAGAAGAAAACAGAATTCCAGTGTGCAATTAAACAAAAGCCCGTATCAATTGAGCCCACCTTCAAGCTCGAAACCAGATCAGCAGTCTCCAACAATGTCAATTGACTTATTTGGTCCACAATCTGTGTGATCTTAGGGTTCGAAGGAGCCGCCGGCGGCGCCTCGGTGGACTGCCATCTTCTCGCTCCGACTGCAGCTGGGATTGTTCGTTTGCATTGAGAGAAGCATGTAGAGGAGGAGAGACGGAAGGACGGCGGCTGGCGGAGGAGGTTGCGGCAGGATCGGGCTGCCGTCTGTGAAGGAATTGACATGGCTGTTGAAGAATGAGAGATCTGACAGAAACGGCTTTTATCACGTAGCGGAGAGCAGAGGGAGAGGGTGGAGGACGAAGGCGAGGGAATTGAGCTGACACGGGGCCTGTGGTGCTGCTGGTTCTTTTTCTTGCTTGATATCGTCAGGAAAAGATTGAATCGTCGCGGAGGTTTGAAAATTCCAAATGCGGGAGGCACGTGATGGTCATCCCACAATACGGCCGCCGATAAGTTTATCCGAAACCGAGGCTCTTTTCCCTTTTCTTTCCTTGGAAGTAAACAAATCTCTTTGACTTCAACAACACAACGACAAAGAAAATATCAACAGCTTCCATATGTGGGGAGGGAGAGGGGAGGAACTTCTTCCGTTTCAGCAAGCTCCTATGGATATATACTTCTCACTCGCGGAGAAACGGCTTGCTACCTCCGTCGCATTCGCGTGGGTCTCCTATCGTTTTGGCCTAACAATTCTTAGGCTTCTCCGCAAATATCTCAACAGAGCTGCTGTACGACGACGACAGGCCCGCCGCAGTTCTCGCGTGGGCCAAGGTTCACAGACGACAGAAACAGACAATGCAACCGTAGGCCAGACTTGAGCCTATTACTGGGCCATGGATTCAATAACCCAACTTCCACTCTCTAATGTTTCCTCCAGAGTTGGCTTCGGTATTATCTCTGATTTCGTTGGATTTTGATGTGCACATTTCGGAGAGATATGCGAGGCGAAAAAATGGATAATATCAGATGCATTCTGAGGGAGACAGTTGTGGCCGAGTTCCACTCGTGCTTTTTACATCTCGCCCCAAAATAAACGAGGCTATCTGATTATCTTCCGACAAACCAAATGCAGATCAAGAGAGGAGATAAGGAAGGAAAGACTTGATGGCGCCTTACGTCGATGCTTCTGTGCATTATTTGGGAACGAATCGGTCAAAATTTCAATATTTGCCGTCCAACATAACACCTCACGAACCTCCCTAACCGTCTACAGCTCCACCCACGCGGTAAACTTCACCGATAAACTGTGCCACTCTTTTCGCGAAGAAATCGCGAACAAAATCTCAGTACTCGACATCTAGAGTGTGCGAAGTGACGCAACTGCAATGCACAACATGAACGAAAAAGGGTTAAACTGATCGCACTCCAGTGCGTCGCGCAAAAGGGAGAGACGAAGACTTTATGCTTCCCATAGATGGACATATACACCTCTCCTCTCCTATTTAAATAACGTAGATTGTGCTTTTTCCAATGGAGCTTACTGATATGGCGTGGGTGGGTGGTACGGGCTGAGGTTTGCGTTTTACGGATGTTTTCTTTTTTTGGCTGATACGCATCTTCCTCTTCTCTATCTTGCTTTCACGAATTTGATGAATATGATACCCCCGCTTCTATTTCGCTCCTGCTTCCTGGCGCACCTGGGAACTCTGCTTTTGTATGTCTTTTGGCCCTAACCCCATTCCTTTTTTCATGTCGCATAGTTTCAAACATGATATCTATGATACATTCCCATACACACATACATACACATACATCCATACAACTTGATCAAATGTATCGGATCCATCTATTAACTGTGGCAGCTTCACAATTGACAAATGGGGTATAACTAGGTGGATAATTGCGTAGATAGTTCCTAAGTATGTACGGTGCGCTACATATCTCCCTCTCTCTAGACAGGGAGATAAACATGTGATTGAGTTGAGTTCGAGGCTTCAAATCACCTACAATTCAACGCTAATGGAACATGAATTTCATGTTCGAGCGAGAAAGGAAATCTATTTCATTCCGCCTGATAATCCGCTACCCCTACACTTCCTACCTCCATGAATTAGCATGCCAACCAAAACCATGAGAAAATAGGGTAAAGAAAGCGGGCATCGCCAGCCCAGCCTCTGTCTATCTCAACCAAATTGACATCCAGTAGTCTAGTAGTAGAAATCCATTTAGCCATTTGCATGTTCCCGCTTTTTTTTTTTTCCAAAAGAGAGTAAAAAAAATAAAGCAAGAGATCAATTTTATTTTTTTTTCCATTGGAATTAGTGTATAAAAATGCCAAAAGAAATTCATCCATTTTATTATTGCCTGTCTCTCTCTCTCTTTTTCCCCTTCCCTTTTGCAATTTACTCTCACCATACATCAGAACAACAGCACCAGCTACAGCAACAACGTCAACAACACCTGATCGTTGATCAAATCATACCCCTCAATCCTCATCCCAATTAGGATTCTGCCCCGGTGGCTTTGGCCCGCCCGCCTGCCTGGCCACAATAATCTGATCAACCGACAACACCGTCCGCGCCGCCTCCGTCGCCAACCTGATAGCCCATGCCTTCGAAACGAGTAAATCAAGGATCCCGTCATCGACGGCATTCACGGTTCCCGAGGTGGAGAATGCATGTAAGTCTACGCCGGTGGTCCAGAATGGCTCGTCTTCATCGGACGAGGAGGCGTTTTCGGACGACTCTTCCGATTCCTCCTCTTCATCTTCATCGTCATCGTCAGCATTGGAGGGGCGGTTCTTGTTTGCCGGTATCGATCTACGGTGTTGCTGATGCGCGGTGTAGAGACGTGATAGGACCTCGGTGGCATCCAGGCCGGCGGATTCAGCCAGCGTGCGTGGGATGACTTCGAACGCCTCGGCATATTTGCGGATGGCATACTGTGGAAGCCCAGGAGTTTTATCCGCAATGGCAGAGATGCGTTCGACGAGTTGGATCTCCGTCGCGCCAGCGCCAGGGACCAGGCGGGGGTCCTTTGTTACTGCTTTGATAACATTGACGCCGTCATCAATGGCGCGCTCAACGTCATCGAGGAGGTTTTGCGTTGCGCCGCGCAGCACGATGGTTGCAGTCCGTGTGACGGTGCCAGCGTCCTCTTGTCGGAAGACGGTCACGCGGTCACCGCCAATCTCGAGCGTCTCGACCACGTCAACGGTACCCATTTCATCCGGCATGGGAGCACCAAGGCGGGCAAGGGGTGTAGCGCCAACAACACGGCATAGACGGCGGAGTTCGAATTTGGAGAGTACCTTGATGACGAGGATGTTGAAGCGGTTGAGGTAGTGCATTGCCAGCTCGCCGATTGTAGAGCCTGCCACGGCGACACGGACACCGGAGTCATATAATTCTTTAATTGTTGCTTCCAGACGTGCCTCTTCGCCCTTTGTGAAATCCAACATCTCCTTCGCATTGTGCAAGAGGACTGTTCCTTTCGTTTCTGTTTGTGAAATATCGATCGGACAGCTGAAAACGCCAACCTTGGCTTTTTTGGCCTTTTTTATAGCTCCGTCGGGTTCACGGCCGAAAACCATTCCTTTGACGACTCGTGATTGCTCCAAGCTACCTCCCATGATTTTGACAACTCGAATATTATCCACATTGAAATTTGCTGGGTTCTTTGGGAGGACTGCCAACACGGCCTCTGCAACAAGTGGAGCAAGAATATCTTCTGAGCCGGACTGTTTGCTTGCAATGACAGTTCTGACCGCTTTGCTCAACTCCGTCGTAGACCGTAGCTCCTTGAGCCGATCCACCTCGAGATCTAGAGAAGAGGTTAACAACAGACGTCAGTGAAAGAATTTCCCTAAAATATAGCAAATTAAACAACAAAAAAATTAACGAATACAAGAAATAGGGCAAAAAAACTCACCGTCCAAACACCTCAACGCAATCCCCTGCGCCTTCTCATACCCCAGAACAATATCGCTCGTCTTAAGTCCCATTCGCAGTAATTCTTCGGCCTTTTTCAGCAACTCTCCCGTAAGCACAATAACCAAATTAGTCGCATCGCCCATCTCTGCTTCCTGCTGCTGGCTGGCCATGACGACCAGTTTGGCAGCCGGGTGCACAACCTCCAGCTCGCGTAGGATGGTGGCGGCATCGGAGGTCAGGATCAGCTTCTGTAGGTGGTTGATTACGATTTTGTTGCGGCCGTTAGGGCCCAGTGAGGTCTGCACGGTCTGTGCAATGGCGCGGCATGCTTCGATATTACGGAGGACAGCGCCGTCTTCGGAGTCATGGCTGTGCGGAGAAGGGTTTGTTAGTTAGAGTGGGATGGATAGTGAGTGGCCTTGTTGGTTATTGATATTTGGTATGGTTTTTCATATACCGGAGTTTCTCCGAGTGGCTTGGGGCAGAAGGGGATATACGGGATAATGAGACGAAGAAGAACGTCAAACTTGAAGAAAAAGATATAGTGTTGTGATGCGTGGTGCGTGGGTGGGATGTACCAATATTATGGCATATCAGCGGGGAGGGGAGGGGCGAAAGTTCGAAGCACGTACCTGGTATAACCCTGCTTGAACAGCCCAGCATTTGGGGCGTTGGGAATTGACAACGACATGGTTATATGTGTATGTATATGTGCCTCCTCCTCTGTCTATGGTGAAGAGGAATCGGGTGGGTGGTGATGTCGTCTTCTCCGTTTTTGAAGCTGCTCTGATTGCCCGAATTTGGTGAGCTCAGGCTTGGGTGGGCGATGAGTTTGCTCTGTTTGCACTCTAGTATCAATACATCCATGGTACGAAGATTACATACAAATATTTCGCTACTATCAAAGTCAAATGCCTGCAATGATTACCGCTTTAGCATTAAATTGCAACTATTGTCGACTTATCGTACACATTATCTGGAGATGCCAAATAGATATCCAATTCATATGTTATACACACGCTGCTCTACCAGAAAGACCCGATTGCCTGTCCAAAACTCTCGGCTACGAATGACATGTCAGCAGGGAGTCCATTAAACTCCAGCAATCATTAACATCAAAATCACCTACCATATCGCTCTGTAACTCCACATCCGCTGTCATCATACACGGTATTTGCTTGCGGGAGCCTAGAGTAGGAATATCGTCGTTAGCAAATCAAAATCCCATACGCACGCTCTCCGAGGACAGTAAAAGCCGCGCGAATTGTAAATTACACTTACCATTTCTGAATTGCCTCCATCCGTCTCCGGCTCTGTATATAACGCCGTCAGTTAATATATTCAAACAATACGAATAAATATTGATCAATAAACCCACAGAAGGATGCGTCGACAATATCTGGGAAGGCACTGCCTTCTCTGCCCGGTGCATCCGGCTCCATCTATATTTTTTTTAAAAAAAAGAAGGGACGGGGAGTTGTTAGCGAACGTTATAATCAAAATCCTTGAACGCGTGGGCTCGTTAGAACATATTAAAAAGCAGGGAAAACATACAATCCAACCGCAGCTTCAGGTTTAAAACAGCTCTTTGCCATCATCACTGTCAAGGGGACCATGGTTAGAGAATCCGCCCATCATTTCTAGTGCGAAGCGGGTACAGAACATACTGAGTCCAATCTCATCCGCCTCAGACTATGTAATATCGTAAGGCGGCACGTTAGCAACAGGAACAATAACAATCTCCTCCCGCCAATCCATAACATAATAGCGCAGAAGACATAGTCGAAGTAAAACAAAAAAAAAAAAAAAAAAAACAGGCACTAACCTCCTGCGTCCTCGAATTCGGCAAAGCAAGCATCAAATTCAAAATCGCCGACGACAGGTTTTGCGACACGTCAAACAGCATCGATGCTGCCAACGCGGCGACGATCACGATGATACTCGAACTCATGCGCTCGGCCGGGTGGTGGGCGAGGACGTGTGCGATTTCATGTCCCAGGACGGCAGCGAGACCGTCCCTATCTCGGCAGATGGGTAAAATGCCCGTGAACACGAAGACGTTTCCACTGCGAAGAAGAAATAGACTATGATCAGTAAAAAGGTTGCTTGCTGCGTACGAATACAATATAATTTGAAGCGTATATATATATATATATATATATATTATATACATATACGTACCCCGGCAACACAAATGCATTCATCTCCGACGAGTTAATCACATGCACCTTCCACTTCAGATTCTTAAGCAGGGCATCTTCTTCGCCCAGCTGCGGCTGGCCGGAGAGGATCAACTTGCGAAAGACACTGTCGACATATCTGACGAGGTGATGAGACTCGGGTAGGAATTGGCCTCGATATTCCTGCAAGATCATCTCGTACGTCTGTTTGCCGAATTGCATCTCCATCTCGTTGGAAATGCAGTTGAAACGGCGCCGGCCGGTCATCTACATACGTGCGTAGAACAAAAGAGAAGTAAGATTTAGCCGATGCGTATGCGTGTATATCTTGAAAAAAAAAAAAAAAAAAAAAAAAAAAAAAAAAAAAAAAAAAAAAAAGGAAAAAAAGAAAGAAGAATGTTGTTGTTGTTTGTTGGGGGGAGGGGGTTCTCCAAAGAAAAGGGGAAAGGGGGCGAAATTTTTAAAGCTCGAGCAAGAGTGAAGGTAGATATAGAAGAAAACCCACCGGAACAACATCCAAATTCCACACGTAGAACCCCACCACCGCCGCCCCGCCCCCGACAATCATATACCGATATTGCGCCCAAAAGTACGTGAGGCGGCTATTCCCCCATGGCCCCGGCCCCGTTCCTTCGCCCCCGCCATATCCACCGCCGCGCCCCTCAAAGCTCCGGTATTTGTAATTCCCATCACGCCTCTGCTGCTGAGATTGCGAGAACGCGCGCAACTGTTTGAGTGGTTGGTGGAGGCGGAGGCGGTGGCAGAGGCGGTGGTGACTGGGTGCTCTCTGGGAGCGGAGGAGGGGGGGATTGTTGCTGGTGGTGCGGGGAGGGGGGGTATTGCTGGTATAATAAGTCGCGGACGCTGGGCCTGATGCTGGTGGTATCTGTCGACGGGCTATAGGGTGCGGATCCCACGGGCTTCTCGCTCCCCGCGCAAGACCCGATCGCCAGTGTGCGTGCGAGGGAGAGGATAGCTGGCGCGAGTGGAGGGGGATGGGGAACTGTGCGGGTGCGGAGTTCGGAGGCGGGATGCGAACGGGGTGCCGTCGCGAGGGTAAGGAGCGGAGAGTCGATGCGGTATTGGTTTTAAGAGTTTGATTCAGGTTAGTGGTAACGGTCGATAGAGTCCGGGTAAGGAAATATGGGCGGGATAATGACTGCGACAACATTGATGCGGCAGCGCTGGGGGTGGTGGTGAGCTTCGAGCTCCCGCTGCGGTGAAGCGCGCGCCACATTGCTTGTATGTAACTCCTTCTCCGCAGTAGTAGTAGTAGTAGTAGTTAGTGGAAGTCAAGGCCTGTTGTTTGTCAATGCTTGGTCTATGAGTTCTGTTGGGATATCGGTGTGGTAAGCTAGCTTTTTGAAGCTCTCAGGAGTCGAGGATGAAGTATTTAGGTGAGGTGATAATGCAAGGCAACAAACAGTGCATCATCATTGCTCATAAAATATATACCAGCACGTTCGCAGCGAGTCACCCCACCAACGATCTACTTTATTCGTTTGTCAAAGGTGGGAAAGGGAATGTAAAATATAATAAATAACTATCAGAATAAAATAAGTAAAAATAAATAAAAATAAAAATAGAAAAAGAAGAAAAAAAAGAACAAAAAAAAAAAGAAAAAAGAAAAAAACAGCAGCAAATGCTCCCGATAGCGGCCTATGGATAGAGAAACAGCCCACTCTCTCAGGATTAAAAGAACAACGATAAGAAGAAGTGAACTGGTCTCTGCCATTTCACTTTAACTTATCGCAGCCAAGTAAAAATTCCTCTCTCCTTTCCCGTCTATATTTCACGTACGCGCATTTGTGGCAGAAATATCACAACAAAATGTCGCACAAAAATGTACATATATAGAGATATATAGACAGCTTGTTAAACTAGATAACTGGGTAGATAGACAACAAAACCAATCAAGAAATATGTAAAAAACACACACAAAAAGGGGGTCCCCGGGGTGAGTTAGAAAGAGATGGCCAAGTATCCAAAACATTCCAGGACGGAAACATGAAATGGGAGAAACAGGGAGGTAAAACATATAAGAAAAATTCAAATGATCAACATTTGGCATCCATGGAAAAACGAGTTCATTAATTTTCCAACCAATTCTCCAGAAAAAAAAAAAAAAAAAAGCAACCAAGGGAATTAAAAAATAGCAAATATAGATTATAGATTGAGGGGATATAGTGTATAGAGGTATACGAAGTGGAGAAAGAAAAAGAAAAAGAAAAGGAAAAAAATCCTGATCCGGAATCTGGGAGCAAGAAGTAGAAGAAGAAGAAGGAAGAGTCCAAAAACAACAGGAGAGGGGTATGATACACAACAAAAAATAAATCAAACCAGGGGGGAAAATGCGAACCGTAAGAAGGTAAACGATGTAAGGGGTAAAAAAGTGTGTATATGAGTATATACCCAGGAAACGGAAATCATGAAATGGGGGCGGAGGGGGTGGTGATAAGTAACAGGCATGAAAAAGAAAAGAAAAAGGTGCAGGGCACTTGGAAAACGAGATGTACCACACACGGATGCGCCCAAGACTAGACAAATAGCCTGAAAAAGAGAAACCAGAAACCAGAAAGGGAGGAGGAAAACAAAAAGGGGGAGGGGTTGGTGGTCAAGTTTGTATATACCCCAACACCCAACAAACAAATATATACCTAATACCTCATCTACTCCTCCGCCAACGAATCATCCCCGATTTCCCTCCACTCCCTCGATCGCTCCGTCAACCGTTTAATCCCCGCAACACGTTCCGCCCAATGCGCCTCCGACAGCGTGCGGAACGTATACGCCCTCTGCGACGAAATGATGCCGATGGCCTGCAGCACCGCTTTGCGCGAATCGCGCCCGAAGACGGCCGGGTGGTTTATCCACTCAAGCGCAGCTTCTATGTCGGCGTCCAGGGCGGCGATTATGGAGCTGTCGACGGCGTTGACGGGTGGGGTTATAGTGGCGGTTTCGGAGGGTGGGTTGGAAGGGGGGTGCGGTGAGTGGGGGATTGCTGGGGGTGTGGAGGCGTGCGTGGTGTTGGTGGTTTCGGGGATCTCCGGGGAGGAGGAGTTGGGGGAGCTGAGAGCGCTGGCGGCGTCTTGGGTGGGTTTTTGGGCGAAGGGGGGGAGGGGGGGGAGGCCGCCCTTTCCCAGGCCCTTGAGGATGCTGCGGGTTTCTGTGAGGAGGTGGTGGGCACGGTCTTGTTGGGAGCGCGAGACGAGGGTTAGGGCTCGTGTGAGCATGTCTGAGGTGAGGAGCTCCATGCGGCGTTGCACGATGGAGGGGTGCGGTGGGATGGGTGGCGTAGAGGGTCTTCCGGACTTGGGGCGCTGGGAGGCTGGGAGCATGGTAATCGCGAGGAGAGATGGTCTTGGGCAATGCGCCAAGTGGCCTTCGCGAAGAATGTCTCCATACGTGAGATCAGCCTGGATCAGAGGAACCTCTTCTACGCTAACGATGCGCTGCTCATCGCCGTCGAGTGGTCCACCAAGGGCTTCTAGCCCGGAAACAATGCTCTCCCAAGCGTCCTGAGGTACATGTTCTTGCGTCGTGTTGTCAGGGATAATGACAAGTTGGACGAGGATATCTACACCACACGATTAGCGCCATGGATATATATACGCACAGATCAAGCCTACAAGATTCCATCTTGTGTCTTTACTTACCCCGTTTGTCACCAAACCTTAAATCGCCAAGTGCCGCCTCTGCATCCCGGCCCGCTGCTCGTTTGGTAGTTTGCAGAGCGCCGCTAATTTTTACAAATTTCGCTGGAGAACCCTCGGGCAGCCGCAGCTTGAGCTTAGCGTTTTGGTGAGAGGTGGTCTGAAGCGATCCCAGACATCCCGCGACGCACTCTCGAAGCATCATCCAATCCTTAACGTACGTATATGAAGCTTTGGTCCGAGTAGATAATTCGATCATGGTATCGGGTTTGTGCGTAAGTCCCAATCCAAACGAATGGATCCCGACCCTGACGGAAAGAACACAAGTGAGCACGACAAACAAGTCAAAGATGAAGAAACATACGCAAACAGGTTAGGGGAAAAGAGCGGGGAAACCCGCCCGCGGGGGGGGGGGGGGGGTAAATCGAGAAGGGAAACAAAGCACTAAATTTGCAGCCTCCGCCCGGGAAAACACAAAGGCCACACTCTCCGGCTCAGAAATGGACGAATCACTAATCAGCAAAATAGTCGAGAGCGGGTTATTCGATTTCCGCTGCATCAGCAGGGTCCATGGCAACATTCGCCCCTTCAACGACGTCTGCGCGAAGACTCTTTTGCCCCACCGGACGTATCGAGTTAAGAATAGTTCCCCATCCGCTCCAGGCTTTTGTCGTCATGCCGACCAACGGCACACCTCCACCACTAGACCCGAACGTAACGAGACCCATTCGATCTCGCGGGCCGAGATTCTGCACTAGGAATTTGAGAGCGTCGCGGAGAAGGGTGATCTTAAGCCCCTGCATGGATGACGAGACCGGGATGACGATGACTAGATCGAGAGGAACGTGGAAACTTGGGAGTAGAGTGTCCCTGATCGAGTTGGTGTAATCTGTCAATGCGGTGTTGTTGGATTTTGATGCCCCATATGACGAGGTGGTGGAGGAGACGCGTTTGATCGTTTTATGAGTCCGATAATCATCCTCCTCGGTGCCGGAGGTATCCACGTCGTAGTCTGGGTTCCGGCCTCCTGCTGAATCGGGATTGTGGAGATCAAGAAGACCTCGTCTCCAAAGCTCTAGCTGGTTGCGACTCTGGAATTGGAGGTGGAAACATGGGAGCTCCGCAACGGAGAGATTAAGAGTCAAAATGGGTTCCTCTATGATAAAGTTAGGAACAAGACGACGTGAATATTTTCATCGGGGCTGGTGGTTCGGTAAGGGGAATAGGGGATAAATTACCTGGCACGGATTCCACGTCCTTCAAATGTTTCTTGATAAGAATAGACCCCTTCAACGTACACCTGGTCATCTTTCGCTTGGTCCTCGGATCCTCAAACTGACTATGTCCATTTTTCTTTTCCTTCACGCAAATAAGCATCTCCGCGAAAAGATAGCATTCTAGCTCCTGCCACGACGTCCGATCCTTGCCAACACGAACAGTTCCATGTAGTTTGAGTTTTCCAAACCTGTGAAATGAGTTAGCAAGCCAATATATATATAACCAAACAACTACAGCATCGTTTCTCATCTACGAGAATAGCTTTATATATACCTTTGGAATTCCAGACCATGCCAATTGTCGACGCGCATGCGCAACTCCTCTGAAATCTCCTGTAGGGCCTCTTGCGCCTCATAAGGAACCGGCAACGGTCGCGCAGGCTGCTTGATCGGCGGACTCACAATCTCCTCATTGCGCGGTGGTGGTATATGTGCCGTATGACGTAAATCCTCCAGGTCAGGGTGCCAGTTGCCCTCAGGAACCTCAACAGTCACCAGGCAAGTCAAGGACTGCTGCTGCCGTGACCGATTGAGTGTCGGGAACTCGCTGCGCACGGTTACAATTGGGGCCGGTATCGGGTTCCGTATGACACCCGGGCGCGGGCTAAGGTCGGATTCCATGGCCTGTACGTCGTAATCATGCCGCCTCCCGGTACTGTGGTGCTGGCCGTCTCCATAGTCGCCCGAAGATGCAACCCCGGTGGTACCACTGTCCGAGCGCGAATGTGGTTGCCGTGTTGACGGGCTTGTTAGACGCTCGACCCTCTCGCGCTGGTTACTGGTATCTCTACTATGACGCCTGCGAGAGTCCCGGCTGCAATGCAGACTGCCCATGTCGTCTTCATGCGCACGGTTACCATTGATATCCCACGGTGTGGGAGTATTTTGATTTCCTCTACGGCTGGACACATCGCTGACAGATACAGATCGAACAATATTGGAGAGTTTTGCTGCAAGCGAGGGGGATTGAAATCAGTCAGTGCATATCCCACATCAAAACTGGCACCTAGAATAAATAAATATAAAAAAAACCGGGGGGGGGGGGCGAGCGAGGGTGAAAATTACCTAAATCAAGCACGTTTCCTCCTCGATTACTATCCAAACCCAGGGGCGCACTGCATGTGGGACAGTACTGCGATTCGAATTCTTTGATATACTCATAAAAGCATGCTTCATGAGAAACGTGGCCACATGATAACTGGAGGATGCGTTCTCCACGAAGAGTATGTTCCAACGGCTCTTCACAGACTGCGCATTCGCTACCCACAAAGGTCCTCTCCCTCCGCGGCCGGGTCCGTTCGACGTCCATCATACCCGCCATCGACCTGCCCGGTCGCGAGTTGAAGGACGTCTGGGAGTGATTTGAGTGCCCGCGGGATCCTGGGCGATACCCCGGTCTCGACGATGACCTGAGATTGGAATTGGAAGGGGTTCGGGGAAACTGGGATAGCGCTGAGTGGCTTCTTTCTGCTGGAGGTGATAGGGAGGGGGAGAACTGAGAGCGGTGATGAGAGGTTAAGAGCGTTGACTGCGACGAGTCTGGTCGAAGAGAAGAGCAGTTGACTTGCGAGCGGAGGTCTAGATCGACGTGGTGGTTGGCTTAGTTAACGTTTTTGGCTTTTTACTTTTGTCAATTGCAGGACATACGAAAGTAGGAGCAGCTAGATAATTGATTTAACTGATGACAGATTGACAGGTTGAAAAGTCGATCGGGCAAAGCGGGCGTAGTAGGTTAAATAATAAAAAAACAAATAACGAGCAGGCAGTGGCCTGGGAGAAAGAGAAGTAATGCAATGCAGGTAGCCGAATCAGCAGACGCCCAGGAGCAGCATACTAGTATAGTATATGAAATCGAGAGCAGCCAATAATGGGTCAATGCTAGACAGATGAACTGACTTTTGGGAAAAGAGCGCAGTAGTAAAAATACGTATACAAGATATTTAACTACTGTAAAGGGGGGAGGGGGAGGAAGAGGAGGAGGGGAGGGGAGGTGAAGGAGTAATATTCATGGATTATAAAAAAGCAACAAGCAGCAGGGAAAAAAAAAGCAAAGAAAACGAAAACGAGGTTTAAAGAAAAAATAAGCCGAGATAAAGTCTGGGAAAAAAAAAAAAAAAAAAAAAACACGAACAGCTCCCCAAGCCAAAGAAAAAAAATAAAATAAACCCACCTTGCCGTGAGGATCTTCTTGGGCCAAACAGGCCAAGACTGGATAGATAGCGATGAGAGGTGTCGTCCTTGTCCTTCGGGGTGGAATCGAGCCTGGACGGAGCTCGGTGCTGCCACATCAGACTCGAAGCAACAAGAGAGGGAGAATGGGTTAGAAATAATAATAGGAGGTTCCAATCCCAAGATTGGAGGCGGGTAGCGCGAGTGAGGTGAGGATAGGATAGCGCGGGCGTAGCGTCGTTGTGGTGGGCGCTGGTGGAGGACGTCTGTCTCTTGTTTATCGTCTGGGAGAATTGGAGAGAGAGAGAGAGAGAGAGAGAGAGACAGAGAGAGATGGAGAGAGACAGAGAGTCAAGAGAGACAAGAGAGAGGAGCTGGCAGACAAAGCACACAGGCTGAGCGATGAAGAAGAGCTCGCTCACAGTCACTCCAGACCAGACAGACAGTAGTAAGATAATGATAATAATAATAACAATACTAAGAGTAACTTAGTAGTAGTGCATGCCAGACAGTCTCCAGGATCCTCTAGCAATCACAGGGGATGCGGAGTCGGTCGTTGACTAGCAGCAGTAGCAGTTTTAGCCCTGGAATAGTTACAGCCTGTATTCGATATCGTATCAGCTGTAGGAATATATAGTCAGTAGTAGAGTAGTGTAGTGGCGAGGGCGGGAATGGACGGAGGGGGCTGCAATACAGCAATAATAATAATAATAATAATAATAATCACCGTATCGGCATAATCGCAGACAAGGCGTCAGAATACAGACGCCGTACCGGGTTTACCAGGAAGAGAGCCTCGAAGAGGTCAGTCAATATAGTTACTGGTAAATCAACCCGGGATACGGGATATGTAGGTATACAGCTGGAAGAAAGGAAAAGAAAGGAAAGGGAAAGAAAAGGAAGAACATGGGAAACCGGAAGAATGGGATGCAAGAAGCAAAAGAAAGAATGAAAGAATGCGAGAAAACAAGGACAAAAGTCAAAATAACAGAAAAACAGAAATAAAAAAACACAAAAAACAAAAAAACAAAAAAAAAAAAAAAAAAAAAAAAAAAAAAAAACAAAAAAAATAGAAAATCCATCAAAAAAGGCATCGAAGAGAAGAAGAGGGCGGCGGGTAAAGGCTGGCTAGCACCTACTCTACTCTACTACTCCCTACTGCCTGCATATCCGGGCCCAAATAATGCAATGCAAATGAGGGCCATGACATGACATGACTGACTGGAACTAGTAGGACTGTAGGACTGGACTGGACTGGGCCGCTGGACAGCCCTAAACCACGGCGCGCTGGCTGAATATTATTTATTATTATTATTATAATTGCCAAACCGAACTCTGCAGCTGGAATCGTATTCCCAAGCGCTGGGAAAAGCTCCAGCTCTCTCTCCCTCCCTCCCCCCGTGGTGGGCGGGGCGGGGCGGGGCTAGGCTGGGCTGGGCTGGGGTGGTTGGAGATATTATGTGAAGTAACTAGGTTGATGCAAATTCGGTGTTGATTTATTTTATTTTATATTTTATATTTTATATTTTATATATTTTTTGTGTTTCGCTCCGAACCGAAATCCGGGCTGAATCAATATTTGTGGCGTTTTTGGGTTTGGAGGGTTTGGGAGGTTGGGAGGTTGGGAGTCTGTGAAGTCTGGAAGTCTGGAAGTCTGGAAGTCTGGGACCTTGGGCCAGCCTGGAAATAAATAACAGTTTGGGCAACGGAGGAACTAATAACTATACAACAAGTAGTTACAGCAGAGCCTGGGAGAAAGAGAGAAAAAAAAAAAAAAGGTAAGATCTTGTGGCCGCGGGATGGAACTGCATAGAGTCATCAATCATCAATCATCAATCAAATCATCACGATCCACCACCCAGGTTGTATTGTGTTGAATGAAGTTGTTGATCCTTATGGAGCTATTTCCAGGTTAGTTACACATGCCATGCAACTCATACAAACTCATGCATGTTCTGCCGCCTGTATGTCCAACTACAAAGAAATATATATAATAGAAGCTCATGGATTAAGGTATATATATATATATATATATCTCGGATAATGTATTTATTGCTCTTGGAAGGCTTCGGAAGTTTTCTCAGGGCCCATGTACTGTACATGTAGTAATGTAATATATTCTGCAGGCCTAAACAAACTATACAACCCTGGACAAACCAGGAATAGAAAAATAAATCCCTATCTATCCCAATCCCTACCCATACCCTTACCCTTACCCATTCCCATTCCCATTCCCATTCCTCGATGCCTGCAGGGGCCGGGAGTCGTTTCGGGTAGGATCGTGCCCCTGTAATTTATAACAAGGCAATTCTATCTACTCCGTATATGCAACTACAGACACACACCATGCCCGTCAAATGTCCGGGAGAATCGAGGCAAGACAGAGGATATTGCGAATCCTCGTGGATTAAGATATAGTTATATACATACATACCCCCAGGTAGTTAATATCATCAGCGCAGTTAGATAAAAAAAAAAAAAAAAAAGAAAAGAAAAGAAAAGAAAAAAAGAAAAAAAATAGATATTATAATAACCCACCCAGCATATAGGACCCCTGTGTAGCCCCCGGAAAGCTTGTTGAAAATTTGTCTACACATTTACGTAGTAGAAGCATACTACGGAGTACACTGCACTCTCTCCCCCCTCGCCCCTTGCCCATATGCAGAGAGAGGCCTCCCCCTTCTCCATCCCCCTTCAACTACCATGCTTCTACGAAATCATTTAATTATTACGTGGTAAGATGGTAGGTAAGTTTTGCCTAGCCCGAGGGGCTCTGCTCTGTGCATGAGGTGAGGAGTGCGTTCCGGGTGGCCTCTCATCAGTAATGCTGTTTCAGCTTGTTTGAGAAATATGAGGGATCATTGTCGTATTGATCAAAGTGACGGGTTGGTTGGAAGGGTTTTTTGGTTTGAGTCCCTTGAATGTACGCAGTATGTATGACTGACTGACTCACTGACTATTTTCAAATTTTCATTATTTATCTGGCCTCATTAGTTAGTTATTATTCTATTTCTTATAAGAAGCAACAGAAGCAGAAGAGGAACACCAGGCTAGGCTGTCATGTCAGTCAACGTAATTCTCCTTGTAGCACCAATTTCGGAGCCAGATCATCGCTGTCAGGCTCCCCCCGGGAGTGTGCCACTGCAGTTGTGTCATGTAACCATTTAACTTTGTAGTTTATATATCTGAAGATGGTTACTCCGTACATGTCCACGCTTTGAGATCTGTACATGTACAACATCTTAAAAAATATAAAATACAATCTTCATAGGTTCGGGGAAAAAAAAGAAAAAAGAAAAAGAAACCATCACTGAGTGCCTTGGGTATGTACAGTACTACTGAGTAATACCTTGGTGCTTTGGTACTATTACGCCCATGCTCCTTCGTCTTCCCTCTTGCAAGGTTCCATATTCCTCCGAGCATGTTCAACAGTACGGAGTAGTACGAGCACGGATACCACCACAAAACTCTCCGAAGAAAGCTCACGAAAAGACCCCGTCTTCGAAAAAAGAGTCCCGAGCATATACTATGCGTAAGAATATATGATCTATCCAACTTCCTCCCACACTCACTCAACTCCCTTGAGTCCTTCGATCCTTGATGAGTCCTGAGTCCTGAGTCCCCGCCGCCTCCTTGCCTCGTCCAGTCGGGTCCCGTCCCAGCTGTCAGGTTCGCAGTTTTTAGCAGGTGCAGCAGCGCGCCCCCCCCTCAGAACCTCAGAACCACATAAGCCACGCCCGTTACACCATCTCCCATCTGAAACCGCCCGGTTCTCAATTCCCCGAATCCCCGCCAAAGCAAGCTTGTTGTATGGGGGGGGGGGGGTGGGTGCATGCTGCGAACTGCTTGTAGGGGTCTGGGTCGCGGCGCTAGCCAGCCATTCCCAAGAGTCAAGAGTACTTATTTTTTATTAGCATGCTTCTACTCCGTATTCTATTCTATTCTAATCTGTAGTTAACTAGGGAGAAAAAAAAAAAAAATAAACCCCCGCGCCCCACGCGAGAAAAAAATCCTGAAACATCCAAAATTTGGCAAGCAACCGCTTTCGCTTTTGCTTTTCTTTTGCTTTTATTCCTGGTGAAGGACTCGAGGCCTCGAGTTGGTAGCAAGGCAGGGCAGGCATTGACAATTTGCATCTGTTGGCCATTCTCTCATTGCTGGCCTGCCTATGCCTACCTTCTCCGAAACATGCTCCTGTTTAACTTATTATTTTATTTCTCACTCGCCTCGTATATCTTAGAGACTCCTGGGTGGTGGGAACCTGTCAAATGCCAACATGCCAACAGAAACTAGATGAACTGCAGATTTAATCCTAATAATAATGCCATCGATTGTCCATGTCCATGTCCATGTCCATGTACATGTACATACATTACATACATTTGCACACCAACGGACCGGCCCCCCATATCTATGTATGGAGCAGCATACGCAGTACCATACCCGCAGTGAGGATGAGCAGCGGAAATCCAAACCCACCAGGCTGACTCCACTCCCCACCCGCCGATTTTCCGGCAGGAGAGAACTAATCTAATTCCCATAGCCGTCGATCATTAGCAACGTTCAGTCGCTCGTCGGGGGTGCGGGGGGGTCGGGGGAGGTGAGGGAGGTGAAGGGAGCGCAGCTTTCGGCGATGGCGCTCGGGAGTCGGGAGCCGTTCGTTGGTTTTTGGTTGAAGATGTTGCAAATCCGTTACCTATGTAGGATAGGGCAGGGAGAGGGAGAGGGAGAGGGAGAGGGAGAGGGGGCTGGGGGCTGGGGCTGAAGAACGAAATATAGTGTGGTGTGTGTGTGTGTGTGTGCGCGGGAAACTTGAGGGGATTGTACGGAGTAACAGAGTACGGAGTAAGGGAATGGGAATGGGAGTGGTATGTTATAGCATACAAAATTCATGTAAGATGCGTCCTTATTATTCTATACCTTTACGCAGATAGGCACCGAGTACGGAGTAAATAATAATAATAATAATAGGTAAGGGTTGTTTTCATTATTGATTTTGATCCTCATGTCCAATGACGCTTGGGGGGGAAGAAAAGGGTCTGCTTCCGCGCCTAGGTAGCAAGTAACTAAGTAACTAACGTTAGTTAGTCGTGTTCCCTTTTTTTTTTTTTTTTTTTTTTTTTTTCCTCCTCTCTTCAAGCGGCTCGGGGAATTTATTCCATCGGTCTTAGTCTTATTCATCCTTGAAGACATGAAGGGATTTTTTTGCTTATTATTATTAATAAGAAGAATTGTTGCGTGGAGAAGAAGGTTGGAAGGATTTGCTATGGAGAAACAAAAAAAAAAAGGGGGGTTGATTAAAATATTCCACATGGATTTGGATTTTGGATTTGCAAATGCTGAGCGATATCTGCACCGCTAGTAAAGACAAGATAGCCAAGTTACGCCAAAAATTGCCTGACTTCATTCAAAATATCATCCTTGGGGCATGCATGCAATGCATCCTGCAGTTGCCGTGCATTTGGCCCCGGCTTTGTTTCCCCGCGACCTTTTGCTGTTTCCTGCGTCTTCTCCCCGGCTCCCGGCTTCCAGTGGTGCTGTGCTTTTTCTTTTTTTTCTACGTATTTACATTTAACGGATGGTTTGAAATTTTCAGGCCTTGAAAAAACCTTCCTCCCTGGCATGTGGCATAAAACAGAGGAGCACGTATCGTATCCTAGGCTGGCCCTGCCCCGTGCGCGGTATTCCGCTACCCCTAGATCCCATGCTAGACACGGGAAGGACCCGGATTGGCACTCCGGGGTATCCTGGAAGTGTGTGCTATGCTTTGCAGTTTTTGACGGAATTCGATAGGTTGGTTGCTGAACAACCTCACTTCCAAGCAGGGGTTAAATGCGGACCACTTACCCCTGTACATTGTGGTTAATAATCATGAAATCCTCGACCGTCAATCCATCGCTACCGATGGCATTGGAAGAGAACATAAAAACTCACATGTTGCGAAATGATGACAGGCTGCAAGGCTCTGGTATCAGACTCATCTGAACTGATAAAAATTAAATTTGGAAATCCCCGCGAAGCGGGACACCCATAAGTCACAACGAAACTTGATATGAAAATGGACTCCCGGCAATTGCGGAATCTTCATGAGGATATAAGAGACGAGTAGCAAAATCGGATGTGATATGTATATTTTTTATTAGATCCATATTCCACAGAGGACATGGCATCCCTATATCATCCAGCAAGTCCCGCGGGAGCATTGATCCTCATCTCCCGAATACAGTTTCAGTTTAGCCTGTGCCCCGGGTGTAATCCGAAGGCGACATAAAGAGTCTAGCTCTGCGTTGGTTTGTTTCAAGATATCAGGAGAGCTGGCTTTTCGGAAAGATGGCGGCTGTGACAAGACTGAAGCAGTTTCTACTGTGCTTTTGGGGATTGTTCAACACACGCCCCAACCGGAGACAGTGCCGCGTAGAAGTGATTGACAGGGGTTAAAAGGGGTTGCTGTGAAAAGGGGAATTGTGTCCTCCACTGGATTGAAAGCTCTGGACTTGTTGGGCGTATGACGCGAGGCCACAGCAATGGGATCGGGGGCATGGGGCATTTTGGAATGCATAGGAAGAAAAACAGGAAAATCATTCGAAAAGAAGCAGCGGAAATTCGCAAGGGAAAGAGCGTCATGTCATCTGTGGAGCACGAGAATCACATCTAATAGTCCGCTGTTAGCCACCTCAAGCTGAATATTTTGCTTGAAGTCTCCAGATGTTCCACTCGGAACTGATTACACCTGTGTCTATCCCCAGTGGACACCGTGCTGGTCAATAATGACGCTTTCCTCAAAAGCAGCATATTATTGTTCTCTCATCGCCACATATGCGGATATGCTGCATCAGCCCCCGGGCCATCAGTGGGGGGTTTCCTCAAAAATGCAACCAATTCAAATCCCTTTCCTGTTGATATTCGGGCAGTTGTTGGATAAACGTCATGTCTCCAAAGGCTACCTGTGGCTGTGTTCTGCTTTCAGCATCATTGGCTCAGTGACATCAGTGGGCCAGTGGTGATAATCGCCCGTGGATCTCTGCTTCCCTGATCAGAGCGACCTCCACTGCAAAACCTGAGCTGGGCCCATCATCAATGGGTCATGGATGGGTAAATCTTTGTTGTCAGGTTCAGTCCTGCATCTCAGCCGACACCTTGAGCATATTATTATTAGCAATAATGCGCCTAGCAGTGCATTCACGCCGATCCTCGACCGACTGGTTTGGGTGGATTATCAGATTGTGGATTCGGTGATCTCATATCAGCCTTGGAAGTTGGAAGGCGGGTAGTTTGGAGCAACTCAAACCATGGCTCATCCACGATGTTTAGAACCATGGGTTGATCCCGTGGATCGCTGCGGATAAAAGCCCCGTTTCCACGGGAGGAACATTCGAGGAGGTCCGACTTTATTCCGATACTGGAGAGAGTATTATCAATTTATCCCGGTATTGAAGTTCCTCAGGGGTGAAAACAGCATTAAGCGACCGAACATTCCCAACTATTAATCCCCTTTCGTCTGCATTGGTTTTATTTTATACGCCAATGGAATTCAAGAGACCACAAGACACAAACTCAGAAAAGGAGGAAGTTCCCATGGCATTGTTTGGAATGGGAAAAGCTGGGCAGTGGTTCAAGAGTGTATAGCCAGCCAGTCACATAGGGAATAGGCTGGCAGCTGCGAGGGTTTAAGCGGCATGCCAGGCCATCAGACGCCTCCGTGGCAGACGACTCGACTGCTCTTGCAAGTTGCAACACCAGGCTCACTTCTTCGCGATATGAGGATATTTAAGGGCTCTGCCAGTTGTTAAGCTATTCCTCCGATGCTGGCTGAAGCAGACAGCGGTTTGGTTTGCCCCCCCTGGTTTGACGATAAAGCAATAAATCCTGAGAGTAGATGGTGGCGGTAAAGCGTTGGCGATGCCATTACGCGATGCACATATTGCCCTGCAAAACCACACCAGAAGAGCACAGAAGTCGTCCCTGGCCGGAGTAATTGCAAAGATTGGATGAGTTTGGGGAAGCTATTTTAGGATTGGGTGGCTAAGGTAAAGACCACGGAGGATTTCTTCCGCCAGGCACCCAGGGGAAGTTAGAATTTCGGGAGTTGAATTGCCAGGGTGCGTGCAAAGACAAGTACTATTCGTGCCACAGTGGGGAATTTAATGATCTCACTCCACAGCAGTGAGAGTGCCATTCGCTCGGCCTCCTCGGGTGTGTCTCTCCCATCGATACCAGCGGTGGTCATCTGTGATAGCAAACAGGCCCGGCTGCTAGGCAAGTCAGGATGGGACAGCTGTCAAAAGGGTAAAAATACTATGCGTACATGCTGAGGAACCGCCAGGAAATAACCTGATCGTATCGACGGAGGCAACGGCCGATTTGTTGATCCGGCAGTTGATTCTCCAATAGTCATTGGATGAGGTTTCAGCGGGGGAAATTTGAGTTGCGCCCAAAAGCCTCCAGTCCGTCCTGTCACCACCTGCGAGGCTACGACACAGCAAGTTTTAAACACACCGCGCCAGGGCCAATCGATCCGCATCGAAATGATAGCAGGCGGATAAGCGACATTTTCGAATTAGTGGCTTTCAATTTGCCGAAAACGTGGACATAGGGTGACAAGGGCTTGTCCCTCCCGTTTCTTTAAACTCTCTTTTAGGCAAGTATTTTCTTTTTCCAGTTCTCCCAATCATCAGCCTGGAGCTGGGTATTTGTATTTGTATTTGGACCTCTTTATTGGAGTGGAGAAGGACTTTCGCATAATTTGGCCTTTCACCCGACGTTCTTTTGCATATCATATCCATCATTTCACCGATTGGCCCAACTCGGAAGCTTCTGGATGCATGTTTTGTGCCAGTTAGCGCCAATCACTCGCTGGGGAATTTCAAGCCACATTTATATTCGACAGCCGAAGGAAGGTGTGATTCAAACTTAGCAAGTTACCCTGCGTAGTAGCTGGTTTGAGACGCCACTGCGCTGCGTAACTACGCAGTACAGTACGGAGTACAGTAGAATGGGCAAACTTCCGGATGGCAGCAGTCAACATGAATGAAATGAAAACGACCATCGGGTGGATCAAACCACTGTTTGCATAACGGAGTACGGAGTACAAATAGTAGTATTGTTTTCCCCTGTCGAATGGCCCAATGAAATGGCGCGCGCCAATAACATTCAGAATGCTTTGGCTGAATGTTTGCCACTTGAACAATAATAATAATGAACAGCCAGTTCTGCAAATCCACTGGAGCAATTATTGAACCAGAAATCCAATCCCAGAAAGAAGTGAAAAAAGCAATTGTTGGTTGATGGGATCCCATCAGAAACTTGATATAAATTTAGTAGGTCGGGGCATCTAACATGTGCCAACCTAATAATGCCTCTCTGATGGACACATGGGTATACATATATATATCCATGCTCAGAGAAACAGAAAGACATGTTGAAAATATGTTAAAGCATCCCACATGGCGATTGAAACGGTGTCTTCCTCTAATTCGATCGTGGTTATCAATTTTCAAGCACGCTACTTCGCATTATTCTCTCCTTTGAGAAGCGAACGGTGGGGATACGATAAGCCAACACAGCAGGGATTGCACACTAGATATTTTCGACGGTAGAAATTCCCTGATGCAATGATTATCGCCCAGATGCTATTCTGGTTTTCCCAGGTTCTTCCTGTTCCTCTCTTGTGGACAGGTCTGCTGCTTCTTTTGCTTGAACAAAAGGACCTTAAAATGTGGGCAAAATTATGTTGACATTCTTCACTCCACAACTTCCAGAAACGAGAGTTACGATAGAATCTGATTTTTACATTAGCTCCTCGCCTTTCGCCTATTGGATCTCAAGCCCCGGGGGCAACAGGGAACACCCAGGCAGCTTCAGGAACTAAGGGGCTAATGGCAGTTGGTCGATGCGATGCAAGCAATTTCGTACCTGAGCTTACTACGTAAGTTACTGTACTGCGTAGGGTTCCGAAAGGAGCATAGCCGCCTGGACCAATCGCTAACTTACATCTCACCAATCCCCAGCGCCAGTGTTGTTCCAACGCAGAACTACGCTTATTAGTTACCGCGAGAGGAGAGCACCACACAACACCCCCCCGACATCAGACCCTTAATATTAAACCTGGCACTTCACACACAACATAAATAATAATATCAACTACCGAACAACTCCAGTGAGATGCTTAGCGGGGTGGCTGAGGCTGAGTGGACTTGGCAGCCGCAGAAAAACCAACCCTGGGGATCTGCTGGCCCTCTGGAGTTTGGAGACGTTTTTGAGATGCCCTCGGATACAGTCTTGCGAAGCCGTGAATTCTTAAACTAATGGTACCATTGGTACGAAGACTGATCGAAGACTTTGCTTGAAAAGAGCTGCAGCCTCTATGACAACTGTTTATTATTATTCAATTGTTTTAAAGGCTCCAAGGTGGGACCGGATCCGACGCACGATGGATGCATGAATCTGCAACCCTGGGCGATTTAGACCCGCTGCACTTGAGTTAACGTAGGTTGGAACCAGAGCTGGGCCTGGGCGGGAGGAGATGACTACCAGCCGTCTGCCGACCGCGGTTTCTCATATACATGCATTGCGGCCCCGAAAAAGTGCTCTTTTCTTTCCCGTTTTCTTTCATTCCTTTCCCTAGGTGCTTATGTACTTGACAAAGAGGCAGTTATGTTTACTCGAAAATCTAGCCTCTTGCTGGCCCTGGTCAACGCTTTGCCATTGTTTGCATCTCCTGTCCCTGAAATCCGTGATGTTTCTGGTGCCGACTGGCAAGCTCTGAATGCTAGTGTCGAGGGCCGTCTCGGTGTCGCACGACCTGTTGCAAAACCTTGTTACCTGAGATACGAGGTAGATAGCCTCCGGCTCAAGCGGTCCCTTCATACCCCAGACCAAGCAGTTTGCAAAATCGCACAGGACAACCGGCGCAATGTCGAATTTATCTCCGCGCAGCCCGGAGGATATCACAACCCATACTATGGGACCTGCATGACTACTGGGCATGGGTGTCCGCTCACAAAATTGCTGGTGAATGACGGCACTTGCTATCAGGGCAACGTACCGGACTATTACATTGATGTGCGGAAAGTTTCGGATATCCAGGCAGGATTGAGGTTTGCGGAAGCACACGATATCCCCTTGGTGGTGAAGAATACGGGACACGATTTTAAGGGTCGCAGTGCAGGTGCTCACAGCTTGGCCCTCTGGTACGATAATAATCTTTCCACTCTCTGGTCGGACTCTTCCAGCATCTAACTCGTTGAATCAATTCGACTATGCTTTTCTACAGGACACACAACCTCCAGCCCCCAATTAAATTGCACAAAAGCTTCAGAGCCAGTAAATGTGAGGAATGCTCTGGCCCCGCTTTAACATATGGGGCCGGCCAGGGTTTCCAAGGTATCTATGACTTTGCTCACGCGAATGGATACATGGTACGTGATATGGTTTCTCTACATTTTCGAGCCGTTACCAGGTGGTTTTCCCTTTGCTAACTAGTTTCCTGAAGGCGTTAGGCGGAGCTTGCCCAACGGTGGGCGCGTCGGGAGGCTATCTTACTGGCGGCGGCCACAGTCTGCTTTCCCCTGCCTATGGTCTCGGTGTTGATAATGTCCTTCAGATTAAGGTTGTGCTACCCAATGGCACCTATGTCACTGCCAACCGGTGTCAAAATCAGGATATTTTCTTCGCGGTCCGTGGCGGCGGCGGTGCTACTTTCGGTGTGATAGTAGAGACAACCGCTCGTGTCTTCCCTGAAGTCCCCTTGCAAGTGAGTGATCTTTGTATACCAGTGACCCCCATCTCCGCCAGTGCAGCTGTGCTGACTTTGAAACCTTTTCTGTATAAAAGACGGCAGTTATCGCCTGGAAAGGTTCATTGGATAAGCAGACGACGAAAATCCTCGTGGATAATGGTGTGAAATGGGCAAAAGACGGATGGGGAGGATATGTGGCTAGCCTCGGAGACGGATCCAGCATCATGATGGCGATCACGCCCAAACTTACTCTCGATGAAGCAAAACTCTCGATGAAAGAACTGATTAACTTCGCCCTGCCTCGTAACGACGGTACCCTTCGCTTCGGAGTGGACGTAACGACAGTTGAAAACTACTGGGAATTCCTCCGAACTCCTGCGATGCAATACTTTGGTGTCCTCGTCAACGGTATCTCCATCGCGCAGGCCTCGCGTCTTGTTACCGACAAGAACTTCAAAAATAAAGGAAAGCGACGGGAGCTCACAGATGTCCTTTCGAAAATGAGATACGGTCTTAACATGGTTGCACCTTACGCGGCTGACTTGCCCGACTCGGACAAGCCTGGAGGTCCCGGAGAGGCATCCGTCACTCCTGCATGGGTCAGTATTTCATTCCTCTTGCTTTCTTTCTCTCTAAAAACCTCCACCCTCTTCCCTTTTCTTTCTTTGTGCCGATCGCTAACGTATGATAAAAACGCAGAGAAAGGCAATTTGGCACGTGGTGATGCAGAAAGCCTGGGATGTTGACGGCCAGAACGAGCATCCTCCCGAATTTTTCGTCGACCGTTTCAGAGAAGCGAGCGCGATGGTGCGGCCACTACGCAACATTACCCCAGATGGCGGCGCCTACCAAAATGAAGCCGATACCTACGAACCAAACCATATCGACAGCTTCTGGGGACGGGCGAACTACAACCGGCTCCTCCGGATCAAGAAGCAGGTGGACCCGAAGAACCTGCTGACGTGCCATCACTGCGTCGGAGCCGACCCCAGTGATAGCCGTCTGAGCTGCTACCCAGAGATATAATTTTTTGTCTTTCTTTTCTTTATCTTGCAGCCGGTGGATGTTTGCGAATTTCTAGTATTGATGATGAGTTGGCTCTGTGCAACATGCTCATTGAAATTTCTAACTGGGAAGTGTTGATAATAGATATTTGTGTCTTCTCTGTACAATGCGATATTAGGTTTTCTATTTATTTAATGGATTTCATTTATCATATTTTGTTATTTATTTCAGCCCCGGTCACCTACTTTTGTTTAGTTATTAGATAATTGTTGTTTTCCATCTTACATGTAGCTATTTCAGCTATTCCAATGACGAATATCCATCCCCACAGTTTCTCGTCCATTCTAGACTCCGCGGTTTGGTGATATTTTGTTCCCATTTGTGCAGTGGTCACCAACTGAGCGTCCGGATATCAGATAACTATGGTTCACACAAATTTAAGTGTGGACTAGATAGATGGATAGATTATTTCTTAGAAATGCTCTGTTACATGCGTTTCTCTCCACATAATGCATTTCTTTGCAACTCGGAACTGCAAAATGGCGGGTTGGTTGTCATCGCAGCCCGGTACGATCAAATCACCAGGCTGGGATCATCCATCCTCACACTCCTCCTTCCATGGGTTTGTCTCCACGCCAATCTCCGAGTTAATATAAGGAAGTTAGCTAACTAGTTAATGACAATAACATTAATAATCCCTTCCCTCCCTGACACACACACAGACACAACCAACAAAACCCGCATCCTCGAGTCGTGTGCTGTACGTAGAACGGGCCGGACCGCAACCAAGTTCAGTGTCATAGTTCCAAATAAGTTCACCCGGAGAAAGCCAATTCGCCACATCTTTCCTTTCCTTCTTCTCTTCTCTTCTTTTTGGTTTTGGTCAGACAAAGTTCCAATCGGATGGCGTGTGACTGGTGAAATCTAGGTATAGATAGAGAGTACTTTCCCATGAGCCATGTTGGGCGGACAAGAATGGAGGTTATTTAGGTAAGTTTTATTAACTTCATTGTTCAATTGCGGGCTGTCAATGGGAAACAACCGCGCTTTTCAACCGACATATTTCTGTTATCGTTGTCTGCGAGTGGTGCTGAGAATAGATACGGAATGAATGAGGAGGTTAGGTTGCTTTGTTCTTTGTATGTCATTATTATGGGCTATAGTATTCAGAAAGTTACAGTACATACATTGTGTAATGTCGTGGTGGATTTTGAAGGGATTGTTCTGGCTAATTCAATGTTGTTGAATATGCATGGAATATTCCTCTATCCTATCTCTATCTCTTTTCGTTTAAAAACAAAAGGAAAAAAAACCTTGAATAGACAGGAATGTATCTATGTAACTATCTATGTATGGCTCAAATGCTAAAGGTGATGGTCTGTTGAGGATTTTAGGACCATATTTCTATTAACTCCAGGTACGCCTTATTCTCTGACAATAGATACTCGCACAACCAGTGAGCTGCAGACTCCATAATCTCACCCAAATCAGAAATGCCCCAGAAATGTGATGTCCAGCCAACTAAGAAAAGGATAGGTAAGGCATAAACTTGTAAGCCCGGGGTTTGAAAAATGAGCCAATTCTGTTCAAGAGCTTCTTCGACGTACCGCGTCTCTATTATTTTCCTCCAGGCAACATATATCAAGGGATTCGAGCCAGGTATCGCTGAATGATGGGGTCGTACTCCACGAATGCCACTTGATACCTCTTTAAGGAGTTTTGTCTCCTTTTTTAAAGCCAACGATGCCGATTTCGTCAGTTAGTCTGAGACGTTTGAAACTTTGATCCATGATTGAGTACACAGCGCCGGTGGCGAAAACGTTAATGGAATAGCTTTCGATCCCGCTGCGATCCCCAAACTTTCTTATGCCGCCTCCATAAAACCCGTTATGAGTTCCTTTCTCAGATTTTGGGAGTCGGAGCTCACTATGAGGCGCAAGGCATTATTAATGAGCGTGCGTCCCAGGGATGTGGAACAGTTATGTCAGAAACAGAATCAATATTTACTTGGCATTGTGTTTAAAAGGTCATTTGGTCCAAACCTGTACATGATCTCCATTTCACAGTTGGAACTTCACTTTCGGCGGGGCACACTATGCTAGTCCGTGTCTTGTTTCGGGAAAGTATGATGCGATGTGGCCGAACAAAAGAGCAGAAAATGGCAATAGAGAAAGGCAATGGAAACAATGAAGGTGGTGATCCTGCTTTGGGTTTGAAGTCAAAGGACCGGATGAGTTCTAATAGAGGAAGGAGAGAGAGAAGAGAAGAAGCTGGCGCTACAACGGCGTTCTTAAATAGCATTCTTCCTTCATGGGACTGATGAGAGCCAGCGGCAGTAGAAAGGAATGTACCGTCCAATCCTTTTTATTTTTTATTTTTTTAATTTTTTTTAATAAAGGTAGTTGACGTGTAACTGCAAAGCGCCCTTCAAGACACACATCGGGCACTTGTCAAGTATCTCTGGTAACTGTATATGGCAACAAACCATTCCGGAGGAAATATAGTTCAACAGAGGGATAAAACAGGGGCTCGTAAACCGAGGTGATTGGAAATTGCTAGCCAAAATATATTTCGCGGCTGTTGGCTGTGACAGCGCTCCTGAAGCTGGAGTAAGCCTTCAATTTGACTGGGTTCTCCGGAGTATAGCTGTCCTGAACATCATGGAGAATGATAGTTCCAATGAACTGTATTTAAAGCTTTGTGCTCGACTGATTCCACAGTGGGGCACGTTGAGGGGCTCAGGAACCCCCTTACAGGCACTGTCAGCCTTACAGGATGGGGAAACCAGGAAGTTGGTTGAGCTTAATGCCAAGAAGTATAACCAAGGTGCTGTCGTCGCGTTTGGCCATTGATTCTTGGTGTCTGTAGACAGGAGGGAATCTTTCATTTTCATTGTCTAGCAACCGTTTAAATCAAGAACATCTCGGTCACTTTCACCAGCCAGGCGGAGGCAAGCGGTACCTCCAAACGCCCATTTTTCCTTGAAGCGTTTACTTTAGTAAGCTAAAACCGTAGGTTGAGGAAGTGGCTGGTCTCGTTGATGTGGATATGCAAGATATATCCCATTCTTGACAGGTAAAGCTCCAAACAAGCTGGCTCTGCAGCAGCTTGTGGCTTATCTGGCACTGCTGGTATCCGTGGCATATCCGCGGCATATTCTAGGTGTTGAAGCATAGAAAGTGCGGACGTCAGATTTGGTTGATGGTGATCAGCTGATATATCCAGGCGAACAGAATATGGACTCAGTGTGAAACGAATTGCGGCACCATGATGCACAGACTCCTCCTCGTCTCCCCTGAACGCTTGACATTGTAGCAGAAGTTGAAGTTGAAGTTTAGAAGTTGGAAGTTGGAAGTGGAAGTTGAGGTTGAAGTTGGCAGTCAGTTGGAGCCGCCCGGTGACATAATCAGCCGCTTGCCCCAAACAGCTCTAGCGCGCTTCCCTGTTGGCTTCCCCAACGTTCTCCGGTGAGCAAACTACTGCCGCATCCTTGCTGAGAAAACATCAACAACAACCACAATCCTCCTCCTCCTCTTCCGCCGCCTCCCCCCGTTCCTTGCGCATTGAGCTTCGTCTCACCTCACAATGTTTTCCAGAGTGATCCGTGCCCGGCAGGTTGCCCCTCTGGGCCGCAAGACCTTTGTCCCAGTAGTAAGGCGAACCGTCACCACCGATGCTGCTTCCGCGCATGCTGAAGCTGTCCCAGCTGTAAGTGCTCAATAATTTCCACTTGCACCCCGTCTCCCAATCTCTCAATCTGTAGTTACGCTGTCATCTAACTCTACATTGAATTGCACCAGGAAGAGGATAAACCGTTCACAGTCAAGCTCTCGGACGAGAGCTTCGAAACATATGAGCTCGACCCTCCCCCGTACACCCTCCAGACTACCAAGAGGGAGTTGAAACAGATGTACCATGATATGGTTTCCATAAGGTAATTTATCACTATGTTGCGCTATTGCGCGATCTGGCACTTTCATACATCCTCCCTTTGTCTAACATTTGACGCAGACGAATGGAGATGGCTTCGGATCGGCTCTACAAAGAAAAGAAAATTCGAGGATTCTGCCATTTATCGACGGGACAAGAAGCAGTTGCGGTCGGTATTGAACATGCTATTACCAAGGACGATAAATTAATCACTGCCTATCGATGCCACGGCTTTGCATTGCTGCGTGGTGGAACTGTAAAGTCGATTATTGGTGAGCTTCTTGGGCGTCGAGAGGGCATTGCATACGGGAAAGGTGGCTCTATGCATATGTTCGCCAAAAATTTCTATGGTGGCAACGGCATTGTAGGAGCTCAGGTTCCTGTTGGTGCTGGCCTGGCTTTTGCCCAACAGTACAATGGGGAAAAAAACACCACCATCACCCTATATGGCGATGGAGCATCCAACCAAGGCCAAGTATTTGAGGCCTTCAACATGGCTAAGCTATGGAATCTACCTTGCATTTTTGGCTGTGAAAGTGAGTGTCTCTCCTTTATGCAATACGCGTATATATATACTGGGAAAATTAAAAAATTAAAAAAAAACCACGCTAACCTACTGCACATATTCTAGACAACAAATACGGCATGGGTACCTCCGCTAACCGCTCCTCCGCCCTTACCGATTACTACAAGCGCGGACAGTACATCCCCGGCCTGAAAATCAACGGAATGGACGTCCTTGCCATCAAGGCTGCCGTCCAATATGGCCGTGAGTACACAACGTCAGGCAAGGGGCCTCTCGTCTTCGAATACGTCACCTACCGATACGGCGGACACTCCATGTCTGATCCAGGAACCACATACCGCACCCGTGAGGAGATCCAGCGGATGCGCAGCACCAACGATCCCATTGCAGGCCTCAAGCAGAAGCTGCTCGATTGGGGCGTCACGAGCGAGGAGGAGCTGAAGGCCATCGATAAGGATGCTAGGAAATATGTTGATGATGAGGTTGCTGAGGCGGAGTTGATGGCCGAGCCGGATGCTACGCCGCGCATTTTGTTTGAGGATACGTATGTTCGCGGCAGTGAACCGCAATGGACTCGCGGACGAACTATTGATGAGACTTTCTATTATTAAAACACTTCTACTACCCCACGATGCTATCAACCACAACTAAAACCTGCAACACATAACCCCTCCCCACCTTGTTATCTTAGTTTCCCTTTTTGCCGTTTCCCTCTCAATTTCTTTTGGTGGGTGTGCTCTCTCTGTAAGTAGACTTTTTAAAACGATAAAAACGCTAGCGAGTGATGGATGGATTGGTGGGCTATAACAAGCAAAACCAGCTTGGACAATTTTAACCTTTTCCCATATGTCTTTTTTATTACTTGAGCTTTCGTCAGTCCCCTGTTTTGTTATTACCTCTTTGTTTTTCTGGCTTTATTTTGTTTCCCCTCCCCCCCCCCCTTCACGTATCTTAATGCTCTGTATTCTAGCTCACCTACCTACCTACCTACCGTGCCCACCAAGAAACAAAAAAATGGATTTTTCTCCACCTTTGTCCTGTCCCTAAAAATTTCCGCTCCTTTTTGTTGCTTTTCTGTCTTACGTTTGCAAAAATCTGTACTTTCTATTCATATTCCTCCCCCCCCCCCCGGCCCCCTTCCCGTGAGTAGTGGAGTAATATGAAAATTGAGTGAGCTGTGCCCTGCGCCTCCTCCCTCCAATCTATCACCTACCTACCTATCTACCTATCTATCTATCCTATCTATAGCTGTTTCTTTGCAAACCACAGTTTCCCGAATCCGTGTGCTTTTTTTCTCAAGGTACGTAAAATGCACTGTATTATGGTATAACTCTTCATCCCAATGAATCATCTAAGAGGCAAGGAGTATTTCAAGACGTAGGAAGTTGTTGCTAGCGAGACGCGAGAATAGCGGAGGGGAGCACATTGACATCTGTTTCTGATATATATATATATATATATATCCCGTTCATGAACAAATTCACAAACCACTCAAGATATTTGCTTTTCTTACAAGGAGGGAGGGGGGGGCGGGCCATCATCTCGTGCGCCTAAGAGAAGAATAAGCAATAATAATAATAATAATAACAACAACAATAAAAGTAAATGATATACGCCCAGCTAGATAGATCATCATCATCATCGTCGTCGTCATCATCAAGAGAAACTTGATATATAGTATATACATGCGCGTTGTAGTATATTATTTACATATACATGTCCCATTTGTCGTCATCAGGTAGATAGGGGGGCAAAAAGATAGATGAAAAGAGCATTGCGCGCAAATAGCGAGTTAGAGGCAAGCGTGAGGGCTCAGTCTCCAGCTGGCCGGTTTAACTGTAACTGTAGTAGAAAAGGGGGAAAGGAACGGGGAGGATAAGAAAGGGGACTAGGGGATTAGGGGGGGACAGCGGAGGAGTTTGCAGTTTGCAGTTTGCAGGTGGTCCTGGCACAAAAGGGGAAAGGCAAAAAGAGATACTGAAAAAGGAAACCAAACTGACACGAAGGAGAAGAGAAAATCGCAATACTACCGTAGAACCAGAACCAGAAGCAAAGACAAAACAGAACATAGACAATAAACCAATGTGGGTGTGGCTGCATAAAAAGAGGAACAAAGATAGAGAGGAAAAGAAAAAAGGTCGTAACATTCATAAATGCCCCAACAACTGCATATATATCCCTCCCTCAGTCCTTGTACGCTCCCCCATCCCATCCCCTCTCCAGACCATACCAATCCCTAATATCTCATCAACCCCGTCCACCGTCCACCTCTTTCTCCCCAAGCTAAAGAAGGGCTAGAACATATCTCCCCTCCCTCGCTACAAGGGGAGGGGGAAAAAAAAAAGGCAGAAAGAACGAAAAAGCTAAACAAAAAACCTACTGCGGCTCCTGCCGCAACAACTCCAAAATCATCTCCTGCGTCCTCTGCACCGAATCCAACTTCTCCTCCAGCTGCGCGCGATCCTTCTGGATCTCCTGCCGCAGCTCCGCGCGCAGCTCAGACTTTAGCTGGTGCAGCGTTGACGCTGATATCGAGTTTTGAACGGGCGTTGGTCCTGTTCCTACTGCTGCTGCTGTGGCCCCGCCTGCTCCTGCCGCCGTACGGCCGTGGCTGGCGATCGTGGGGTTCGGGGAAGATTTTTGTTGTTGGTGTTGGTGTTGATGCTGGTGAGGGTGAGGGTGAGGGTGAGGGTGGGAGTGTGGATGGGCACCAGCAGCGGCTGCTGCGGCGAGGGACATGGCGTTGGATTGGTGGGTGCGGGATGAGACGGCTTCGAGGTTCTTGTTGAGCTTTGATAATGTTTCTAGGATGGCGGCGCCGACGTTGGGTTCTGTTGCGGCTACTGCTGCTGTTGACGAGGCGGATGAGGATGCGGCGGCGGCTAGGATTGCTGCTGTGTTGGATACGGCTGTCTGTTGCGAGGTTGGCTGGACGGGTATTGATGTGGGAACGTGCTGCTGTTTCTGTTGCTGCTTCTGCTGCTGCTTCTGTTGCTGTTTTTGTTGCTTCTGCTGCTGCTTCTGCTGTTTAGAAGGCGGGGCGGCCTGAACAGATTCTGCTGTGGTTGAGCTTGGTGCAGTAGTGGCAGGTATAGAGGCCGGAGGGTCCATCCGAGTCACCTTGGCCGGCTTGGATGACGGTGGGAACATCGTGTCGAACCCAGGCGGCAACATATGCTGAAATCCCAGCCCCACCCCTTCAGCGTCAACCACCGCTTTCCTCTTCCGGCCCCTTTTGCCCTGCTTAGCATTGATGCGCTCAGTTTCCTGTTCCTGAAACCGTTTCCAGGCCGGAATCCAGGAATCGACAGCAGCGCTCCATGCCGCATCGGCCTGATCATCCCTCCTCTTCCCATCCAGGCCGGCAAGGAATTTAATGCGCTGCTGCGTCACCAGCTCCACTTTGCGCCGTACGCTATGCCACGAATACGGATGTCCCTCCGACGCGGTAAACTCCTGCGTCACGTTCACCCACCATTCGCACAGGCGGTTGCGCTCGCCAAAGGTGGCCGCGTGCCGGTTGCAAATCTCAAAGAGCGCGGTCTCCTCGCGCGTCGTTAGCCGCTTGCCGTGCTTGCGTGGCGTCTCGTTTTCCAACAGTGTTATATCAACGCCTCGGCCGGGGCCTACGCGACTTGCTTGCCGCGGTGTGGACCCTCCTCCTCCGTCTATTTCAACATCATCGGAGCTGGGCTCAGGGCCTGGAGCAGGGTGGTCATATGTGGGTTCGGGATCTAGATCGACTGCGTTTTCGACAACGGCGTTCTCACGAATGCTGGAGCTTTCTGATAGCGAGTGGTCAGTGGATGCGGGGGTGTGTAGGACGGCTGGGTCATTTTGGGTGGTGGACCCGAAGTTATTGGGGGGGCATAGGGCAGCAGAAAGGGGCGGAAGGGTGTTGGGGAGCGGTCTAGGGAGCGGCGGGGCAGCGGGGAGCCATTGTAGAGAAGGACCGTGATGGTTCTGCTGTTGTTGCTGCTGATGCTGCTGCTGCTGCTGCTGTTGTTGTTGTTGCTGGTGCTGCTGGTGTTGACGCTGATGCTGATGGGGGTGTTGTTGGTGCGGGTGTTGTTGATGTTGGTGCGGTTGATGTTGGTGCTGTTGATGCTGTTGATGCTGTTGATGCTGTTGATGCTGTTGGTGCTGTTGATGCTGTTGATGCTGTTGGTGCTGTTGGTGCTGTTGGTGCGGGAGTTGATGCTGTTGTCGAGCAGATACAGGATTCCCTTGAGGAGGCGGATGTTCGACGCTTGTATGCCAGTTAAACATTTGTCCGGAAATTGCGCGTCTGACTCCCTTTGATTTTATTTTGCTCCCTGCTTTGCTTTGTCATATGGGGATATTTTATGTTAAAAAAGTAAAACAAAATAAAGAAAAATCATAAAGAAAAAGAAAGAAAAAAAAGTATTTAGTAAATAGTAATTGTCGTGCTCCCCGCGGTGTCTGAAAGCATATGTACCCGGCCGACGAGAAGCCAGATATTGATCTCCTGTTTTCCCCCTCTTCTTTAGCTGCTCCTTTCTTCTCTCACCTGCGATCGCCCTGCACGATAGGGTTGGTCGCTGCCCGTGGTGGTGAGAATGGATTGTTCTGATATGGGAGGGATTTCGTCCCGTCCTCAGGATGTCGTCGGCTTTTCCCGTTCTGGCTAATTTCGAGTTTTTCCCTCTTTTCCCTTTTTGATTTTTTGATTTTTTGAATTTTTTTTTTTTTTGCACTTGCTTTTTTGTTTTGAAAAATTCAACTATCAAAAACAAATAAACATAAAATAAAAATAAAAATAAAAATAAAAATAAGGAGAAAACTAAGGTAGAAGAATAATGGAGTTTACGCTGTAAAATAAAACAAGCAAACGAAAAATTTCTTCTTCTCAACAATAGTGGCTAGATAGAACAGGGGGCTAAAACAGAAGAACCGCAAAAGACCAATAAAATGACTCGAACGATCTAATAATCATAAGAATCGGGCTTCAAAAAAATATATATTTAAAACATGTAAAAATAAACACGAAAAAGAAATAATAAAAAAAAAAAAAGCAACAATCAAAACAAGCGGACTTTTAGAAGGTTTGAAAAATCAAACTGCGCGGGGGAAGATATGCCGCTAGGCCCGATTAAGCTGTTTGCAACCCCAGCGCCGTATCAATGTATGGCGCATTACCCGCGTTCTGTGACTAGTGCCGCAGGAAATGTGTGGTAATTTGCGTATTATTGGTTTTAGCAATACGGGACATCCCATTGAACAACAAGACTTGGAATAATAATTTATATAAAAAAAGGATGGAAGCCAGCTGTCTGATGTAAGAACCCGGTCCTGAAGGCTCTATCTACTCTATGCTGTAGAACCAATGACAAAATCAGAGTGAATATAAAGACAAATCCTTATATACTAGAACTGTCTATTGAATATATATATATATATATATATCTTGTGATGATGAAGACAGAATTTGAATCTGCAACCCTGGTGTCTCTCAGAAGGGTTCATCTTCTCATAGCCAGTTTCTACTTACCATGGGCCTTCCATGGATAGCGCTTCTACCACTACGCTATCTCCACCCCGTCAGGGTGGACACAAAATGTGTCACAATAGGATAAACAAACAATAGAGCTCACCAAGATATAAAAAAGTATTCTACTATACACTGTGTTATATATATCACAATTAAACACGCACGTAAATAAATAAATGAAAAGAAAAGAAAAAGAAAAAGAAAAAAACCCCTACTCCTTTTCTCTACCGCCACTACAAGAAAAAGTCCATACCAATACAACAAACAGAATGACACCCAACAAAAACCAAGCCACAACTAGATCTACCTCCTCCTCAAATACCACACAAACGCCGCCCCGTTAATCGAATCCGGATACGGCGACGGCACCTCTGACCTCCCCGGCTTCGCAACCGGATGCCGCAGATACACCGCCGCACAGATATTCTGATTCACCTCCAGATACCGCGGGATGAACGCGAACGCGCTCATGTAGTCGCGCGGCCGCCAGGGGGTGGCATATGGCTTCAGACTGTCAAGCGGGTTCTCGTGCATCTGGTACAGCGCCTGGCGGAGGACGGCGAGGTCTTCTTCCGAGATCTGTGGAAGCGTTGTTTCATCGAGCGGGGCGGTGGGGTTTTCGATTGCTTGCTTGAGGGCAGCCGCGAGGACAGGGTCTTGAGGGGTGCTGGGCGAGGAGGTGGGTTTTGTTGAGGATGTGTCTGAAGAGGTGGACGTGGGGAGAATGGATTCGGGGAGCTTGGCGGAGGAGGTGGAGGTGGAGGAGGTGGAGGTGGAAGTGGAAGATTCGGTTGTGGATTTTGAGTCGGAGGGGGATTTCTCGGCCAGGGCTTTTAGTTGGAGGAATTGGGCTTCGAGGTCTTCGACGATGTTGGTGCTGGAGAAGGCGCTAGAGAGGGCTTGTCGGACCCCCTTGCGGAAATTGTTGAGATTAAGTCTCTGAGCAGGGGCGGAGACGTCCTTGTTGTTCATTATCTCCTTAGCCTGGGAGAGGAGACGGGTTAAAGCATTCCGTGCCTCTTCGGGGGATAGCTCTTTTGATTCTGCATTTTCACTGGATTGCCCTGTGTTTTCTGCGTTTCCTGTAGATTCCCCGGCTCCCCCAGTGGATGCAGCAGTCGTTTCTTCAGTTGCACTGGCCTCTGCAGATTCTTCGTCTGCTTTGGTAGCTTCCTCCGAGGCAGCCTCTGTCGGTGTCCGACTGCGCCGTTTACGACCTCTGCGGCGCTGTTGAGGGTCCTTGGGTGCACCAGTCGCAAACATTACTCGCTCGGGGTCGACTTGGAAGAGGTCGCCAGGATTCAAAAGGTATCCTGGATGTCTCATCTATATATATACATACATATATATATATATATTAGGTTCTCATGAGCGTCTTGCTACTACATTGTAATATATCATTTTTTGAGCATACTTGTGGAGTTGTCTAACCTTAGTCCCATTGACAGTGACGAAACCATGTACAACAAACTGCCTCGCCTGTCTCGTGCTGCTAGCAAACATGGCCCGGAAGATAGCGACATCCAGCCTCCGCTCCAGCGGCGCAAACGTCATTTGCATATGAGGCGTGAGCGGGGCCTTGCGCGGACCAACACCTTCCACACCAGAGCCTCGACCTGCGGACTCGAAGGAACCATCATTTCGGGCCAGGTAATTGGCGTCCATGGGTACGACAGAGCGCAGACGACGGGAGAACATTTTCTCCCACTGCGATTCGCGAACCTGCTCGCCGTGGTAGGTGCGGGCTAGGGATTTGGCGATCCATTTCTGCTGGAAGAAGGTTTTGTTGGAGGTATGGGGAATGCTGGCGTGTTTGAGGTTGTAGAGATTGACTTTGTTCCACGACTGAAGGACTTTCTGTAGGAGGGATTAGAAGTGAATAATCAGAATAGACAAGGGCATAATGTAGACTCCTACTGACCGCCGGCCTCCTTCCAGCCCTCACGAGCTTCCAGGGATTGGTCCTCATGGCTGCGCGGATGCAACACTCAGCAATTGGTGCAGTAGGGAGGGTAGACCATGGAAATTCCCTTTCTCTCTCTCTCTCTCTCGTATGTATCCTGCACTTGATAGCTTTGCTGTTGATAACGTGGTGGTGAGGTGTCTCCGTTTCCTTTTCCCTTTCCCGCACTCAAAATTCTCCCCGAACTCCCAGTCACGTGCCACTCACTGCCCAAAAAGGAGAAATAGAAGCTCCGGACTGAAAGGATTAACATTACTCCGCCTCCAGATGTTTATGTAACAGGCTCAACCAATCAACGTCCATGTCGCCATCTCGCTTAGACTAGCGCCGGTTCCAGCGCCGTCTTGCCGCCTATAAATACCATCTGTCCCCGTCCTCCCTTTGAATTTTTTTTCTCTTCTCTTCTTCATACTTACCTTGTTTGGGCATCCGCGATCAAGAAGGCGGTCTGCCGTGGAGGGGCTCCTACATTGCACATCGTGGCGAGCCCTGCCACTCAACATCCTTCGGGGTTTTGACAGGCATATTCTTTGGCTCCCTTCTGGGATTCAATATCCTCCCAGGTATTCTTTCTTTTCATCGTTTTGCTGCGCCTTGTGTGTGGTGACGGAGAAGAGATAATAGTTTTGTACATATGTATCTACTCCGTAGAAATAAGTCGATATGTAACTGGAATATTCCAAAGGATTGTAATCCTGCGAAACAGCGTGAAGGGAATAATATCAGAAGCACCCATTTGTAGGTTTTACCGATTTTGATTGTTTTATCAGCCTGTTTCCTGGCTTGCATATTCCACGTGACCTGTATAGCTTCACCCCGCCCCGACTGACTGACACTCCCAGGGCTCAAATTCGGCCTAACCGTTGCAGTCCATGTCCAACTTAGTACGATCAGTTTCGCTAGTTGAAGAACAATAATATACGCTGCGTATATGTATACTCCGTACTGCAATGCGACATGGCTAGTGATTGACTTTCCAGCGTAACTACTCCTTGCTTTGTTCAATTTATTCCCGCGTTTTGGTGGCCAGACTACCGCGAGGGTAGGTTCTGGCGAGCGTTCTTCCAATCATGGAGGTTCCTCTCCGCATGTGGTGACTGCAGATCCATAATATCGGGATGCAACACCAACGCTCGGCGCCGGAGGTCTGTACACGCTGTGCGGAGTGCTATAGAACCTGCCTGTTAGTGCCTGGCCCATGGCATAGTGCAAAGAGAACCACCGCGCAGAACAACATGTCGATCACTAACAAACTCCCCTTCTCCCACGCGATGCCCCAGACAAAGCTCGGAGGGGACGACATGCGCTGCTCCGTTCTCCACCACGCATACCCCTGTGCTACAATCCGTCGCAGTGTTTGGCTGCATCTGCCCTGATCTGATGCCCTTGGCCAGGCGTCGCTACGCGCATTGAGGGAAATGTATTAAATCACGCATGATGCCCGCCCAATTGTTACGAAAATGGAGTCTACACGGTGAAAAGGACCTTAAAATAATAATTCCCTGCTCCATCCGGTCATTCTTCCTAGCTGTGGTCTGAAGTGTCGTTCACTATGCTTCTCACCTCCGTCACTCTTTTGGTGGGCGCACTGGCCTTTGGCCTGGTTGCCGCCGCGCCTCCTCCCCACGCTGGTAATCCAGAGCCTCCTCCTCACGCTGGTAAATCAGGCCGGCCCTATTCCAACATCCAGCTTGGTCCCCGCCCCTTCTACCTCGTCGACCAGATGGACGAGGGCGATCTGAAGAAGAAGCTTGACAACTGCAAGGAGCGCCGAAACACCCCTTCAGACTTCTCCATCAGCCATCGCGGCGCCCCACTTCAGTTCCCGGAACACACCAAGGAGTCCTGGCTGGCCGCTGCGCGCGAGGGTGCCGGCGTCATCGAGTGCGATGTGGCCTTCACCAAGGACCTCCAACTCGTCTGCCGCCACTCCCAGTGCGACCTACACACTACCACAAACATCCTCACCATTCCTGAACTCGCCGCCAAGTGCACAAAGCCCTTCACTCCGGCCTCCGCAGACGGCAGAGAGGAAGCATCCGCCAAATGCTGCACCAGCGACATCACCCTCGCAGAGTTCAAGTCTCTCTGTGGCAAGATGGACTCTTCAGACAACACCGCCACCACTCCTGAGCAATACCAAGGCGGTATTAAGGACTGGCGCACAAATGTATACACCGACGGCTGTCCCCAGCTAAGCTCTCATGCCGAATTCATCTCCCTGGTCGACTCCCTCGGCCTCAAGTTCACCTCAGAACTCAAGACGCCCCAGGTCCCCATGCCCTTCCAAGGCCCAGATGGCAAGAACTACACCCAGGAGATGTACGCCCAGCAACTCGTCGACGAGTTCCGTGCCGCCCACATCAAGCCGTCCCGCGTCTTCCTCCAGTCCTTCCTACCTGATGACATCTTCTACTGGATCGACAATGAGCCCGCCTTCGCGCGCCAGGCCGTCTATCTGGACCAGCGCGTCGATACCCCCAGCGGATACGAGGCGGCTGTAAAGGGCATGAAGGATCTGGCGAAACGCGGTGTTAAGATTATGGCACCGCCTATCTTTGCTCTTTTGGAGCTGGAGGATGACAAGGGCAACAGCAAGAAACCCCGCATTGTGGCATCGGAATATGCCAAGGCGGCGAAGAAGGCCGGTCTTGATATAGTTACCTGGTCGTTGGAGAGATCGGGTCCGCTGAGGGATGTTGCGGCCAATAAGGAGTATTATTACCAGTCAGTGGCCGGCGCCGTGGATGGGGATGGGGATGTTTATGATGTGATCGATGCGTTGGCGAGGCAGGTTGGCGTAAAGGGCATTTTCTCGGATTGGCCCGCTACGGTTACTTACTATGCCAATTGCATGGAGAAGAAATAGAGGGTCACATACATAACATACATAACCCTAGGAGGATGAGATATACCTACCTAGGTGATTTGATGAGTTTGAGACGAGAGGGGTGGGTGTACATATTTAGATTTTTTGATTGTAAATGTTTTTGGATATGTGTATATTTATATATTGGTATAAATGGATAATTGAATACCTTGGTTAGAATTTCTGGACGCGGGGAGATCTCGTTTCAATAACACGCTTGTCGTGAAATGTTTCAAACGTATGGCGATTGGACAGGATGAACACCCACGAATCTACTATGATGAGTTCTCCGCTTTGGAATGCCTCGACTGTAGGATAGCGCTGGGAAATCAACGTTGCTAGCCTTTTTTGTTGCTTTCTTTCTTCTCTCTACATGCAAATATTTCTTCTACGAGTAGTGCCAACGAATGAATGCTTTCTAGTTAGATAGCCCGACGACACTATACCCAAACCGCGGCCAGAAATGAATTACTGGCGTCAACCCCACTAATATACACAATATACATTGCACAACATGAAAACTACTTGTTGAAATCTCACAGTTGAAGGTTTTGTTCATACATCCTCCCCTCTCAACCCTCTTCACTTACCTCGCTCACCACAACCTCATCCGCTCCGTCAGCATCATCATCATCCTCTCTTTTCCTCTTCAACCCCTCCGATGCCTGTCCCTGCTCCAATCCAGCTCTCTTTTCCCCAGCCCCGCCCTTCCCAGCCCCAAACAAAACATCAAGCCTCTGCTGCCCATTCTCCCTCTTCTCAACCCTCACCTTCTCCCCCGCAAGCACAGGCGGTAACCCCCTAACCCTCCTCCCCGCATCCTCCAGCAACTCAACCTCCCTCTCCCGCTGGTCCTTCACACTAGGGACGGACCAACTCTTCGCCTCCGCACCCCGATGCGCAAGCTTATACTTCGACCCAGTCATGTGCGTCTCATACGTATTCGCATCCGTCTTCTTGACGTACTGGTGCGCAACGATGAACCAGTGATACTCCGTACCCACGGCTGCGCCGCTGCCCTGGGGAGCCGGCCGGCGGCCCGACCGCCGCTTCGTTGCCCGGTAGTCTATCTTCCACAGATCGGGCTCCTCCTTGGTCTCGTGCCAGATGCCCGGCTGGTATTCCCAGGTGTGAGAGCCCCCGACGGCCATGCCGGTGTATACCTGGCCCCTGAAGGATTTTAAAGCGTTATAGCCGCCTGTGCCTCCACCGCGGCGGCTTGGTGGTACTGCTGCTCCTGCTGTTGTTGGCTTTGTGCTGGCGTCAATATCAGATTGGCCAGGGACTTCCTCTTCGTCGAGGAGAGATGGGGGTTCGAACGGCTCTGATGTGTCTCTAGGAGGGGAAGTTGGGGGTGTGATATTTTTGTGCTGTTGGGATTTCGTTTCTTCTGTCTCTTGGTTCTTTTCTTCTTTCTTCCCCTGCACTGCTTTGGGCTGAGATTGCAGACGCGGTTTGGGGGAGGAAGTGGATTTCTTCGCCCGTTTTGCTCGTGGCATCACTTACTTTCGTAATCTCTGAGCTAGCTATTTAGTTAGAGGAGCTTGGGGGAGGAAAGAATTAGAATTAGAACAGAAACCTTTTTCACTTTTACCAAAATTAGGCTGATCAATCTGGGGGATTAATAATACTTTGATTAATATAATATAATGTAGCTTTCTTCATGCTCTGCAGAATATTTTCCTGCTCGCATCAATGTCTCCAGGGGCTATGAGCAAGGAGTGACGTCAGGGGGAAGACCCGGTCACATGATTTTCTAGATCTTAAGCAAACCAGGGGCTTATTCTGTCTGCTCATCATGAGCATAGCAACGTTTTGAATATATCAGTTGATGTATTTCACGCCTACAGCTAAATTCCCCATACCCATAAAATAACATATCTGACTGGCGCCTTTCAACCACGTAGTTTTCAACTGCACATGTATAAAACGCCTCACTCCTATTAAGCCGTTCATTAACATAATATTTGCCCTAGTTACCCTCTCATTATATAGAGCCAACATGACCATTACACAAAATAAAGCAGTTCCAAGCGCCATAGTTAGATAGGGGATAAAACACACACAAGGCAAAGTAAACGCTAAATCCGCCGACAATAAACGACATAAAACACCACCTTCATCATCTTTAAACTCATAGAATACCATACCCGTTGCATAAAACATAACCATAAGCATGGGCCATTAGACACCCCCCAAATCACTCCAAACTCTTCACCCGAAACGCCTCCAGCAACGCCTCCGCCTCCTGCGGATTCACCGCCTCCTCCAACATCTCATGCGCCATCTCAACCGTATCATCCTCAATCCCCGCCTCCAGCAATGGCCCCTCACAAAACGCCAACCGCGTCAGCGCAACAAGATGCTTCTGCGTTGCGCCGGGCACAACACGCAGTTTCGCAGGAAGGTTCACTTCGTCGCGGAATGTGCTCATGATGCCGTATGCCAGCCGCGTCAGGCCGTTGACGAGGGCAACGTGTAACTCGCGTTCGGGCGGGTTTGAGTAGAGCGCGTCCAGCTCGTCGTGGATGGAGCGGAAGACGCGCGCTAGTGCTGTGGGGTGGAGAGCGAGGAGGCGGCCGGCGTGGTTTTTGGAAGGGGAGGGGTGTGGGGAGGAGAAAGCGAGGGTCGTTAGGAAGGACATGGCTTCGATGCGGAGGGTGGAGATTTGCCAGGGTGTGTAGGGCTTTTCACCCTCGTCGACGTAGGGTTGTTCGCTAAGGAGGTTGGCGACGCGGTCTATTATGTAGTTTTCGTTGGCGGTTTGTTCGGCTGGGGTGGATAGGAGGGGTCCGAAGGAGGTTGGGAGGATGCTATATGAGAGGAGGTTTAGGGTTATGATTATGTCGTCGATAGGTTGGTTGGAATTTAGCATTACGAGGATGAAGTCGTAGAGGATGTTTTGCCAGAACTTGCGTTGGGCGTCGAAATCGTGTTGGCAGCTACTGGCGGCTAGATAAAGGATGTTCAGGGCTTCGGTGGAGTTCACCTGGTGATGTAGCTCGGACTGGGGTGTCTGCTTGATCTGGCCAAGATTTTGGTGGGAAACTGGAGAGTTGCGGAATCTTGCAACGCCGTTGACGTATCCAGATTTAAGCAGCACGGGAAGGAGGTCGTCGATTAGTTGTGGTACAATATTTGAGGGGTCTAGGTTGATGATATATTTGATGATGGCCATGAACATCGCCACAGGGTCGTAGAAAGACTCCTTCAGTGCCCGGGACCAGAGCGATATTATGGCCTTTGCGTATTCAACTGCGTAATTTTCCGAGGATTTTGCAGTTGTTGCTTCAAGAATAAAGGACGAAAACATTCGCCCTGGTTCAGACGGAAAGGCGAGTTTGGTAAATATCTCCAAGTCTCGTCCTTTACTTGGATAAGTCTTGTGGTTGAGGATTCTCCGCATAAATCGCACATTGCGATCTTCCATGTTAGGCTTGCGTGGCCCGGAATCAATAACCATCGGCTCTGCCGACTCGCTGAAGTCACCTAGGTTGGTCTCAAATGACTGGCTCAATTCCAAGGTAGGAGCTTTGATAGGAGAATCATCGATTGCTTTACGTTTTCGCCCGCCAGACACTGAAGGGGTACCTCGTTTTGATCTTCTGCCAGCAGACTTCGTAGGGGATAACATAATTTCGTCATCATCAAACCCATCCCTAAGGGGGAGAATCTTGGACTTCTTTGGTGTTAGTGGAGGGTTCTCCTCCAATTTGGCTTTGGCCTTCCGCAGTTCATTCAGCTTCTGAGTTTCATCCTTCAGATCTTGTTTCAAAAATGCATTTTCAGTAGTCAGTAATTTGCTTTCCATCGTTGCAGCCTCTATTTCTGCCTGGTACTTCTTAAGCTCATCTGCCATTTGCGTTCGTAATGTGCTCAGTTGTCGACTATGTGCCTTTTCGACTTTTGCTTGATTTGCACGAATTATAGCAATTTCTCCAGCTTTAGCTTCGGTCATAGATTTTGCAGCAGCCAATTCTTGCGCAATTCTCTCGCGCTCTCGAGTTAACTGTTTTTTTTGGGAGTCAGAAATTTTGGTTACCTTCTATAGAGGTGGTGGAAAAATGATCGTACCTGTTCAATCTGCTCCTTCATCGCTTCGATTTCAGCCCAGACTTCCGAAACTGGTGCTGCGGCGCCGTGTTCCTCCCGCGCCGCATCTGTAGTCATATCTTCCATTCCACTCATAATGATGGTGTTCCCAAGTGATGCCGCATGCTGGGCGGCAGGACGGGTAATATTTCCATTCGTCATGTCCCTTGCTCCTTTGTCTGGACATAACCCAGCCTCTTGGCCCCCAGGATGTAGTCTGCCATGCGAAATATTTTGTTGAAACACTCTATCTTGTAATTCAACCGGGTCCGGGCCACAACCATCATCTAGGACTCCAGCGTCCAAATCCTGAAAATCCTCATCTCCAAAACTCAATGGCGGGCGCAGGAGCCGCGACGGGTCCTGCAAGACCGGTCCACGGCTGGAAGTATGGCTGGCGGTCCGGGAGAGAGATCCACGCGCCAGGGAAGCAAAGCTGGGGTTTCTGGGCTTTGGAGGGGCATTGTTGCTGGCGTTTCTGGAGTCAGGTCGTTGCTGCTGGCTAGCCTGGAAGGCATTCCGCTCGAGCTCTAGAAGGGTTCCGGGAGGCAATTCGTCAATTCCATCGTCGGAAAAACTGTCATCGTACTTGTCGTCGTCCATGCCATCTGGCAGCGATTTCTGCGGGGTAGCTTGCCCGCAAGCAGTTGTCGTGCTCTGTTGTTGGTAAAGGACAGTACAGTGAGGAATATATCAATAATACTGTCGCCCTATCGTTGTAGCACGCATTGTATTTATTATCCAATGCAGCTTGTTCGCAGGCAAGTAAGTATAATGCGCGAAGAAGCACTCGAGGGTGGGTGGGGAAATGTGCGAGATCGTGGCTTGGATTGTTACCCCAAACCCTCGTTCGACGCGGTTTCTTAAAATACAGCTGGAGGGGGGATTGACTGTTGAGAGACTGTAGTTATTGTTATTATGTTCTGCAGGAATCGCGAGTTCTTGAGATATTTTACATGTAAGCTGGCTGATGTGCTGTGGGTGGTGCGGACAACGAGACGAGGCTGAGCGCATTGGTTGGTTATAGAGATAAATAACTATAGTTAAATAAATAATAGATAATCCGTAGTTACAAAGCATAACTAAATAGTTAAATAAATAAACATCAATATTTCAGCAGCAGCGGGAAGAAAAAGTAAATATATTTATTCTGACATTATTGACTTGCAACAACAACAACAATAATAATAATAATAATAATAACAAATAATAGAAGAAGAGCAATCTACCAACACAAACTAGTTTATCTTCTTCTATTAAATAACTCATTTCCTCCTCCGTCATCCTCGGCGGAAATTGTTGTTCCCTCCAGCTCTCTCTCCCAACCCGCTTCATTTCTCCAAATTCCTGCTCCCACCACCACCAACCACCAACCCCGTTGCTCCCTGTTGCATCTGTCCGCTCTCCAGCTACAAAGGTCGTCTGGGATCTCGAGACGCCTCGTTTGATATCTCTAGGCCTATCCATTCTATTCCGCCATGATGGGCAGGCCGCGAAGAAATGTCCGCTTCCAGCATCGGGCCGCTACCACCGACGCCAGGCAGAGCTCCGACCTCAGTGACATATCAGAACCCTCCAGCCCCGGCAAGAATGGCGCTTCGAGGGGGAATGACAGGCCTTCGGAAGAGGTGTGTCTCGTTTGAATTTCCTGCTGTTGAATTTGCCCTTGGATATTTTGATAGCTGACCTCGTTACCGTTCGTGTTCTTTGGCTGTCGCAGAAGCCCGAGAGTCCCGCCGTCTCTGAGTATGAGAAGAAGAAACAGACCTTCATAACCCGAACGATATGGACGTTTGTTATGATCGCGGGCTTCTTCATTGCCATGTTCTCCGGCCACATCTATCTCATCGCCATCATCACCGTTGTCCAGATCATTTCGTTCAAAGAGGTCATTGCCATTGCCAACGTCCCCAGCAAGGCCAAGAACCTCAAGTTCACCAAGGCGCTCAATTGGTACTTCCTCGCCACGACCATGTATTTTCTGTACGGAGAAAGCGTAATATATTATTTCAAGCACATCCTCCTGGTCGATAAAGTGCTGCTGCCCCTGGCGACGCACCATCGCTTCCTCAGCTTCATGCTCTACGTTATGGGTTGGTTTATTCCTCGGTTACACTGGCAGGGATGGAGCACGCTGGATCCGTTGCTAATCTATGTGGCTCCTCAGGTTTTGTTTTCTTTGTGGGATCGCTCCAGAAGGGGCATTATAGATTCCAGTTTACTCAGTTTGCCTGGACACACATGGCTCTCTACCTTATTGTGGTCCAGGCTCATTTTATCATGAACAACATCTTCGAAGGCATGATCTGGTTCTTCCTTCCTGTGTCCCTTGTCATTACAAATGATATCTTTGCGTACGTCTGCGGCATCACCTTCGGCCGCACGCAGCTCATTAAACTCTCCCCCAAGAAGACCGTTGAAGGCTTCGTTGGCGCGTGGATCTGTACCATCCTATTCGGCTACGGCATGACCAATGTGCTCATGAAACATAAATACTTCATTTGCCCCGTCAACGATTTAGGCTCGAACGCCCTGACTGGTTTAGAATGCACGCCGAACCCCGTCTTCACGCCGCAGCCATATCAGCTGCCGACCTGGACACCCTGGACACATTCGCCCCCCAAGACCGTCTACTTCGCCCCCATGCAAATCCACATCTTCGTCTTCGCAACCTTCGCATCCCTAATTGCTCCATTTGGCGGCTTTTTCGCCTCGGGACTGAAACGTACTTTTAAAGTCAAGGACTTTGGCGAATCGATCCCGGGCCATGGCGGCATCACCGATCGCATGGACTGCCAGTTCATCATGGGCTTTTTCGCATACATGTACTACCATAGCTTTATTGCGGTGTATAAGGCCAGCGTGGGGAATGTTATCGAGGCGTCCATTAACGGTTTGACGGTTGATCAGCAACTAGAGGTCATTCGGGGCTTGAGCAAGTACCTATATAATCAGGGCGAGGTTTCTGAAAATGTGAGCAAGAGAAACAAAAGATTTTTCCCGCACCAAAACCCCCATTTTTTCTCCTGATGGGTATGTGACGTTCTTGTTAATGCAGCTACTGACTCTGTTGACTTTTTTGCTTAGATGCTCGAATGCCTCAGCTCAGATTTCCGCCTAAAACGATAATAATTCGCCATATACAGTATATATAATTTACATAGCTACTGCAAACACTTACTCACTCTTCCGGATGATGATCAAACTCTCCCACCCGCCTTAACCCCAGCAAGTCCCCATCTTGTCAAACGATATTATTTATCCTCACACTCTTAAGTCCTTGCCTTGCAGACTTTATCCTCCTCGGTTGCTGATTCCCTATTTTGTTTATTTTTCACTCTACTGGTTATAAACACTGTTTACTTTTTATTCTTATTTGCCGTTGCATTCTGGTGATGACGAAAACCCAACTCTGGACTCTTTCTCTTTTTTCCGATGCATTTGCATTTATATTGTGTTGTTTCTTTCCGCGGTCGCATAAATTTATTCCTTTTCTTTCTCTTTTCTCTTTCTTTTTTCCTGTCGGCTTCGTCGGGTGCGGTCAGGTTTAGGTCAACGACAACTCCTTCTAGGCTTGGATTTCTCTTGATTTGTTTGATTTATTGATAGTGTTAAGTGAGATTGTTCGAAGAGTAGCGTGGGACTTGATGCATGCGCAGGCAAGGGCCTGCACCTATCAACAGAATTGTGCCCTTTTCATTAGTTTATTTTATTCTTTTCATTTCTATTTCTTATTTCTCTCTTCTTCTATTACTTTTTCTAATTCTATGACATTATAAACTCACTTTTTTAATTTTCATGGATAGCCATTCCTAAATGTCATTCCATTCCGTCTTTTACCTAAACCTTGCATTTCCTTTCTTTTTTCCTTCTCTCTTTTACGCCTTTTCTCTTCTAGGTTTATATTTTATTTTCAAATAACGTAACTTTCTACTTTCTTGTATCTTTCCTCCTGTGGGTGGGGTGAGAATGGGGTTGAGAGTTGCACAGCAAGAAATGAATTTCCCTTTTTTCTTCCTTTTACTTTTATTTTTCCCTCCATATTTCTAACCCTTTTTAAAATAACTGTTTATTTGCATGAATGTAATTTTTGTCAGAGAGAGTGTGTGCAAAGTGGCATGCAGCAGAAAATGATTGATTTAATATTAAGTTGTAATTTTTCTATCGTTTTCGATCTCCCCTACGTACTTTGTACTTTGCGCAAGGCAAGAAAGAGATTAATTTTTCGATATTGCAAAATGGCTCTCGGCAACTTCGTACATACTTTAATAGCTTGGAGGGGAGAGTGGTTTTGTGCCTGTGTACCGACGGAATATTTTCATCAGTGTAATTAATAATAGCGTGTTTTTAGACATCTTCTCTACTGCGTTCCCTCAACGTGGGAGTTGGTATATGAATGGTATATAGTACCCCAAGTTCAACTTCGTCATTCTCCCGGTGGTCTCCCCCCCCCTCTCCCCTTCTGATATGTCAACTAGTTCGTGGATGGATGGTTAGATGTAATGTACATACATGTACAAGATGTGCATTTCTGGGGGTATAAGCAATAGGGTATAAGAATGTAATAGAATAATCCCACGTGGGGTGCTGGCTAGAATTTCCTGAAGGTGTATGTCTGTTCAAGCTGTGCGGGATGCGTTTTTTATCCAATGTGTTGTGATACATGTTCAAGCTGCACTTTCGCTTCGCCCAGTGTCCATTCGCTTTTGGATTGGGGGTGTCAGTAGAAAGTGGAGCGCGCGCTGGTATCATTGACCGTCCAGCTCAAAGAGTTATGTAGCTGAGGTGGCGGTTTCGAGGTAAAAGGTCAAGGGTGATGTTCCTCTATGTGAACGCCTTTGTGATGGAGATGGTGTTGAATACGATGGCCTATGGCCTATGGCCTCATGGCCATGACGTGATGTCCCCGCGCGAGAAATATCATCGTCCTGTGGTTTGATAATACATCCAGGCACCGCTTGAGAGACTCATGGCTCTCAACCTTTCCCCACTCAAAGGCTGGATGGATGCACTTGCGAGTTGCTACGCATGCCAACGAATCATGCCATCTCAAGCATAGTGCACAGAGTTTGTGACGTGTCGAGATAACGGCCCAGCCTATTCGTCCACTTCATATTCCTCCATCTCCACCTTGAAGTATTGCGCCACAGTTTCCCGTTCCGCCTTCACCTGTTCAGGATAGAGCATGAATCGAAGAGTACCTTCCCGACCCCGTTCACCTGCCTTGCTTCGTGATTCATGGGCGGCCATTGGAGTTAGGGGGTTGGGCAGGCGTCCGTTTTTGGGGCCATCACCATTGTACTTCATCCCGTTCGATGCTTTGACCCCATTGGCGCTTGACTTTTTGGATTCCCAGTAAGTGAAGCGGGGAAGCTTTTTGGAATCCGCCTCTTGATTGAGCGGTATGCGGATGTTGAGGAAGAGATCGAGGGGGAAATCAGGACCGATGGAGGTTGAGCTGCGGTTGTGGGTGTAGAGTTCGAGCAAGTCGAGCATTGTCTCTGCATCGAGTGATATTAGCGCCGGAATTGAAACGGTGTAATGAGATTATTCTTTTTGCTAGAGTAGGTGAGGACAAAGGAGTTCAGTCAAAACTCACCCATTATTTCTTCGCGGGAAGTCAACCAAAGTCTATATACCCTCCCGGACTCAACGCGTTCGTGCCGATCGTTGAGAAGTCGGCCGGCCAGTTCAAGACAAGCAAAGGCCATGGTTGCTGAAGTCTGTTTGAGAGGAGCAAAGGTCCGGTAAAGATCAAGGCTCATGCCATAGGCGACTCGCGATGTTTTCGAGGTCTTGTCAAAATTAAAATGCTTTATCAGTTTCACAAGTGACTTTTGAGGGTGGCGGTTCCGAAAGTCAAACCCCGATGACTCTAGCATAAGCCGCTCCAGGCCTATTATCCCGCGTGAATGGGATTCAAACAACTGCGGCGTAATCTCATGTCAGTAGAGCAGAGGAAAGTGGGAGATGCTACTGAAGAAGGGCACCTACTGGATCATCTGCAGATAGGTGTTCCGCTGGTGGGAGCTTGAGATTGTATGCTGAACATAGGATATCACGCGATTTCTTGAGAGTGTCCTCAATCTTACACGCAGTAAAGAGTGCTGCTGCCGCCGCATCCTTTTGTCAGGTCAACAGTAAGCATGAGAAGCCAAAAATAAAATAAAAACAGAAGTAAAAATAGATGAGGGATCAGACATACGAGGTAGTTGTACTCGTTGTCAGGGTGCACAAGCCTGAATTTATGATAATAAATGGCCGCAGTGTTGAAAGTGCGGACTGGTCTGTATGGGATATATCAGTCAATGATCGAATTGATATTAAAATATACATGTAATAAAATAAAACCATGGAATGCATAGAGGAAGTCTACAAACAGATGAAGAGCTTTCCGGACATTATCGATCCAGGTAACGCCCTGGAGTCGAATGTTGTCCTCTCTGAGCTGGTCGACGCCAGTGGCTGCTATACATGCGTGGACAGTCCGTTCGAAGATAAATGGCTTCGCAACCTGGATATAAGAGGGATGCGGCCCTGGGGGGGAAGGAATATGTGGATGAACATTATTATTTGCATCCTGGCGCGAGGACTCACTCCTCGCAGGCGCCATTTTTTATATTGTTATAGAAAACACCGTCACCGACATATATCTTGTCATTCCTGTAGTTTCTTGCGCTGGATGAAGAACAAAAAGCTCACGATGCCGGCCCTGGATCAATGGTTTCTCCGGACCGCAGTTCAACCAGCGTTGAGCCTCGTCTTTAACGTCTTGACTTCTTGACTTCATGTCAGCTCATAAATAGCATTAAGAACACCGGGATGAGCTGTTTTGGTTATTTTTAGCATTGGTGGCTTGATTGTTAACTATTGTTCCAATTTATTTCCCCCGTAACCTCAATTGCTCCCGCCTCTAGACCCGCTCCATTAGCCCACTCTACATATCCGGCATTCTCATGTGCTACATCCTAGACTCCACGAAGAAGAAAAGAAGTACAAGGAAAGATGATCATTTCATGAAACAAATTTCCTGACAGGATAATCCTGTTATGTGTTTAACCGCCTCTCCTTTCTTAAAGTCCTAGCTCAACACTTTGATATCACGCGATGGCTGCGCCCTTTTTGGCATGTTTGCCGGAAGTTCTCTCATGGGTTAAAAGCGCCAATCTATCCATGAACTTACGATCGCATAGTATGCAAATGTGATGTGATTTTGCCTTATGTGTTTCCAGGAGACCAGATGTCGGGAAAGAAAGTTTGCAGCCAGCCTCCGGGCATTTGTGCTTATGGGCCACGCCGGTATGGCTTTTCTCGCTCGCCCTGTCTGCAAATACTTTATCACATCGTGAGCAGACACCATGACTATGCTCTCGCTGATGGGCGTCCCGGCACTCTTCCGTTACGAATCCAGCTCCACAGGTAGGGCAGGCAAAGTTGACGGCTTTGTGGACATTAACGTGTTTGGCCCGGCTCGCTTGGTCCCGGAAGCAGCGTCCACATTCGTCACAATACGCATGTTTGGTTGCACTCTGGTGCATGTTCCGGCTTTCCTCGGTCGCGAAACTTGCCTTGCAGATGGGGCATGCAAACTTTGTAGATTTGTGAAGACTGGGGTGCTTAGCATAACTCTCCCGGTCCAAGAAATAGCCGCCACAATCTTTACAATACCCGTGACCTGTCAGGCGTTGATGCTCTCCTCTCTCTTCCCAGCTCTTATAGGTCAATTGGCATTCTATACATTGGAAGTTGTGCATCAGCTGGATATGGAGTTGGAAGAGCGAGCGGTCGTTGAAGAAGCTTAAGCATAATTTGCAATAATTGTGCTCGTACATGATTTGATGGTGCTGGAGACCAATAATTGTGTTGAAAGTAGCCTCACATTCGAAACAGACGATTCTCACCCCAGGAATTTCTTGCTGCGTTGGCTCTGGCGCCTGGTGGTACTGACAAAGATATTTGGGCTCTGCAATTGCTAGGCCGTCTAATTGCTTCGTCTCGCTATGCTTAGCCCGCTTAATTCGATCTGAATTTTCGGATTGCGGAGTATAGAACCGCGTTGAAATGCTTGAATCTTGTGACGCTTCGTCACTGTTAGTCGGAGCTTTTTCTTTATTCACGCCCATCTCAGGTTGCGCTGTTTGCATCCTCCCTGAACATTTCACATCACTGTGCCCGTTATTGTTCTTGACTTGGTGTGGGATTGTAGAAGGCGAAGTGGACGGCATAGAGTTTTTAGTTGGATTCAAGAGAGAGTGTCGTTCCCCTTGTTGAGTTCGTTTCCTAATTGATTGTATCAAAGCTTCGACTGCTATGTCTAAGTCACTAGGCTTCTTATCTTGCTCACTGAGATCTATCAAATCTCCCCCATTTTTGATCTCCGGCTGATCGGGCTTCAGAACTGGCATACTAAAATTACGACCTCGAGGACTGTACACTGGTTGGTAGCCACTCTCTGTCTTGCTCTCGCTGTCCTCGTTGCTAGTTGTCTCGACAGTTATAGGGGTAATTCCGCTGGAGTGTGGAGGGATATTCTCGTTGCCCATGTTGTTGTGCGCGGAATCGCCAGTGCTGTTGGAATTCTCTTGACGAGGGCATAATCCTACGGCAGTGTCGGCATCCTGTACCATGCTCCGACTTTCTTCGAATTGCCTGTCCATGTACAGATTTTATCATGTCAGTGATACTCCTATCTCTCAGGGACCAAGCTAGTTTTAGTTTCTAGACTTGTGCTTTTTACCTAGGGTGAACGAGTCGTCGATGACTTCTCACAGCGCACAGGCTATCGAAGGTCTCATTGCAGTTGACACACTGCAACATTTGGCCTTTCTGGATATGATGAAGATAATTTTGGTGAAATTGCAGGCGGATCCCGCACGTAGCGCATTGGAACATCTTGCGCAGTGGGACGAGACCCTAAGCTGCGAGGTTAGGGAGCGGGAGTAGAGAGCGTTTGGTAGGAGACGAAGTAGATAGATTTGGGCAGGTATCCAGGGCGTGCAATGCAAGCATGTGAATTGAACTGGAGGGTTTCCGTACTGAATATGTCCAGTTCAAGGTGAAGCAGCGTTCCTTGCTAACCTAAAGATGAAGAGAGAATGATGAATAGGCCTGAAGAATGATTTTCGGTACCAGGAGGAAAGAAAGCGATCTTAAAAGCAAGTGAGACTATGGGACTATTTCAAATGGGAAACGTCGCAGCTGCACTTGACATACAGCATAAGGTTGTTTGTGAAGGTTCCAGCGCTTTCTTACATCTCGTTTCTTTTTCCTCCTCCTCCTCCTCCTCCTCTTCTTCTTCTTCTTCGTCTTTGTCACTAACACGCCGTCTTCATCTAGCAACAAAGATGATATCCGCTACATTCTCCATGACAAACTAAGCGCAAAGATACAAAGGGAAACATTTCATCTCTATGACGTGCTAAGGATCCTTCATCTCTCAACTCCTGGTTGGTCCCACTGCTTGAGACCAGCTGGGTGAGGATAGGAGAAGAAGGGGCTAGATGCTAGAGAAGGATAAAGAACAGCGCTCGCTGATGCAAAGAGAGTATCTTACGGGCTCTATAATCACTTTCCCAAAATAATGGAATGCCACACACCTTGGAAGTTGCTTGCCCATCATTTACGCAGCTCAGTTTATGCATTTGAGTGACTGTATTGGTATATGTCGGCCTTCTTTTCTTTCAGCGGAGTTCTGCAAATAAAAGTTTTGCACTGTGTCTGGTTGTTTTGTATCCAAATGGCTGGCTCCGAGAGGGAGTTAAACCGCTGGTAAATGAATGTGTTGCTAATCCTACAAAATGTACTCAGATAATCTTCCTCTGTTTCTGAACCGCAGGGATCTCACAAATATAACTCTGAACATACCTTTTGGATTGTCAGTGACTTTTCCACACGACAACTTTGCGCAGTATTACACTTATGATTCTCGTCCAAATGATATCAAATCTGCGGGGGTTCATTATGTCCAGCTCCTCAAGATGCGCCATTTTAAGTACGCGTATTTGGATTCGTCATTCTAGCCGGAGCCTGTTATGCCACGCTGGATGTTGTCTTCTTGGGTAAGATATTTTCCTCCTCGCCTACCTCGAGCCATAGTGTGCCTCATCCTCAGCAGGGATGATAGAGAGGAAGCTTCGGAAGGATCACAAGAGCGTTGACATGGATAGCCAGCACATCGCCAGAGAGTAGTTAATATATTCGAATCGCTGGACCACCAAAACGGAGAGCGCATCCGGGAAACCAAATACCGAACATAGGGAATATACCGGCAATCTAAATGACCTAGAGTTGCTCTTTGTCAGTCACCTAATAACAGCCAAGTGATGAACACAGAAAACATGCGTAGAAGATTGCAGTTGTAGTGTTTTAGCAGCTTTTTTTTGCAGCCAATTCATCTAGCCTTGTCTTCACGTAAAATACACCTACCATCCGAAAACGAATTTTTATCATCCACATGGCATCTGCATGCTAGGCTAGCTATGGATGCAAGTAGGAGATGAGATGTAGTGCGAGTGGCGTAGCAGGTTGTAGTATAATCCCATGAACAATAATCCGGCAATGAGGGCGATTGCCGGAGTCTGGGCCTGGCGCTGGTGACAAATCCGCCCAGGGTTCGGCAATCGCGTCGCACTGCCGAGTCCCCGCCAAAGCCCGTCAATACGAGGGCGGCTTGGATTGCATCATAATTTGGCTGCTGCTAGTCGGTATTGATTTCAAATTCAAAATGGGATTGTTTTAAGTTATACGAAGACAATGCGCCCATTTGCTGGAGTACCGTACCACTGCACTCCCCACCTTGACCCCTCATTGCATGTATGCTACCCATATATATAACTCTGTAAACATTTATATATATCGTCGATATCCTTCCTTCTGGCTTCGATAATCTCCCTCATATATTCAATTCGTCTACTTTGTGTGTTAATTTCGACGATCCTGCTTCAGACACTCCAATCCAACCTCACAGCCATGACCCAAATCGTTCGCCATCCGGTTGCAACCGGTGCTGCCAAAATTCTTGCGGGCAAACGTGCGGCTGAGCAGCCCTTGAAGCTATACGCTGGCTGGTTTTGCCCGTATGTTTCCCCATATTGTTTTCATTCTAGTCTAAATCAATATGCTAACCTAAATGTCTAGATATGGTACGGAAAAGACCTCTCGAAATCACCAAAAAATATCATAGCAATCCCTATCCAAGAAAATAAACAACTAACTTAAAAAAACTAGTCCAACGCACCTGGCTCGCCCTCGAAGAGAAGAAGATCCCATACCAATACATCGAAATAAACCCATACGACAAATCCCCCTCCTTGCTCGCTTTGAACCCAAAGGGCCTCGTCCCAACCATCGCCGCCCCCCTCCCCAACAACCAGGGCACAAAACCTCTCTACGAATCCAACATCATCAACGAATACCTCGAAGAGGCCTACCCAGACCACACCCCACATCTCCTACCCAAGGACCCATTCGAGCGCGCCCGCGCCCGCATCTGGATCGACTTCGTCGGCGCCCGCATCACGCCCTCCCAACGCAAGATCCAGTATGCGAAGAACCAGGAGGAGCGGGACGCAGCGCGCGCAGAGTTCCTCAAAGCCATTAAGGAATTTACCAGCGCGATGGATCCCGAGGGCCCCTATTTCCTTGGCAAGGAGATTGGGTTGCCGGATATTGCGCTGGCGCCGTGGGTGGCTAGGTTCTTTTTGATTGAGAAGTTCATTGAGGGTGGGACTGGGATTCCTGCGGAGGGGAAGGCGGGGGAGGATGAGAGCGTTTGGGCTCGGTGGTGGAAGTGGGAGAAAGCGCTTAGGGAGAGGGATAGTTTTAAGAATACGATGAGTGAGAAGGTGTATTATGAGAATTTGGCGACGCAGGACTGGGCCCGGTGAATTTTTTTCCCCCTCTTTTTTGCTTCTTCGTCGCTTTTTCTCTGGAAATAAAATTTGTTTAGGAAAGTTATGTTAATAGTTTTTTCTCCCCCTTTATCGTGTTTGTTTGACTCTAGGACGGCCGGTTTCACTACTTCTCGCATTTGATTCAACATGCTGGTTTCCGTGAGATATGAGAGACCAGGCATAAACTAACACTCACGGGGAGAGGTTGTTTGTGTATATAGTGACGGGAGTGAAAGGACGAGTTCGTATCCAAATTTACTACCTATTACTATCCCACTGGACGCAATTTTCAGAACGGGAATGAAAAAGTTCTCTGGAGTATAACCAAGTAACCAGAACAACAGATGAAAGAAACACAGCCGGGATTCAACCTCGGGAGTTCAACAACTTACCCTAGGTACAGTAGTTAATTGCTCGATCTGTAATAAATGGTAGGGTGGGAAATAAAATGATAAATGTAGCTACGAGCTCTGGAAACTGTTACGCCACCTAGAAACGGGCATTCACCCGACATGTTTAATAGTTACAGTAATTTTTTAGGAGAAGAGAAATGGAAGACAGTAAGGAGCTATACGCCAATCCGTGATTCGCCCCTTGTTAATATTTTTAAAGCATAACAATGAAGAATTACAATATACCTTGTTGGAAGAACTTAGTGCGCCGCTGGCATTCGTCTCCCTTGCTCACGCGCTGCGTCAACTTTTCGGATTTTTTTTTTTTCTGTTTTTCTTTATCCGCGATTTTTTGATATTATTTCTTTCTCTCTGTTGTCTCCCCGAACTTTCTGCCCTATTTATGGAACTAGGTGTATACATGTATACAACCAAAAAAAGAAAGAAAGAAAGAAAGAAAGAAAGAAAGAAGTTGAGCAGAATAATGATGTTCGGATAGAGCAATGAATGGGATTTCCTGAAGATTAACGCGGAGAGAAGGAGGGATTCGTTCTGGCGAAGAGTATCTAAGGTGATGGATAAGGAGGAAGAAAAGGGCTCCCTGCCGTGAAAAAAAGGTCGTCTCGCTATAAAATTGGATACGGAAAGGAAATTTTTCATCGCAGGCTATGGGAGTCACCCTACATAGGTTTTCAGAAAATAGAAGAATAATGTCATGGAATAGGTGTAAGGGAGGAGCGAAATAGGTGGAAGGAAGAGGGAAAGGAGGCGTGGGCCAAAAAGCTACTTAAAAATAGAACGAAGTTTTTCGACATGCAAAAATGACACGAAAAAAAGCCGATCAATTGAGTTACCAGTTTAAAAATAACACACAAAAACAACAATCGCTCCCGCTTCCATTATATAATTTCGTGAATGCTTCTGATGATGTCACTGAAGCAAAGCACGCATTAAAGTTAAAGCAGTTTTGGTCCGCTCTTTCACATCTGATTCGGGATCGTCCTCCAAACTTAGGAGCTTGTCCATCACGCCCAGACCCTTGAGTTTTATTGCCCGCTCGCGACAGCCGTTGTGATCCATCTGGTCATCGGCAATTGTCAAATTGATAACTACCCACACGCAGTTCACCCGCACTTGTTTGTCCGGGTTGTTGAACAGAGGCATCATGAGTTTTAGTAATGTAGGGTGCTGAATCAATAGTTGCCGATGCCGAGAGAGACCAGCAGCGATATGAATCATGATATACGTAACTGAGCAGAGAATCTCTGTTGGCACGGGAATGGACTTGGATGAAGAAGACGCGGAATCTTTGCGGCCGCCATGGTTGAAGAGCGGTTTTGGGCGCAACTTGTCTGCAAGAATGTTGAAGAGGTCGTTCTGGCCCACTTCCTGGAAAAGATAATCTATCATCTCTGGTGCTCCTACACCGCAGATCAGATTTCGGAGTAAGTCAAGCGTCTGTTCTTGTACCTGCAGATCATCCCGTCGAGCTTGTTTTGTTTGGTCAATGTCGCCGCTAACAGCCAGCTTCCGCCGCCTGGAATGGTCAATGAGAGAAACGTCAAGGCCCGTTGGTTTGGGTGGCATAACGGTGTCTGTCATTTTATGGTCTCCATCATGGGATGGTGCCGTTTCGCCTTCAGCCCCCTCCATAGGATTGAGAATGTCGACTCGTCCTCCAGCAGAGTTTGGAGTTCCCATTCCAAGAGACAACGTACCGCCCACGTCATCTACTTTCCGCCGGATTGGGGGGTCGCTAGGATCGTGGCAAATGACCTGCTTTAACCACCCAGGTTCAAGTTCTTCAACTATCTTCATTTTAATGTCGTTTGTGGAGTTGTAAGCAATATGCTTCAACGCCCAAATAGATTCTAGTCGTAGGTTAGTATTGGATGAGTGTGAATGTTCGCAAAGTATGGGTATCATGTTCGCTCCGATAATGGCCTATAACATGCATCGTGGTTAGCGTTAAGACGACCAGGCAGCAGACAAAGCGAGCAGAAAGAAGAGAAAATAAGTCCTCTACATAATTTATATAGAGAATGAATGAAAGAACAAGGCTAAAGGAAATAAAGGAATTTGGCATACATCTTTCATGGGGCTAAAGTCCATTGCCAAATTACACACCACGGACGTTGCGGCAATCTGTACGGCAATATCCCGATATTTGATCAGTGTAAACATTGGAGTAGCCACACCAGCGTCGATCAAGTTCGTTCTCAGTGCGCTCACGGATCGCGTTAGGGATCTTGCAGCTGAACAGGCTGCAAGTAGCGTTGAAGGTGGGTTGCCATCGAGGGCGTCGATAGACTCGTCTTCATATGGCTTCATAGCATCGATAATGTATGGCACGACGCCATTGTCACAGATCATTCTTCGGTAATCTTCCTTAAAAAGGGATAAAGCAGCCAGGGCTCTGAGAACTACCTCGCGAACTTTCATTTTGTGGTGTACCATGGGAGAACAACCGCGAGGTCCAAGACACAGTTCTGGTTGAGTGGGTTCGGATGCGGCGGATTGTTTATCTGCATTCCACATAGGCTTCCCAGTCTCCGCAATTGCGTTAAAGGACTCCTTTAGCATCTGTGAAAGCTTCGGTATCGCCTCGCCTTCGGCTGCATACTTTTGGAGTTCACGACTATCCATAACCAGAGACGCAAGAATAGCTGGAGCTTGTTCCTTGGCTCGTAGAGTAGTCGATATCAGCCCGTTTTCATGAACACCGACATCTTCAGAAGCTTCATAATCTTTCTCAAATACGCGAATAAGGAGTGGGATCAACAGGTAACCGAACATTGGTACTCGATGCTTCTTCGCTAATCCTAATCGGAAGAGAGTTGTTGCCAGCATCGCCGCCGCGAGACGAGTCAGACCCGATTCCGCCAGGATAACAGTGAACAACCATGATATGAGGGCGCTTTCCTCCTCATCTGACGCAGACGTCTCGGAAAACGAAAGGGGCGGACTAAAGAAATTGCCTTGTCTCCCAAATGAGGTATGGGAACCGAGCGGTGGAAAATTTGAGTTCTTAGATTGTGAGACTGGGACAGAGGGGAGAATTGCGTCGATTGGGTTCGTGGCACTATGGCGAGGAACGGCGAACCCCGAGAAATACGTTGCTCCCCATGGCGACTTCTTGATATCATTAGGTGAAAATTCGGGGATCTGTTTGGGAAACACAGTTACCACCGCTGGAGATGAGATAAAGTGCTCTGCGCGAGACTTTGAATTTTGGACTATTACGGTAATGGCTCGGAGAATAGGAGCTAGTTGCGCATTCGGTGGTGCAGCAGGAGGCAGGGTCTTCAAAGTGCCCGGATCCATAGTATTATTTTCCGCGCCAGGAAGCACAAATCCCTGTGCGACCACAAAGGTAGAGAGTTTGAAAGCTAGTGCATCCAGAACGCCAGACTCCGCCAGCACAGCCTTGTGGCTTTCTTCGACACATGTCTCTGCGATTAAATTTGCAGCAAGGGCAACAGACAGCTGGCTAGAAGATGAGGAGGTCGATGTCGAGCTGATTATTAGTCTACGAAGAGTTTCGACATGGTGCCGAGAGTAAAGGATTGAAGATAGTTGCTTCGCATGCGACAAGCTTTGTTGCTGATATAGCGGAAATTTACCGGCGATTGTATTCAGAGTCTCAAGCACCGCAAGGGAAAGTGATGGGTCGCAGTCTTGTGCTTGTGAGGACAATATTGACAGTAGTAAGGGAAAAATGTCACCCGCAGCAATGGGAGATATGAACGGTGGGCCCCCTATTCCACCGACATTAGATTCCTAGAACTCACTTTAGGGGACATGAGGTTTCACTGCAAACACATTCTTCTTCGAAACGAACAGCGTAAACAGAAAACGGCAAGCGGGGCGAGAAACTGCGTACCTTGAGCTAAGCTGCCAATGATTATAATAGCTTGTAAGCAGGCCTCATCCTCCTCCGACCTACCGCTCCTTCGCCCGGCTAAGTATTGTTGTTTAGCATGTCCATTAACCTCTCCAACGATAGACTTCTTTCCTGTACCCCTGCGGCCCGCTAGGATTTGTGATAATAATGGAACGATGCCCCGTCCAACCCAAGCTTCCTTTCTTTGATCATGCCCAATTATATCATTTTTCAACAGCCGCAGAGCCGCAATCCGTGAAGCAGTCGACTCAGGATTTTGGATATCAGAGATAATATGAGGAGCAGCCGCCCTCGTCATTCTGGAAATATGGATCTGCGACTATGAAATTCGTTGGGAAATGGATGCTGAGTTCCAGGCTTCGGAGTGAGGAGGAGACAGAGGAAACGCCGGGTTATGGCAAGAGTTGGAGTGTTGGAGACGAGGGTGGAGATTTGGGAGATATTTGATCTTTCTTACGTATCAAGTCAGCAAGGAGGACTGTTCTGCAAGATGACTTGGCCAGACAAACAACACCTGGTGCTGGATGATTGATGGGAGCCAGTGGAGGATTGTAAATTGAACTAACCGGAGCTTCAACCGAGCGGATTGAGAATGCTTAACTAATACGAAGCGCCGAGGTATTTGCCATATATAAGCATGTACAGTACTTTCAAGCAAGTGAACTTGAAGATTGAAAATGAAATAATGTCACACAACGAGGAAGCTAATTAGGTGTGCATATGAATGGGTTGGAGTGTTGGCGTCGGATGTTGCATTGTGTCTCTTTCTATAGATGTCCGGTTGTCTCCATTCTCCATTTCTTGATAGTTCCGTCCTGCGATGACATGATGCGACGCTTATATAAGATATTAGTCAGCAAGTTAAATATCATGTGATGCGCTTGATATTGTAGGCACTTGGGGCAAAAGAGCTCAGTCACCCGGATATTGCCCGACAGGGTTGGATTTTAATCACGTGGCTAAACCATGGCCGAAACCTTGGAAGATTTTCTCTCCTCATCCAACCAATGGGAGCGCGGACCTTGGGGGGGGCACAATGCCTTGAGCATCTTAGTCAGTTCTTATGTCATCCATTGGTTTGCCCCAATCACAACCTCTCCAATAAACCTGGATGTGCGTTCGCGATAGTCTCCCCCACGCACGCCCACGAAGCCAGAGGAGACGTCTGAAGAATTGTGCGCACGCCCCCATTCAACCGCCAGCAATATGCCCGAGTGAGCGGCTGGTTCGATAAGAGACTTTTGCAATCCCGAGCCTGGCAGTTTGTGTCACCCCGTCTCCATAGAGCAAGATGCGCCGTTGCGGGTCGTCTGCTGTGTTGGAAAGCTCTGGCTTATTGGCTTCTCCCTCTTCGCTTTCCGCTCCCATTCTTCCTGCTACGGTTTCTGCCGTCGCTGCTGTCGCTGCTGCTGCTGCTGCGACTGTTGATCCGGCTAGGACAAGGACCGGGTCCCTGGCGCTGTCTCCATTTAAAAGTGGCAGGGCCTCCAATATTCCCCAGACTACTCCCGCCTTTCCTGCCCACACTTCCCGCAGCGTGCGCCCACGTGCTCCCGTCCTGGTCGAGATCTGTGAGCAAAGGACATGATAGCGTCATCTCCCACGTCGGCAGCGCTTCTGCGCTCTGATTCCACCCGTTCTCCCGTCAATGCCTTTCCCGGCCGCCCGCATTACTACAATCCAACCGCCACCGCCAGCAGGAATAATAATAATAATAATAATAATAATAATCATAGTAATGACCAAACAACCGCGGCTTCCCCTTTAATAGCCCATTCCAACCCGCCTCATTCTCCCAGAGCCTCACGGCCCGGGCGACGCTCGTCTGATTCTCACAGCAGTTCGGGCGTCGAGGAAATACGATCAGCTTTTCGAAGGCAGACTGTAGATGCGGGAACTCAATATTCTCGCCCGGCTACCCCAGCAAAAAACAAGCTGATACAGTCTGCCTCCGCGACTACTAGTGAGACGATAATTCCAGATTCCACCAATGCCACCTCTGAACTTGCTGCTTCGCAGCAAAGCCAGGAAAGCCGACAGTCACAGGCCGATTCGCAAATGTCATCGACTCTCGTAGGATCGAAACGCAACACTCCTGATACTTCCAGTCTTTTGCCCACGGATGGCGACAACCCACTATCAATTGACCCTGACAGCCCAGCCGAATCTCTGTGTAAACGACTACGGCCCGAAAAACCCGCTGCGAAAGTCCTTCCACGCCGTTATGAAGAAACGAATCCCCGTGATCTCGTCTTCCTGATCTCCAGCATGTTAATGGAACTTATCCGTTTTAACGACCAAATACCCCTTCGCGATGGTCGCCTCACACGGTTCCATTCGCGCAGTCCTCCCCGAATCTCGGTTCACGACTACCTCCAACGTCTAACAACACATGCCACCCTTTCCCCTCCTATCCTTTTAAGTATGGTGTATTATATCGACCGACTATGTGCTCTTTACCCTGCATTTACAGTCTCGAGCCTCACGGTACATCGATTTTTGATCAGCAGCGCTACCGTGGCTAGCAAGGGTCTCAGCGACAGCTTTTGGACAAACAAGACCTATGCCAGAGTTGGTGGAATCAGCGTCGCTGAACTGGCGCTATTAGAACTGGAATTTCTCTGGCGGGTTGAGTGGCGTATCGTGCCTCAGCCTGAGGTCCTGGTGGATTATTATCAGCGCCTCGTCGAGCGATGTGACGAGTATGTGATACAGCCGGAAGACCATATTGACACCCTGTCTACATCGACGAAAGAGACTGCTACCTCATCTACATCGATTGCGCGAAATGGAGGAAAAGCCTCTACGACGATTAATGCGACTCCCAAAACAGAGTAGGGATCTGAAGTACAGCTATTTCTAGTTTACCCTATCCCGCTTAAAACCACCACACTTCTATTTCCCATCCAGTTGTTTCAACCCTTGTTTGGTCCTTATCGTTAATCGCTAACACCTGCACCGATGGGACGAAGAATTCAAAAAACTATGGCCAACATATCTCCTTGAACGAATGTCGATTTATCTAGACTCCCGAGCGTAATGCTGTTCTCTCTCTACGATTGTTTGGTTGTAGATGTGACGAAGCGCACATATATCGAGTATTTATATATGTATATATATACAATGTGTGTCTCGGTTTAACTATTTTTTATTTTTTATTTTTTATTTTTTGTTTTTATTTTTATTTTTATTTTTTCCTATTTCTATGCCTATTTTTCGTTTCAATTAATTTTTTATGTTGATGAATAATTTTTCTTGTTCTTCATCCACCCAGTCCATGCTTTTTCTGTGTTTTACCTTGGACTTGTTATTAGAGGAGGTGTGCCTTGCACGGAAAGCGCATTTTCAAAACGGTGGGGATATGGAACAGTATATAGGCTTTCATTGTTCTTCAGTATGGCGTTACGTTCCTGTTTGGATTTGCATTTTTCTTTATGAGTTTTGGTTAATATTTCCCCTTTGATTTACCTCACTCTCCCTCCCACGACATCGGTTGGGAGAGATTGGTCAGTTGGTTGGAGTAACGCGATAGAGTTGCGTGACTTTGTTTCATGTGTATTTAAAAAAGAGAACAAAGAAAGATCTCAATAAATTATTTCCACTCTATATTCTCCATCTTGACTCTCTATACAGGGCAGTGCCATAGTACCTATTACCTCTTGAGATAATCACAACCTTTTATATATCGCCGCCAATCGATGGACCCCTAATTGGAGATCACGTGATGATGATTTTTAGGGCAAAGTGACTTCATCCTAAATTTATATAGGGGTCAGGAAGCAAAAAAGGTAGAAGACTGGGCCAATCTAGGATTTAGCGAATCCTCCCCCTTTGCTAGAAATATGGAGTACCCGGCGGATGTCTTGACAAGTTCATCCTATCAATTATAAATATTTTCCACCGATAACACTCACCCAAACCGAACAAGCAAGAAAAGCGCCTGGAAACGTCCGCACCAAAGAAGTCTAGCCTTGAGAATATATAAAACAAATCCTCACAAAAATGGAGATACTCAATCCGTTTAAAGATATCCAGCCGCTACGGGGCCAGGTCTCGTTATTAAAGACAGTGCAAGAGACTCGTTCGGGGAAGGATACTGGTGAGAAATTTTATTCCTTAATTTTCCCCGGCTAAGAGACATAGGAGGAATCCGCAAGAAAAAACATGTCGGATAAGGGACAAGGAAATAGAAAGTCAAAAGAACAAATTGCTGAGAGAAAATTTGCACAATTATATAAAACAAACAGTCGAAGCCTATGTTGCGGAAATAAATATCAAGTCGGCGAGCAAAGTGTTGAAGTTTGTATTTACTCTCCGCCATCCCCGACCTTCTATAGATCCGGGTTGTGGTTAAGGGAGGGGTCAGGAAAACAAAGATACCACCCATCCACACGAGTCTTCAGGCTAACAGCTAAAACTTAGGTTATTGGAGTCCAAGTCCCCCAAGGACCCATCATTATCTCTCACGCATTTGCGCCGCTTCGTGAAGCCGGAATTTCTACCGGAGCACCTGAAAAGGGATTCCGCAGCAGCAGTAGAGGGGGAGGTAGTTGCGGCATCCAAGAGCTCGCAAACTATCTACATCCTCATCCCACCTCCATTACCTGAGCTTTCCCTCTTGGAAACACTCCTGGCACCATATGCGCCCATCTCAGCGTCCTCAGACGCTTCATCTGCTCCGGATGCTGCAGCGTCAGTACCAGCGCCGATATCACCTATCGAAGTCCAATCAATTCGTATACCCCTCTCCCCACCAACCACAGAGGAAGAATCGGTTACATGGTCGCGTACCCTATGGCCGACCATTTTCAATCCTGCTGCCCATCCAATCACCCACTCGCCCCGTGGCCCGCTGCTACTAGACGCGCAGGAGTCTGTGTCTCGCAGAGCGGGCAACTATCTAGCGCTAGCTAGAAAGTTGCTCTGGAGC